>NW_006767634.1:2321127-2349570 GCF_000300595.1 Phanerochaete carnosa HHB-10118-sp | reverse complement strand
GGACAATTCAATGTCCTTAGAGGATTTGTATAACTTGAAGCAGTCTGAAGCTTCCAATTTAGAGTTAAAGATCAAGAATAGATTTAATCTTTTTACTGCTAGTCTAATTACTGTAAGCTCTACAGGAGACGTACCACAGTCTCAAATAATGACGCCACTAGCTCTCGCAGTCTAGGGTTAGTCAAATAGTGAACTCGTGCACTATACCAAGGGCGTTTCCCTTCAGGTTATTTGAAAGTCAGAGGCTCTACTGTGCTTAAGGAATTTCCTAGGCTTTAAAGAAAGGAGTCTATTCTCTGAGAGCTAAAGAGCTCAGGGGATTAACTGCAGGTTTGCTGCTAGCTAAATCCTTGAGAGTGTGTGTGGTGCTTGGTGGGTTCGTGTTCGTGTCTCTCAGAGAACCTCTCCTATTTATACCTTTCAGCCTGTTGTTCCTTAGCCAATAGCAAAACTGGCTCTTCTATTCTACTGTAATTACTAAGCTACTTCTACTTTTATTAATAAGCATTTTGTCTGTATTAGTCAGCCTTCTGTCTGTTTTACTAATGTATTGGTAAGCTATTACTAATGTTTGTTAGAGTATTACTATATTTTGGTAATTCATAACTGTTGAGCATAGACCTTTACTAAGCATAGTTTCTAGATTACTAAGAAGCTGAGTCATATTATTAGTCATTGATTCACTTTTAGTAAGCTTAAGTGTTTATGCTTACTTTGCAGCTCTGAGTAAGCGGTTTCTTTTTTTGATTTGAATACCTATTATTCCTTTAGTTTTCCTATACTTATAATTATGGTGCATGACAGCGCGGCATCAGCTACAACCTCTACAGCTCTTATCGCGAAGGGCACCGCCAAGCCGAAGCGGAAATCAAAGTTCCGGAAGGGCGTCATGTGTCACAACTGTCAGAAAGAAGGACACATCAAGGCTGAATGCCGATCAGCCAAGACCCAGACTTCCGATAACAACGGCCAGTCTAGCACATCGAACGCGCATGTGGTCGAACTCACGGACAAATCCGACTCGTACGCCTTCGCATCGTGTGAAAGTACACCCGCTTTTGTCGCCAAAGGCGAGACCTGGCTCGGGGACACTGCCGCCGAGCATCATATCGTACGTGATCGCACAGCGTTCGTGACTTACGTCGTGACACCAGGCAGCACCATCACAGGTGTTGGTGGCGCTTGTGCCGCATCGGGCCGTGGTGATGTGCGTGTATTGTTCGCCACCAAGGCCGGGACCGTGCCTGTCACTTTGAAGGACGTCCTGCACGCGCCGTCTATGCAATATAATTTGTTGTCGCTGGGTCGCATGACCAGCGCCGGCATCAAATTTATTGGTGAAGGGGACGGGCTGTCTCTAGTCGACAGTACCCGAATCATCGGTACCAGGCGGAAGGTCAGTGATCAGCTGTATCATATGGATTTGAGAATCCGCCGCCCGGCACCGTCCCCCACGACCTCTGTGTCATGAGCACTCGCAGTGCGCACCACTCGTACTTGGTACGAGTGGCATTGCGCACTGGGTCACATTAACCGAGGCCAGCTGCAAGAGATGCAGAGACTGGGCCTGGTTGATGGGATGATGGTTGACACCGCATCAGACCCTGAATTCGAATGCGAGACATGCATTCAGGCGAAGCACGCGCGCGCTCCGTTCCCCGAAATTGCCACTACCCGCATTCATCAGCTTGGCGATCTAATCTTCTCTGATATCTGGGGCCCTGCGCAGATCACATCACTGCAGGGCAACCTTTATCTTATCAGTTTCACTGATGCTGCCTCCCGGTATGTGATGATCGCATTCATGAAAACACGCGACGCCGCCCTTGATCGTTTCAAGAAATTCGAGCAACTTCTTGAAACACAGCGCTCCCGGCGCATCAAAACCATACACGTGGACAATGCCAAGGAGTACACGGAAGGCCAATTCAAGGCCTACCTCAAATCTCGCGGCATCATCTATCGCACCACGGCACCCTACTCGCCTCCGCAGAACGGCGTTGCTGAACGTCTGAACCGCATGCTTGCTGAACACACACGTGCGATGCTTATCGCGCACGAATCCCCTAAGTTCTTGTGGCAGGAAGCTTTCGCTTACGCCTGTTATCTTAAGAACCGGTCCCCGATCCGATCACTCCGAGGTGTGACGCCATACGAGCTATTTTGGGACAAGCGTCCCGATCTCCAGGATGCTCAGGAGTTTGGTATACCCTGCTGGGTGCTCGTCCCGGACAACAGACGCACTGGAAAACTTGACGCCAAGTCTGAGAAATACCACTTCACTGGAATCAGCGATAATAGCGCAGGTTGGCGCTATTATGCTCCAGGTATGCGTCAGATTTTGGTCTCGCGCAATGTGATCTTTCAGCGACAGCGCGCGGCACCTATTCCCCTCGTTGACGGAAGCTCCGCGCTTGAGGGGGAGAGTTCTACTAGTACGCCTACATCAGTTTCTACCAAGCCCGAAGCTCCCGCCATCACCAAAACGTCACCGCAGACCCAGACACCTGCGAAATCACTCCAGGAACCAGCCTCTGTGCCGGCGCCCGTCCGCGCATCAACCCGCGCCACAAAGCGTGTCGATTACCGGCAACTTCACGAGACCGGTAAACAAGTCCCCGCTGATCCGTCTCCTACTGCCCAGGCACACATGGCTTTCGCCGCCGCCGATTTCGACAATCCGCGGAATATCGAGGAGGTGCGGCAGCGGAAGGACTGGCCGCAATGGGATGCGGCCATGGATGCGGAGATGTCACAGCTCAAGGCCCGAGGGTCTTGGGAGCTGGGGGACTTACCAGAGGGACGAAAGGTGGTCGGATGCCGCTGGGTGTACGCAATCAAGCGCGACACTGACGGCTCGATCATCAAATACAAGGCGCGTCTTGTCGCGCAAGGCTACTCACAAATCCCCGGACAGGATTATTTCGCGACCTATGCACCGGTCGTGCGACTTGAGTCTTACCGCGTTTGCGCCGCTATCGCCACCGTCTCTGATCTGGACGACGACACCATAGACTACAAAGGCGCCTACCTCAACAGCACACTCGAGGAACCCATCTACATGCGCCAAGCGCCCGGCTACGATGACAGCTCCGGGCGCATCTACGTCATGATCAAAGCAATTTACGGCCTGAAACAGGCCGGCTGCGTCTGGAATGATTTGCTAAATCATGTCCTGGTCTCCCTCCTGGGCTTCACGCGTTCAACTGCAGACCCGTGTGTATACTACAAACCTGCCACGTCGCTAACAATGGCATTACTCCATGTAGACGACACCACACTGTACGGAAAGCGCAAGGCACTCAACGATCTCAAAGCCGAGATCACCAAGCATTTCACTATCACCTCCTCGGGAGGTCTGAGAACCTTCGTCGGTCTTCAGATTGATCGCAACCGCGCTGCCCGCACTTTCACCCTCCATCAGACACGCTATGTCCAGACCATCCTCGAACGTTTCGGGATGCAGGACTCCAATCCCGTCGCCACACCGCTTGACCCGAATGTCAAGCTCGCGCCGCTCTCTGACGGCGAGGCGCCCGTTGATGCGCCCTATGCTGCTGCCATCGGCTCCCTTATGTACGCCGCTGTTAGCACCCGTCCGGACATTGCATTCTCCCTCCAGACGCTATCTCAATTCACCACGCGCCCCTCTCCCACGCATTGGACAGCCGTCAAGCATGTCCTCCGCTATCTCAAGGGCACCGCCGCCCTCGGTCTCACTTACGGTCCTGACATCAAGGGTCTGATCGGGTACTCAGACGCCGATTGGGCCCAGTCCCTCGCTGACCGCCGCTCCGTCTCCGGCTATGCTTTCCAGCTCGCCGGCGGCATCGTCAGCTGGAGCTCGAAGAAGCAGACCACCGTCGCCCTTTCCACGATGGAAGCCGAGTACATCGCCCTTGCGCATGCCGCCAAGGAAGCTGTCTGGCTCCGCCGCCTTCTCGACGAGCTCAGCACTTCCTCGGACTCTCCCACGACCGTTCACACGGACAATCAATCCGCTATCGCATACGCACACGACCACCAATTCCACGCCCGCTCAAAACACATCGACATCCGGCATCATTTCCTCCGTGATCTCATCGACGCCGGTACTATCTCCGTCATTCACTGCGCCTCCGAAGACAACGCCGCCGACATGTTTACCAAGGCGCTCGCTCGCCCTACTCACACCTGGCAGCTCTCCCTCGCGAACATGACTGCTCGTTGAGGGGGAGTGTTGTAGTATCTGAGGCGCCGGATGCGCATCAGCCGCGCCGGTAGGGATACCGACATGACGCGCTTAGGTCGTCATGCCCAATATGGATCTGTCATGCCCGTTTTAGATATGACCCGCGCAGAGCACTCTCGGCTCTGCGCCCTCGTTATGCTTCCTCTTAGTCTCAGCTTCCTAAGGTACATTTTATTGGTCTGACCAGATTAGGAAGTAGATAACCTATATAAGAACATGTAGTATTATTTTTGGATTTTATCCTTGATTACTCGTGAATCCCCCGCCTGCGCGAAGTCTTTCACAACAAGCTGAGAGAAGTGAAGGAATTGGCGATACGAACGCCAGGCGTGAGATGGTCTCGGCCGTGGCCCTGAGGCCTTGGGGCCTGACAGCTAAACTTTGCCAGCGATGCCGTTGCTGATTTCCAGCGCTGCGGGGGCACACCAGAGCGGACTTAACAGGCCATCTAATCCCTAGACGCGTCGGCAGACCAGCTTTACCTATGGTAGAAGAAAAGACATTCGCTCACGGCCTGCGCTGCCATTAGTCGACAGGTCCGTTAGTGACTTTCGACATTCCAAGGTCCTCCGACATTCATGCTATCAGCACCTCCTTTTTACAAAATGCTTGGACGACAGCAGTACTTGAGTGAGGAAGTGATGTGCACGACGCTATCACTACTCGAAGTGTCAGAGATAGAGAGGAAGAGAGAAAGGGACGGAGAACTATTGAACAATGTGGAATACCAACAACTAATAGACAGGTAGCTCGACAACATCCGGAACAGGCAGACTGTTGTGAAAGGCTTCGCGCAGGCGGGGGATTCACGAGTAATCAAGGATAAATTCCAAAAATAATACTACATGTTCTTATATAGGTTATCTACTTCCTAATCTGGTCAGACCAATAAAATGTACCTTAGGAAGCTGAGACTATAGAGGAAGCATAACGAGGGCGCAGAGCCGAGAGTGCTCTGCGCGGGTCATATCTAAAACGGGCATGACAGATCCATATTGGGCATGACGACCTAAGCGCGTCATGTCGGTATCCCTACCGGCGCGGCTGATGCGCATCCGGCGCCTCAGATACTACAACACAGACCAGCGGTTTTAAACTTAACAGAAAGCATAGCCTTTCGTGGCTGTTCCATGGGCCACTCCCTCTTCCCGCCCTCCCAATCCCCCCCATCGGCAGCTGCATCTCGTGTCCAAGAATTCGCAAAATCAATGACAACGACCCGGGTGGGGTTGTGCGCAGGAACAAGGAGAATGTCCGCCCAACTTGCACCCGCATCGATAACTCCTTCGCTGCTGAGGCAATCACCGCTGTTGATAAAGGAGCGCATCAGGGGCTCTGTGAGGCGTAGAGGATCGATCGTAGCCAGCGGAATGGCGTCGTGGATGTATTCCAGGAAAATGACAAATGGGTTGACAGCGCGAGGTGGTTTGGTCCCGGATAGGTCCAATGTACCAGACCCGTAGAATATCGGCACTGTAGATCCTTGGAGACGCGCAAGATGCTTGTATGCGAGGCACTCGTTGTGGTGCATCCACGCCGCGACCCGAAAGTGGGCAAGTTCACACTTCTGCGGGCTCTCTTCATAGTCTACATCTGGCCCATCCGGCCGCTCGCGTGGATCGAACTGCAGCTGCCCACCGTGAATGCGAGCTGCCTTGGCTTCTGCGATGTGGCGCCACGGACACCGACGAGCGTTGCGCATGAAGCGGGGATCAAAGATCTTGACAATATACGGTGTTTCTGGATGTAGCGGGGAGCCTGGCTGTACGCTTACGAGCCTCACCAAGCGAATCGACTTTATGCTGGAGGAAAAGGGGAGAATTGTGGCGCACATCTCGCCACATTGAGAGTGTCGTAGAGTAACGGTAGAGCCGGGGGCGAGATATTGGAGGATGTAGAAGGCCTATAGTATACAGATGCAGTTCAATTTTTTGAGATGGGGGCTCCCGATGGTTTGGCAATGAGGGGCATGCGGCTGGCGGACTTTATATGCCCAGGTTTTCTATAGTTATCCGCGCACGCCCCTATGTCACAGCTATGACATGACCGTGACATCGCCGTGACATACTTTGCTCGTCCTCGCTGTACATGTGTCCCGAGCCCTGTCTATAACGTTCTGTACTGCATCAGATTATACCCTCTGGAATTTAGAGGCGCAACAACTGGGATAATATGACGGGGGATGCGAGCACGGGAGTGTTTAGCAAGCAGCACCCATCCGGGTCACGCGCGCTTAAACAGCACCCACGGCGCCGTGCATAAGTACAGCTGCGTCACCCCACAGTGATACTGGACCGCTGGTGAGCGCTTTGCTCATGTACTGAGCTCGATTTTGGACACAGGTCATTTTATTGACGAACGCTTGGTGACGGAGCAGGAGTTGCTTTCACGCATCGTCATTCAATTAGAAGGCAAAGCAAACCCGGACTGGTGGACAAGTCTCTGAGTTCATCTGGAGGTAACCCAGTGCAGGCGTTCCGCCACAAAGCTGCTACCCTTTCGGGCGCTGATACCGGCGCGGGGATTGCTCCGCTTACGGATGCAATCGGTCGGCGGTGAAACACTAGCAGTGTTTGATAGCGCGGTGTGAGAGGCTAGCCAAAGCGTACTGTATCGGAAGCATTCCCGCCCATCTTGCCTCGGCTAGCCTCTAACACATGATCCTGCCCACCGCACTATGAAACACTTCTTAAGCAGGACACTTCTCCACGCGACCCTCGCTCATGAGTGTTTCCCCCGTCTCCATTCCTGAAGCCGTACCACAGCCCCTTATAGCCTGAGCGGTGTCCGGGAGACACTCGAGCTACCCATTCCCCGCGGCATGTACTCCCTCTTGAGCGATCTCCCCCCAAGAGACAGCATTTTAGTCGTCGCGACATGCGCCCTAGTACGTGCATGCGTAGACACCTTCAGTGACACTTTGTGAGCTCACGCCTCTGGCATCACAGGCAACTCATCTCGTTTTCAACCGCTTCGAACCCACCGATCTCCCCATAGTCGCCGCCGCACTCCTCGCCCCACCTACCGCACTCTCACCGCTACTCGCCCACAATTATGGCATCCTCGGAGGGATTGCTCTATCGTTCGCCATTTTCTACGCCACGCTCGTCTCCTCGGTCTTTCTATACCGCGTCACGCCGTTTCACCCACTTGCTCGCTATCCAGGCCCGTTCCTCGCCAAAATCACGAGGTGGTATTGGACCCTAATCGCCGTTAAGGGTTATCAGCATATTGAACTCAAACGCTTGCACGAGATCCATGGCGACATCGTCAGAATTGGTCAGCGTTGCGCATACGTTTTTCTGGCGATCTGTCCGCTGATGCCGTGCAGGCCCTAACGAGCTCTCGTTCCGTGATGTGTCGATGGTTCAACATATTATGGGCGCACACGGGATGCCCAAAGGGCCTAGTGATTGTCATCCTTTCTCACCACCTGTTATGTCCCACTAATTCATGTGCAACCAGTGTGGGATGGGCGTGCTTTCAAGCCACCCGTCCTTCCACTTGTCGGCTTGCGTGAAGTTGCCGAACACTCACGGCGCCGTCGACCCTGGAACCGCGCCTTCAGCACGGCCGCACTCAAGGAGTATGAGCCCGTCATCGCGAAGCGCGGCGCCCAGCTCGTCGAGATCCTTGCGGAAAGGAAAGAGGCTGATTTTGCGCGCTGGGTTCATTTTTTAACGTTTGTGTTCATCTTACTGCCGGTGGAGAGCCACTATCTGACTGTGTCTCGTTCAAAGCTTTGATATCATGTCTGACGCGCTCTTCGGTGGTAACCTTGGTGCAGAGATGATGGCCACCGAAGACAAGGATGGTATAATGCGCAGCATGAAGGTGGGCTGGGAGTAAGTTGCTTCAGCTGCCGCGCGGGCTACACAGGACCTGAACGCCATCCTAGGGCTGGCCAGGTTTTTGAACACGTCCCGTGGTTCGGCTACTGGGTGCGATACTTCCCGAAGCTCGGCGCACCTACCCAGAAGTTCCGAGCAATGTGTATCGAGCAGGGCAAGCGACGGTACCAGGACGGCTCGAAGCAAAAAGATCTCTTCTACTACCTGGTGCGCCCCTTCCGATCATTTTCCCACGCCCACTGACAAGCTTGTAGAGCAACGAAGACGGCTCGGAGAAACAGACGCCAGACATAACTACCGTCCTTTCGGACTCTGTACTGGCCATTGTTGCAGGCTCGGATACGACTGCAACTGTGTTTATTAACCTCCTGTACTGCCTCCTACGAAACCCGGAAGCATACAAGCGGCTCCAGGCCGAGGTTGACCAGTTTTACCCGCCTGAGGAGAACTCGCTCGATCCCAAGCATCATCTGAAGATGCCTTACCTCGAAGCCGTCATGTAAGCCTCCCTGGCTATCCATTCTGAAGACGCGCTTAACACAAAGCTGTATTACCATAGAAACGAAACCTTGCGGTTGTTCCCCGTAGTCCCGAGTGGGAGTCCGCGCGCCCCTGAGCGCGGAAGCGGCGGTGCAGTCGTCGGCCCCTAGTACGCCAAATGTCTCACCGCATTGTATCCGCCACTAACGCGCGCCCGCGTGAAACAGTTTCATTCCAGAGAACACCTGTGCGCGCGTGCACTTCTGGTCCGTGCACCACGACGCCCGCAACTTCTCGCTGCCGGAGACGTTCCTCCCCGAGCGGTGGCTCGTCGCCGAGGGCGTCGAGGACGCGCGGGCGGCGGCGCTGGGACTTAGGCCAGGGTCGCTGACGCACAACATGAACGCGTTCGTGCCGTTCTCGTTTGGACCCTGGAACTGCGTTGGCAAGAACCTTGCGCTACTCGAGTTGCAGTGCGTCACGACGCACATGATGCAACGCCTCAACTTTCGCTTCCAGAAAGGCTGGGACCCCTCAATGTGGGAGCCCACTGTGCAGGACAAGTTTGTCGTCAAGACGGGCAGGCTGCCAATTATTGTGGAGAGGAGGTTCTAAAGAGGCACTGCGCTCTGGAGTGGTATAGTCACTTCATTTAACCGGTCGATGACAGTCGACGTGGGGAGTCGGATGTCACATTTTACACTATTTATCAAGTTACAAGGCCTACATTGTACTTCCTGTATGATCACACCACAAATCTTGATCACAGTAGTCCCGGTTCCAGGCTCTCGACCAGCTGTTAGAGATCTGGAATTGTAATGGGGGCTTTCGGAGTTCAAAATCTCCTTGCAATGGTTAGAGCTCTGCACGGAACTTTCAAGATCCGCTAATTAACCATCATAAACTGTTTGTTACTGCCGCGCCCTGCCTCCCGCTTACTCAGCGTCCAGAAATTGAGACTAATTTTTGGCCAAGGAACTGTCCAGACCGCAATGCAGTGAACAATTCAGGATCTGCCAGGGAGGCTTACTTGCGTTCAATTATGCATGCACCATAGCTTTCTCCTGTGCCTTCAACAGCACATGTCACTTCCTGTCTTACCGTCCCATGTCGAGGACATCAAAAAGCTATTGCTCGAAAGGCAGACATCGAGCCAAACAAGATAGCCAAGAGTTTCTCCTGGGTCAACAGGAAATACAGCTCTGTTCGTGGGATCTCAATATCGCAGTTCGATCGTTGAACCTATAAGCAGATGCAAGAAATAATACTATAAAAGACCAAGCTTGCCTTGTTAACCAGGACTCGAAGCTTTGCTTCAGTCCGCGGAGAATCGAACGAAAAGCTTAGATACCAATTTTGAACATTCTGTCTCAAGGGTCGTTGTTCAGAACTAGCAGTGATTTTGTAGTACAACGCCCTGCATGCGCTCACAGGTTGCCCATGTTAAGGCTTGCGAAGCTTGGAGGAGGAAGTAGCACATAGATCGAGAGCCAGGTATTCGCTCACCGAATAACCGCGAGTTGCTATTTCCTATCTGTATGACACAAATGCATTGTTCATGCCTATATACTTTGAAAATTCAGAAAAATCGCGTCTCTCCAAGGCCGCAGACGTCAAAGTCCTCTGCAGGAATCCCGAGCGCGGCGCACTCCTGTGCAAGCAACTGCGGCGGCGCCATGATCTCCTCAGTCGTGAGCATCCACGTCCTGCATGCGCGCATACAGTGAGCCAGAAACTTTGCATCAAGAAAAAAGAGACGGTGAGCTCACCCCCAGTGCATGCCAAGCGCCTTGCGCGCGCGGACGTCCTGGAAGAGCCGCACGCTGTCAACCGGAGAGCAGTGCACGCACGAGAAGAGCTCGCGCGGCGCGTACGCCCTGTAAAGAGAACCGCGAGCCGTCAGCATCTCCGCCGCCCGCTTCACGCCCAGATGGAGAAGCGTGCGCACCCGATGGGGATCAGCGCGAGGTCGAATGGGCCCTCGCGCTCGCCGATCTCGCGGAAGGCCGGGCACACCGGTACCGCAGCCTCGTCCTCGCCTGCCGAGACCGTGCGGTATCCTGTGTCGCCCGCGAACCACACCTTCTTCGGCACATATGCTTCACTAGCCGTTGGTGACACTGTGGAGACGGCCCAGGACGCCCAGAGCGTCGTGCCGCGGTCGAAGAGCGTGCGCCCTGAGATATGCTGGCAGGGTGTGCAAGTGATCCGGAGCTGTGTTTGCGTCGAAGGTGAGTCCTGAGTGCGCGATGGGAGGGTAAGCGAGAGTAGTCGCGCGTCCCACCAGTCAAGGATGTGCGTGTGCGACGCAGGTATGCCGATAGACGCAAGGTAGGGGCCGTTGCCCAGAGGTGCGAAGATCTGTGGGCTGTAGGTCTTGAAGAGTGTCTGGAGGGAAGCGGTGTCGGTGCTTGTATGCGCCTGTGATTAGTAGTATGCCAGGTGGGAAGCGCATTGAACAGAGCGTACTGATCGTAGTGGTTGTGCTAAAGAACAGATGAGAGTCAGAGGATGGAGTGGAAGGCCAGGTGGAAGACGCACAGAGAGGATGATGGCGTCGACAGCGGGTATGGCCTCAATCGGACACGGTACCGCTGTCCACGAGACTCAGTACGGACGAATGGGACACGCAGGAAGACATCTTACGCGTGATGCGTGCGGGACCGAGCCGCGAGAAAGGTGAGCACCGATGCGACAAAGCGGGGTCGAAGAGTACGCGCGGGCCACGAACACCTTCGCCAGACGAGGGGAATTCGACAAGGAAGCATGCGTGTCTATCTCTGGGGTCGCACTAGATCGAGGTCACAGCAACAAAAGACGCACCCTAGCCAGGTTGCCTTGACTGCTTCCGCCTGAGAACCTGCACCCCAGTTGGGTGTATGCGCAGGGATGAGCGACGCGAGGTCTTTAGGGACGGCTGGCATGCTTCTCCATGTATCTACTATAAGCTGCGATGCCGAGGGCGATTAGAGTCTGCATGCATCTTAGGAAGATTCATCTATCACCTTGAGATGCAGACGCGGCACCTCACTGCATAGAGTTGAACAACAGGACGCGGAGGCACAAGGGGAGTACTCACCGAGATGATGGCCATGGGTTCACGAACTTGGTCTGAGTGTCGTCCGCATGATGTGCGGGGCGTACTCCTGTCTTCTCGTGCGACTCTGGCAGAATATCCGATACCGAGACGTGAGTAGCAAGGACGCCGAGTGCAGAGGCCATCGGAGATGTCTTTCGTACAGCAGAATCGACAGTGGTGTGGGTGCGAGATAAGGACGCAGGGCGGATGAGTCCTTGTAAGAGGGAATTAGAGGCGGCAGACATGGACAGCTACGGCTCGCCAAGCCGCAGACTTTGAGTTTGCCCGCAGGGGGCCGGTGGCTGACGTCTCCTCCGGCCGCGCACGAGGGGCAGCATGGGAAGCAAACTTGAAGACCTGTCGTGTTGCGTAAGTCTTTGGCCGTGGTAATCAGTTCCGAGGAGATGCCTCGTCCACTCGCCATCTCCGGACGTGTGAGTGATTGCGACGTACGACATAGCCGTGCGAGGTGGCAGACTGAACAGTCCATCTAGCGTAAACAGGCGTATGCGGCGTTAGGTGACCCCTGGAACGGCCGACTACGTGTACTTACGGCACCCAGATGTTCGTTTGCCCACGGCTTGCGCCGCCGTTTGTCGCCGTGTCCGTAAGCAACTCTTCGCTTGCGAAAGTTTGTTGGCACCCAAACCCAAACTGACCTGTCAGCATCTCTTCGCAAGAACGAACAACGTGAGAAAGTACCAGTGATGCGTCCGTTTCTCGGATCACCCCTATTAGGTGGGTGCCGTCGTTTGCCGCACTGCGCGACGTACGACATGCCTAGAACATCATAGAAGCTAGTCAATATCTTACAGAGCAAGACGGAGAAGGCAATATTGAGAGAATTGGAAGCGGAAGACACCAACAACTGCTAGTCACGGTCGCAAGGGACCCTAGCAAAATCGGGAAGTAACTGCGTGCAAGCAACACTGTGTATTTCGGAGCATGCGAGAAATAATCGCGCATCGCGAAGCCGCCATATACAGTGTGCAAGGTGAACAATCTAGATGAATTACCGGCGAATCCCACTCTACTAGTGATGTGCAGACGTCCGTCCAAATATTTGGATGAGCCGACGACTTAATGATTAAACGCTGTTTGGGCGGTCAATGCAGTAACCAGTCAGAAGCCGTTCGGAGGTCGCCGCCACCCCGGAAGCGCCAGGCTCGTCGTCCCAGGGCACACGGAAGAGATTCTCATTCTGCAATGGCAATGAGATTGGCGCAGAGAATGACAGAAACAATAGGAAAGTATAGCTCATACAATGCTGATGTCACTATGTGAGCAGACCGTGCAGCAGAGTGCTTACGCACCAAGGAGGTGAGATCTTAATGAGTCCCCAAGACTAGACAGTAGAGTTCTCAGGTACGGCAGCAGAGATACACCATGGGCCTGCCCAAAAAGTCCCACTTCCAAGTGCTTCAGGCATGTTCCTGCTCACATTGTTGCCCGCACCATTGAAATTCGCGCACAGCTCGTACGTGTGTGCATGCGGCACGGTGCGGCAATGTTCACTGCATGCTGCTAAGCACACACCAGATGAAACTCACCTCATTTCTACAGAGCACTGGTTTACTCATCCAAGGCGACCCGTCGGTGTGCCCAGCCCAGGCGTTGATGGAGTGCACAACGTCAACTATCAACGCTCCGCTTGCTACAGCAGCATGATCCTCTGGTTTACGCTAGTACCCTGGTCCTTGACAGATGGTGCGAAGTCCCCATTCATGTACTGTGTGGTCAGCACGAGGCTCAGGGCACGATTGAATTTAGACCACCATGATGGTAAAGAGAGTGAAGGGATGGCGAGAGGTCGGGCGGGACCATTCGTAAGATGCAGATAGGCACACCTACGGCTGTATACAACTGAAGTGAAACGAGATGTCAGTCAGGGTCACGAACAAAGAGAGCGGGTGCAATGCACATACAGTTCCGTTCCTGACCGTCTCGGTAGATGTTCGATGGTGACTGCGCCAAGGAACGTTCGACCACCTAGTTCCTTCCAGGCCGCTCAGATGCTGGCGGCACCGCTATCCGGTATCAACCTTAACTCCAATAGATCTTCCTCAGTAAAAGTAGACGTACCCTCGTGTGCAAGGGTTGTTCATTGGCCATTGGACGTCCGCGCCCGCACCAACATTTGGGGGCAGACGCAGCAGCCTATCAATTTCCCTCTTGACCCTGCCCATCCTGTCTCAAGGGTCGTTGTTCAGGACTAGCAGTGATTTTGTAGTACAACGCCCTGCATGCGCTCACAGGTTGCCCATGTTAAGGCTTGCGAAGCTTGGAGGAGGAAGTAGCACATAGATCGAGAGCCAGGTATTCGCTCACCGAATAACCGCGAGTTGCTATTTCCTATCTGTATGACACAAATGCATTGTTCATGCCTATATACTTTGCAAATTCAGAAAAATCGCGTCTCTCCAAGGCCGCAGACGTCAAAGTCCTCTGCGGGAATGCCGAGTGCGGCGCACTCCTGTGCAAGCAACTGCGGCGGCGCCATGATCTCCTCAGTCGTGAGCATCCACGTCCTGCATGCGCGCATACAGTGAGCCAGAAACTTTGCATCAAGAAAAAAAGAGACGGTGAGCTCACCCCCAGTGCATGCCAAGCGCCTTGCGCGCGCGGACGTCCTGGAAGAGCCGCACGCTGTCAACCGGAGAGCAGTGCTCGTTCGAGAAGAGCTCGCGTGGTGCGTATGCCCTGCAAAGAGAACCGCGAGCCGTCAGCATCTCCGCCGCCCGCTTCACGCCCAGATGGAGAAGCGTGCGCACCCGATGGGGATCAGCGCGAGGTCGAATGGGCCCTCGCGCTCGCCGATCTCGCGGAAGGCCGGGCACACCGGTACCGCAGCCTCGTCCTCGCCTGCCGAGACCGTGCGGTATCCTGTGTCGCCCGCGAACCACACCTTCTTCGGCACACCTGCGTCGTCGGCTGTTGGCGTCACTGTGGAGACGGCCCAGGACGCCCAGAGCGTCATGCCGGGGTCAAAGAGCGTGCGTCCTGAAATATGCTGACAGGGCGTGCAAGTGATCCGGAGCTGCGTTTGCGTCGCAGGCAAGTCCTGAGTGCGCGATGGGAGGGTAAGCGAGAGCAGTCGCGCGTCCCACCAGTCAAGGATGTGCGTGTGCGACGCAGGTATGCCGATAGACGCAAGGTAGGGGCCGTTGCCCAGAGGTGCGAAGATCTGAGGGCTGTAGGTCTTGAAGAGCGTCCGGAGGGAGGCGGTGTCGGTGCTTGTATGCGCCTGTGATTAGTGGTATGCCAGGTGGGAAGCGCATTGAACAGAGCGTACTGATCGTAGTGGTTGTGCTAAAGAACAGATGAGAGTCAGAGGAGGGAGTGGAAGGCCAGATGGAGGACGCACAGAGAGGATGATGGCGTCGACAGCGGGTATGGCCTCAATCGGACACGGTACCGCTGTCCACGAAACTCAGTACGGACGAATAGGACACGCAGGGAGGCAGCTCACGCGTGATGCGTGCGAGACCGAGCCTCGAGATAGGTGAGCACCAATGCGATAAAGCGGGGTCGAAGAGTACGCGCGGGCCACGAACACCTTCGCCAGACGAGGGGAATTCGACAAGGTAGCATGCGTGTCTATCTCTGGGGTCGCACTAGATCGAGGTCACAGCAACAAAAGACGCACCCTAGCCAGGTTGCCTTGACTGCTTCCGCCTGATGACCGGCACCCCAGTTGGGTGTATGCGCAGGGATGAGCGACGCGAGGTCTTTAGGGACGGCTGGCATGTTTCTCCATCTATCTATTGTAAGCTGCGATGCCGAAGGCGGTTAGGTCCAGCATGCGTCTTAGGAAGATTCATCTATCACCTTGAGACGTCGATGCGGCACCTCACTGCACAGAGTTGAACAACGGGACGTGAAGGCACAAGGAGGGTGCTCACCGATATGACGGCCATGGGTTCACGAACTTGGTCTGAGTGTCGTCCGCATGATGTGCGGGGCGTACTCCTGTCTTCTCGTGCGACTCTGGCAGAATATCCGATACCGAGACGTGAGTAGCAAGGACGCCGAGTGCAGAGGCCATCGGAGATGTCTTTCGTACAGCAGAATCGACAGTGGTGTGGGTGCGAGATAAGAAGGACGCAGATCGTCGTTTGTTGCACTGCGCGACAAGGTAGGCTCGTCCCATGCCGGTTTCTTGTGAAACCCGTCGCATCCCTTGCCCAAATGGGATGCAATAAAACGCACGTGGTCCCCCACGGAGCGCAGCGACTGGACCTGGCTTGCGAGTCTACTGCGCGACATACGGCATGCCTAGAATATTACCACAGAAAACTAGTCAATGTCTTACAGAGCAAGACGGAGAAGGCAATATTGAGAGAATTGGAAGCGGAAGACACCAACAACTGCTAGTCACGGTCGCAAGGGACCCTAGCAAAATCGGGGAGTAACTGCGTGCAAGCAACACTGTGTATTTCGGAGCATGCGAGAAATAATCGCGCATCGCGAAGCCGCCATATACAGTGTGCAAGGTGAACAATCTAGATGAATTACCGGCGAATCCCCACTCTACGAACGCTTCTACGCCAGAACCTTTCTAAGTAGCGCCTCGATTTTCCCACTCAGACTCTCCAGCGCTGCGTTCAGCTCCGGGCCCGGATTTTCAGTGAACCACGAGCTTGGTCGGTCATACTGGATCTTGGTTCCGCCTTCTTTTGTGGCTTGCACGAGCACGCGCGCTGGACAGCCCAGGGCCGTCGTGGAGTCGCGCACCATCATGTCCTTGGGTTTCCGAGCGTGTAGAGCACGAAGTCATCGAACTTCTGCCCGTAGTAGTTGCCGAGCCATTTGGAGTGGAACTGTTCAGAGAAGAACCTAGGGTTGCGAGGGCGAGTCAGCGGTCTGGGCGGACAAGAATATCGGATCGACGTACACGAAACTTCTTTTGTCAGAGTCGGTGAGTGCGCTCATACCCCGCTCGATCTCCTCCTTGCTCTTGGCACTGCCCAGGATCTCCTCCACGTGAGGTCCGGCCCTGTTCGTCTCCTCGTCCAGGGATTCAATGACTTTGTCAAAGGGCTTCGAGGAAACGAGGGTTATCCTCTCGGCAGTATAGCTATGGGACTCTGAGCTGACGGCGAGAGACATCGAAGTGACTTGGACTGCCTAGTGAATGCCTAAGTTCGTGGACACCTCTTATACACCACTGTATACTGCAGGGCCGACCCCGAGGCCGACTCTCCCAATCCTTCCCCATGTACCCATGGATTATAGACTGGAGATCTGCAGCGTGTTCGATCAGTCTCGTGCCTCGGGTGTCGCATCTTGTGGGAGTTCTGCTAATCTCCGGGCCGCAGAACGCGAGAGAAAAGCACCTTATAGATATCATACGAAGGGAGATAATTTGTGATTAAGTAACACACACCAGCTTAACAGTCCGGCTATCATGTACGAGGCTAGCTGTTGCTACAGATTTCGAGTTAGAGAATCGACGAATCAAATGCAAACCGTCGAGAATATGATGCTGAAAATTACAGGGCAAGTAATTTGGCAATATCAGGGACAAGCAGCCCGGCAGCCTTGAATTCGATAGTAAGCATGACCTTACGCGCGTGTTCGACGTCCCACTCAAGCTTTGCTTCCTCCCAGTCCTTTCCGCCATCGAGTTCACGAGTCTGCAAAGTCAACGAGCACAACATGGCTCGGCTTGTGCGCAGGGACAAGAAGAAAGTTAACTTGATTTGTATCCGCATGGATAACCCCGTGGCTCGTCAGGAGATTGTTACTGCTGATAATAGAGCACATGGGAGGACGTGGAGAGTCGATCGCGGCGAGCGAGATGGAGTCGCGGATGTACTCCAAGTATATTACCAATGAGTTGACGGTGCGAGGGGGTTCGGATCCGCATAGGTCCAATGTACCAGACTCATAGAAGACCGGCACTAGGTAGACCCTTGGAGACGCGCAATATGCTTGTATGCGAGGCACTCGTTGCGGTGCATCCGCGCCGTGGCCTGGGGAGGCGCTAGTTCCCATTCCTCTGGGATCTCCTCGTACCGTTTGTATGGTAGATATGGACGCTTCTTTGGATTGAACTATAGCTGACCGTCATGACTGCGAGCCGCCTCGGCTTCAGCGGTGTACCACCATGGGCGGTCAGAGCGGCGCCTATAACGCGGGTCGAAGATCTTGACGATGTATGGGGTATCTGAGCGCAATGAGCTGCTTGTTTGGACATGTACAAGCCTCACCCAGACGACTTGGTAGGTAGACTTCGTGCCAGGGGAGCACGTGAGAACTATCGCGCTCATTTTGCCGCACTGGGAATGCCGCAGAGTAACTGTAGAGCCGAGAGTGAGATATTGAGGAGGTTCATGGGATGAAGGAAGGAATACCAAAATTATATACAGAACAGTCTCAAAGGCGAAATACCATCTATGGCAATGTGGAGATAATGTGGGTCGGAATGGAGATTATCTACCAGCTGTGGAAGTATTGCGATGCTGCGCGGCATACTACAACACTGGATTTCTGGATTGAATCAGAACAAGTTAGCTTATAAACCTGCTCGCGGCGGCCTAGAGATGTCATACTTTTTCAACTCGACTGGCGATAATACGTCACACTGGTTTTCCGGTGGCCCCGTCAATACTGCACCGCTACAACCAACTGTTCATGCCACGGTCACATACTGACACTGGAATATGAGCTAGCCGAGAGTACAGACCGGCCTGGGTCATCAATCCAGGTGGGCTTCGTGGTACGTCTACGGTGCCAGTTGTTGACTGATATGGCAGATCGGCACGTTAAGCGCTCTGGCCTTCGTCTAGATAACAGAAATGAGTACATAAATACCAGAGAGTCGTAGAAAGAGAGCCCGCATCCCACACACCTGCTTCAAAATGCTCCTCCGTTTGGCTGTCGTCCTGGCCGCTGCCACCGGAGGCCTTACAGCCAAGGTTGCAACTGCGACCGCGGCAGCACCTGCCACTAGCACTGTTGTCAGCTGCTTCGCAAACGACTGCCCGAACGTCGACCTCAAGGGCGACGGTCTCTTCTCCATGGATTGGAACAACGACACCGGTGTCCTCCTCTGCGAATGGCGCTTTCCGCTCCAGCCAATTATTTCTGCGGAGTACAATATCGTTAGTCCGCAATGTTCACTGCATGCTGCTAAGCACACACCAGATGAAACTCACCTCATTTCTACAGAGCACTGGTTACTCACCCAAGGCGACCTGTCGGTGTGCCCAGCCCAGGCGTTGATGGAGTGCACAACGTCAACTATCAACGCTCCGCTTGCTACAGCAGCATGATCCTCTGGTTTACGCTAGTACCCTGGTCCTTGACAGATGGTGCGAAGTCCCCATTCATGTACTGTGTGGTCAGCACGAGGCTCAGGGCACGATTGCATTTCGACCACCATGATGGTAAAGAGAGTGAAGGGATGGCGAGAGGTCGGGCGGGACCATTCGTAAGATGCAGATAGGCACACCTACGGCTGTATACAACTGAAGTGAAACGAGATGTCAGTCAGGGTCACGAACAAAGAGAGCGGGTGCAGTGCACATACAGTTCCGTTCCTGACCGTCTCGGTAGATGTTCGATGGTGACTGCGCCAAGGAACGTTCGACCACCTAGTTCCTTCCAGGCCGCTCAGATGCTGGCGGCACCGCTATCCAGTATCAACCTTAACTCCAATAGATCTTCCTCAGTAAAAGTAGACGTACCCTCGTGTGCAAGGGTTGTTTATTGGCCATTGGACGTCCGCGCCCGCACCAACATTTGGGGGCAGACGCAGCAGCCTGTCAATTTCCTTCTTGACCCTGCCTCGCATCGGGCGAGCTCCAACTGGTGTCAAGTTTAATATCAGATTCGCCTTGCTAAACACACTGGGCACACACGCTTCGATTATCGGACGACGGACCGTTCAATTGGTGACGGCCCGACTGAAGTTCCCGCAGCAGCGATCACCGTGTGTTACGTCCATCATCTGCGCACCCGCCGCCACAAAGAGGCGATATACCAGCGCAGTAGGTTGCTAGCAGTGCGCTAGAATCATTGACGGGCTCTAGAGTTCAGGACGAAGGTACGGGGGAAAGAGCTAGATTGACGGTGTGGTACGTGGCTATTCAGGAGTGTAGATACGAGACTAACAAAAGTCAGCATGCGAACGCTGGGCGAGTCAAAACGACATACCAGCTAATCTTTGCTCCCTTGTGGTGTGGCAAGCTTCTTCGGCTTCTCCTCGCTAGCCTCCCAAGTCTTGAGGTGTGTCTCAAACCACTCCCAAGCAAGCCTGCCAACCTTCTCTCCACCATACTCACCATCATCCTC
Organism: Phanerochaete carnosa HHB-10118-sp; assembly: GCF_000300595.1. Taxonomy (NCBI): domain Eukaryota; kingdom Fungi; phylum Basidiomycota; class Agaricomycetes; order Polyporales; family Phanerochaetaceae; genus Phanerochaete; species Phanerochaete carnosa. Next base: position 2,329,631 of record NW_006767634.1, on the reverse strand, counting down.
GATATCGAGCTCTCCATCCTGCAAGTTCGTCTCGTCCTTACCCTTCTTCTGTTGGGTCTTCTTCGTTTTTGCGGCCTTCTCACCATCCTTTGCCTCCTCCGATGACTGTTCAGCGGCCGGGGGAAGGGACGGGAGGCGGAGTGTCACAACAGAGCATTCGCGATAAAGGGCTCCGGGTTTGAGAATCTCGGTGAGGGTGTTTGGAATTAAGCTTGGAGTCTTCTCTGCACCCTGAGTCTCATCGATTTCCGAGGATGTCTTAGCGGCAGTAGCAGTTGCCGCAGCGAGGTGAGCCAAAGCCCTCTTGAACGGTGTCGGCAAGAACAGCGCGTGGAGTACTATCTGCACTGCCATGTTCGACGACTTTGCAAAGATCCAGATCTCCGGTAAGCATAGAATAAACCTGACGCGTATGTAATTAGACAACATTTGAATGGTAAACCGTTGTGACTTACAAAATGAAGCCAAAGGTCGAATAACCATCAGGATCCACAGTCTTGTCCGCTCCCATTGCGATACGAATCGTCTCCGTGCGACTCATACCGGGAGCGACAGTGACGGCAACAATGTTCGACGGGAACTTGGATTTGCTCTTGTCTTCGGCGCCGGCATTTGATTCTTTGGCTGTGCTACCACCGGCAGAGGATTGGGACTCTACTGGTACACCCCCTGGTGTCTTCAAGTCAAGCGAAGGCGCGCGATTCGGAAGGGCATTCAATATCCTCTGGAGGTGGCGCGTCAGAACGATTGTACGCAGCGCACGATGACCTTCTGCCAAGAACAGGGAACGCTTCTTCGGCGATTCTCCTGGAGTCATAGAGGCTATCAGGTCGGAGCTGAACGAGGGCACCGCTGCAGCATAATACGGGTTGACGACGCTGACGATGCGGATGTCGCGTTCTACGGGTGCCACAAGGAACGCAGGGAGGAGTAGCGTGACTATCAAGAACGTCGCCAACGAAGCAGCTTCCCGCTTCTTCTCGTGCGACGGCTTGGATGCAAAGAGCGACCCAATTCCATAGTACTCGTGTGCAAAAACGATAGCGTCTAGCCGTTGGTCGCCTTCCGTTAGGAACTTGGTGCAGAACTCGCGAATGGAAACGGGTGATGATAGGTCTGCATGCTCCGCGAATATGTTCTCATTCTTCGCCGTCGTGCGCAGTGCCGGGATGATAAGCGTGTTGAAGGGATGATCAAGAGGATATGGTGAGATGGCAATGATATTCGCGCCTCGTGACGCGAGGCCAGAGATGGTAGTTAGCCCAAGCGGCGTGAAAGCTCCCTACTAGACTTCAATTACACGCGCGTCCGGAAGCGAACCACTGCGACTTACGGTTACGAGGATTGTCCGTGCATGGAGGTCTCGCTCCCTGTCCGTCGTCTTTCCTTGGGCAAACGCATAGGTCACGACAAGTGAGGTGATGCCGATGGCTGCGTGCCAGTAGTATCCTGTTGGTAAAACATAGGTTGCTAACGCATACGCCGCCTTGAGAACCATGTACGCACTGTAAACGAGCAAGACAAAAGTCAAACAGCACTTTCGGCTAAATGTACATCGCCTCACATACGATGAAGGAGTGGTGGTGTCGTAGAGGGACTAGACTGGATGTGCCGCAGCCGTCGTGGTATTAGGTAGAGCTGTGAGCGCTGTGAGCGCCCACACCACGCCGTAGCCTTCCTTCCGTCCCGCTGCCGGCAAAGCGTATGTCTCTCGAGCACAGAACTAAATGCATGCAGAGTTATGCTAAGATACATTTGCTTTTATGTACGCTCCAAAAACTGTCTAGTCGTCTTCGTCCCAGTTACCAGCTTGCTGCGGGACTTTCGGTCCGCCAGCAGGCTTGCTCATGATGATACTGTCCACGGTCAGTACCGAAACTGCGGCCTCGGTCGCAAGGCTGATTGCCCAGGACTTAGCAGCGAGCGAATCTAAGATTCTGTGTTCGGTGGTGCTGAGCGTACCGTCGCTCTGGGCCTGTGAACATTCGGTGAATATACCATTTACTCGTGCTCTGTGGAAGTTGGATGCGTACCTCGACGTCGACACCCCATGCCGCCCCACCTTCCTGCTCGTGCTTTGCCCAAAGCTTGCTGACAACCTCATTGCCCTCAGCGCCGCCCAGCGCGTTCTCGGCCAGCGTTCTCGGGACGACCTCGAGCGCGGTCGCCCACCGACGGACGCCATGTTGCGAGAGTCCCTTCAGGCCTGCACCATACGAATCCACGCGCCTAGCGAGTTCTAGCTCAGTCGCACCGGCGCCCGGGACCAAACGGCCGTCCTTGAGCAATGCTTTGATGACGTTCACGCCGTCATCGACGGCGCGCTCCAGGTCGTCTAGGTGGTTGATCGTCGCTCCGCGGAGAACAACGGTCGCGGTTCGCGTCTTTTCACCGGAAGTCTCTAAGGGGTCATAGCCTGGGTCGCCTTCAACGAGCTGGCGGAGAACAGTGACACGATCGCCACCGATCTCGACGGTCTCGAAGACATCGACAAAACCAGCCTCTTCAGGGGTCGGGGCACCCATACGGGCCAGAGGAGTTGCATTGACGACACGGCAGAGGCGGCGGAGGTCGAACTTCGACAGCACCTTGAGGACGGCAATGTTCATCCGGTTAAGGAAGTGCAGGGCCAGATCGTCAATCGTCGATCCAGCGATTATGACCTTCACTCCAGAGTCGGCGATCTCTTGGAAGATCTAAAAGACTATCAGTAAAGTGTTCGGTATCATGCAAGGTTTTTTCAACGTTACGGACCTTCTCCATGTGTTTCTCTTCGCCAGTGGTGAAGTTGAGCATCTCATCCTTATTCTTGATGAGCACGGTGCCCTTGGTCTCCGTTTGGGAGAGACCGAGACCACAAGTGAAGACAGCGACTTTGGCTTTCTTGGTCTTCTTGCAGATGCCTTGACGCATGTAAGCACTTGCAGCAAGCTAACCTGAGAACCAAGCGAGCACACCTTCTGGCTCCCGACCGAACACCATACCGCGTACAACTTTGCTGCCCGCCAAACTTCCGCCCATGATCTTCACTACTCGAACGTTGTCGACGTTGAAGTTCTTAGGATTTGGTGGCATCACCGCAAGCGCAGCCTCAGCGACAAGAGATGAAAGCGTGTCCTCGTAGCCGTATTGTTTTGATGCAATGGCGGGCTTGAGGGCAATAGCAAGCTCAGCCTGCGTCAAGGGCGTCGAAAGTGAAGATGTGGACAACGCTGTGTAGCATGAGTCGACTGGACAGGCAAAATAACCACGGGCTACATACTCTCGAGCTCTTCCAGACCCTTCTTTGCAGCAAGTTCGTATCCACGAGTAATCTCACTTGGGTGAAGACCCATGATGAGTAGATGTTCCGCTTTCTTCAGGAGCTCGCCAGCAAGAATGATGACCATGTTCGTCGCGTCACCCATCTGGGCGGTCGCGTGTTAGAGCTCGATTGCGCTGCAGCAATCGGGGGCAGCTCACCTCTGCCTCCTGAGCCTGTGATGCCATGACTAGCAGTTTTGCGGCAGGATGTACGACCTCAACCTCGCGGATGATTGTTGCAGCATCGGACGTGACAAAAAGCTTGCCTAAGTGGTTAATGAGAAGCTTGTTGCGACCTGTGCAGTCCATATGAGCATAATAGATTGAAAGTGCGAGCTGAGTGGTGCGCACCGTTGGGCCCAAAACTTGTCCTAACGAGATCTGACAGTTCTGAGACAGCCTGGATATTCCTTAGGACAGCATCCTCAAGACCTTGCAGATGCTAAGTTCAACGCATGCTGTGAGCACGAATACAGCACATAGGGCAGCGAACGCACCTTGTAGCCCTCCTTAAATAGCTGGATATTGTTCGCCTTTGGAACTTTGAGAGACATAGCCGACTATGACTGTGTTTTGTAGGGGACACGATGACACAAGCGTCGCGCACAGTAGTTTTCGGTGAAGTCCAGGGCGCTCAGCGTTCGAGATCTGATGGAACGTCTTTTCCCACGCCTTCCTGCCTCTAACCCGCGATGCTCTACACATGCAAGTGGGGTCCATGTCCTGGCACGTTTCCTTCTCGCACTGCGTATGTCGACCACCTCAATGCCCAGCATCTGGACGACGCCGCGCTGGACAGGGATGTTGGCTATGTGCAAGGACGTTTCCGCGACTGGCTGAGGGTCACGGGTAGAGATACTGGAACGCAGAGTACGACCGGTACGTCACGGTAGACCGCAAGGTTCGCTGTTACTTACAGTCAATCTAGATGATTTGCTGTTGCGCCGCGTAACGGATAATTTCAAGGCTCAAACACAAGGGATCTCGCGTGACAACATCCGGATAAGAGCATTGTATACCTCCTTGCCTTCAGAAGCCGCTGCTCAGTCTAGTGACTCTGAGGACGATCATAATACCGGAAGATTTAGCTTCAAGTCGCTCTCCAGAAGGCGGAACGCACCTGCGAGCTCCCCAACACCACCCATCTCTTCTGTTGACCCGTCTCCTTCTCCGAGTGCTCTCGTTAGCAGAGGGCAGTCACATATTCCGGATCTTCCATCTACGCCATCTCCACAGCTGTCGCTACGCACTCAGAAATCACCAGCCAACCCTCGTATCTTGCGGGACGGTAGCCCAGATCGTAAACGACGTCGCTTGGACAATGCGGCGGCGAACAAGGCCACGGAGCGTAGTTCTTCTCTGGCAACTCCTCGATCTGCTTATGGTAGTAGTGTTCTTATCCATGCTTCTGAGAATAAGGGAGAGCCTAGTCACGGTTCCAGACCTTTGCAGAAGTCTGACTCTGAATCGAGCGAAGAAATTGAGCTCGAGTTGACTCAGGATAATCCTGTGGAAGACGGAGAAGGTGCGATTTTTCGTCTGTGTCGTGCGACACTGCTAACTAGAAATCATCTAGAAGGGTCCCCAGACAGAGGAATAGTGGGCCTTGCTGAATTAGATATTGAAAGACTAGAGCATAACATCAGGGATGTTCTCCCAAGCCAACAACAATCAGAAGACCAAGATCCCGATGCTCTATCGTCACTGGCAGCTGTACATCGACAAATGTCGCAACAACAAGTACCGTCGCGACCGGACACGGACAACAGTGAGTGGAGCATACGTCGAAATATCTCAGTGAGATTACTCACTATCGCTGTAGCTGCGGAAGATGGGCTGCCAATCCTCAACGTCAACACTCATTCTGGCTCATGGTCTCAGCCGGGCACCGTGTCCAAAGTGAAGACCAGTTTCATTCCACGACTGAAGTCCAGCATCCTCGATATGTCCGGTCAGTGCTGATATTTTTCGAGATATCCGTTGTCGCAATCTGACAGTATGCGTGCAGACGTCACCGCGGGCCGACCACCCACTGGCAGTCCAGAGCATACTCAAAGCGAGATCCAGCCAGAATCCCAGCAGCAGAGCGTCGATGCTGACGCAGAGCCCTCAGGCTCTCAGGCTGTTGCCTCTGAACCAAGCCAACTGCAGCTGCTGACACAAGCGCCGTACCACTTTCCCAGTCAGGATTCGCAGGACTCGCAGAAGCAACAGCCGTCGCCACCCTGAAAGCGCTGCTCTGCGAGCGTTTGCGCCGTTATCCCAGCGCCGGCGTCTTGGTTTCGGAGTATCATGGCAGAATGTGGCGTAGAAGCGTCGTTGTCTACCTGTGAGACTAGAGGGTCCACAAGCAATGTCCTCCCCGTACTTGTGCTATAGTATGCAACGATGATGCAAACTAGCATCCTCGCGAGACGCTGCCGGACTCTAGCTCGAGAGCGCGGACGGAATCAACAGGACGGTAGAGCATTGGTTCACGGCTGTACGTTGTGTGATACTAATAATGACATGGATACCTCGTTTAATAGCTCTTGCTGAGAGTCGCATGATATAGACTACCGGACAGTGTGCGAGCCCAACTGCTCCGGATCCTATGGCCGCCCTCCCTCCCGGGGCCGTTGCCTAGGCCCACAGCCCGCAGCCGCCCCTAAAGCCTACACGCTGATCTCCCGAACCAGACTGCAACTGTATGTTGTGGTTTTCCGTTCGGAAAGGAGTGCGGTGAGCAGAAACGTTTCCCTTGTATCGATCGCCGGCAATCACGCACTAGTAAGTACTGTAGCGCCGAACCCAGGATGTTCCCGTTTGTGCAAAGGGCTGTTGGCACACATCGTTGGCACATACTCAACATACTCTGTCGAGAACGCTATTGCGTCAAGTCCCACTGTCGTGTGTGAGATTGTGCGCATAATCCATCTGGCTTGGAACGAAGAAAGAGAGCGAGCACCATCACACAAAAAGCGCGGGTGTATACTACAACATATCTTATGTAGAATTCCTTCCCGGGTAAAGTAATTTTGCAGCTTTAGCGCGCTCTGTGGCTATCCAGCGGATAAGATTAGTACTCAGTGTGCTCTCACACTCATCTACCTCCCGTCAAACTCTTTGTGCTGTTTAAATTCGCAATATGCAGTCATTCATACAAGTACAAGTGCATATCAGACAACCTCTGATGCGCCGTAGCCGCTGGCTGTGGCATTCATCTATTTAATGTCCATCCAGGTGATGTCCTCGAACTCCTTATCATTCGATTGTGCGGCGGTGAGCCCGAGCTTACCGGTCGAGGACTCATAAGCTAGGCAGCCAACGGTTTCACAGTCAGCACGCAAGCAGCGCTGTGCAAGAAGACTACACTTACGGATGAACTAGCGTGCCAGGGCATCAACAGACCATCATTAAACCACAGTTCAGCTGCTATGCATGCGGGTGAAGGAAAAAAGCGTGACGTACGTAGGCCGTAAAGTCTTCCGCCGCCCCCTTGCTGTTGTACTCGTAGAATACAATGCGGTCGTTGCTGTAGCTCGCTTTACCGCCGCGTCTGATTTGGCTCTTGTCTTTGAAATATAGAATACCGTGGACGTCTGTATGTGCAGAAGAACATGAGTACGCTGCGCCCATAATCACGGAATATGAGACGAGACATACCGACAGTTTCGTCTTTGAGCCATTGATAGTTGTCAGAGATCTTTGCCTGGGTTTGGATAGAAGTCGCGGCGAGATAGATGTCGTCAGAATTAGCATCTTTGGTGACCACCGCTGTTGCGCTGCCTTGTTCAAGCTCCTGCCACTTGCCGAAATATTTGTATCCGTCCATGCCACATGCTGTTACAGTTTCCTCCTTGTTTGAAGACGAAGTTGAGGAAGACTGTAGACAATAAAATCGAAAGAACACACCTTATCATAGGCAAGGAACTAACGGTGATATGGCGGTTACAAAATGGTCAGAAGATTACATATCAGAGCAAAACACCGGAGGCACACCTCTGCGTAGCTACTATTTTCCCCACGGTTATAAAACTTGATCGAGGAGCAGGGCTTGCTGTCCGACGGATTTACGACCCTCGCGACGAGGTATGTGGTATCTTTCGTGTTGAGTTTGAGATCGCGGATCTTGTTGTAGTAGAACGTGCCCTCGGGATCTGCACGTCGCCATGTTTGACATAAGCACGGAAAAGTGGGCAGAAAGAGGGTGATAAATGACGTACCCTTGCCGATGTTGGTCCCGTCAGTAAATTCCCTGCCGATTTCAGAGACTTCAAGGCGCAGTGCGTGAGGCCGACTAATGCGATCCGGGTCGGCCTTGAAAAAGAGCGCCTCGGCAGCAACATTGTGCTTGTATTGTTTCTTGAGGTCGGAGAATAGGTCAGTCATATCTCGCTTGCTCTGCGCACGTAGAAGAGGGTGTGGAGGATGGGTCTGAAACCTCACTCCGATCGGACTCGCATATATACGCCTGCCTCGCGCTGCGTCAGGCGAGAGGCAGGCGAAACTTAACTGCTGCCGGGAAGAGATCCAGCTTGCTTTCTCACCGTACACTCAGCTGTCGTTCGCCCCAGTGTGATGTTTCTTCCTATATCGAGCGATCATCTGATCCAACCTTGCAAGGCAGCTCCGCAGGCCCAAGTTCAAGATGAAGGTAGGGCATGGCCTGTCTGGGAGTAGGCTTCACGTTATTCAGACAAAGTGCCAGCGTTGGTTAGCAGCAGCGCTGGACCAACACGAGCCGAATCAGAATGAACTTAGTGAGCCCATGCCAGAAGGGATCTCAAGCTTACATGCAGCATATGAAGGGAATTAGGCGAGTGTCAGGAAAGGGTCTATTGCATGGCTGACATCGTCCTTCGTGAGCTAGCGAAACGCTAGAGCTTGGTGAGAACCGCCCGACAGGGTGTGGTCCCGAGGCCACTGCACTGGTCTGTCTGTGGAATGTTGTGCACGTTCATGAGTCATTGGCCACGTTCAGGCACGGGATGACTGCTCCCAGCCGTCTACCCACCGGCCAACTGCACGCCTCTTCGATGTAGAGGGTCGTAGTCGGAAACCGAGAGCTTTCTGCCTGCTGACATGTGTGTCAGCAGTCAAGGTACAAATAGAGGTACAGTTCTTACCTCCATACGAGCGTTCTTCTCATGAGGACGAACGGCAAGTCTTCTATTCAGTGCCACAGCCAGTGGCCGTACGCGTGATGGAACGGCGACGGC
>NW_006767634.1:2084788-2321107 GCF_000300595.1 Phanerochaete carnosa HHB-10118-sp | reverse complement strand
AGAATTAGCGCGCCATCCAAAATTAAAAGTCCGCCGCAAAACACGTAAGTAATGCCAACAATAAACACGTTCAGCTCCGCCGCCAAAGGAAAGCTTATCCCTGCCAGACAAGGTCTCACCGGCAAATGATCTCTTGGTAAGAATATAGAGACATTGTCTACTGCGACTCGCATGAGACAGGATAGTAGACGTTATGAACACGCGATTATAGGCTCGGCAGCGCGCCGGTGGCTACAGAACGTCTGAATTGTGTGGCGGAGACCTGTGTACGCGAGGAAGGCAGATGCGCGCGCAGAAAGGACCCGCAAGCAACGTGGTAACACCTCCGAGGAAAGGGTCTGATGTCTAACGTACCTGAAACCGTAAGTACTAGTGCGTTGGAAAGGGTCCATTCAAAGCGGGGTCCGTGGTTCGCGGCGCCATGCCACGATTACAAGAAATTGAACGCTACAGCTCGCCACGAGTCACCGCCGAGCTAATGGAATTCTGGGTTCCAGACACGTACGATAGCGTGACACAGATGTGCACGTATCCCGAATCAGAAGGTTCTGTCAGTCTGTCTCAGTCGTGCCGAGCTCTGTGCTGACCTTTAGCTCCGTTCTTTACTGTTCGCAGGGATCGCGGGTGCGATAATATGGGATTGGGTGCCTGCATCATCGCAGCCAGGTTTTCAGTCCTAACTCTCTGCAGGAGGCACTGACTTGTCTGGAAGAATCGATACGGCCCGTCGCCTGTAGAAGCATGTTCTGTGGTATCTGACTACGCAGTCGTCACTCAAACGAGATGTCGCGCCGTTAGCCGTCGCCGTTCCATCACGCGTACGGCCACTGGCTGTGGCACTGAATAGAAGACTTGCCGTTCGTCCTCATGAGAAGAACGCTCGTATGGAGGTAAGAACTGTACCTCTATTTGTACCTTGACTGCTGACACACATGTCAGCAGGCAGAAAGCTCTCGGTTTCCGACTACGACCCTCTACATCGAAGAGGCGTGCAGTTGGCCGGTGGGTAGACGGCTGGGAGCAGTCATCCCGTGCCTGAACGTGGCCAATGACTCATGAACGTGCACAACATTCCACAGACAGACCAGTGCAGTGGCCTCGGGACCACACCCTGTCGGGCGGTTCTCACCAAGCTCTAGCGTTTCGCTAGCTCACGAAGGACGATGTCAGCCATGCAATAGACCCTTTCCTGACACTCGCCTAATTCCCTTCATATGCTGCATGTAAGCTTGAGATCCCTTCTGGCATGGGCTCACTAAGTTCATTCTGATTCGGCTCGTGTTGGTCCAGCGCTGCTGCTAACCAACGCTGGCACTTTGTCTGAATAACGTGAAGCCTACTCCCAGACAGGCCATGCCCTACCTTCATCTTGAACTTGGGCCTGCGGAGCTGCCTTGCAAGGTTGGATCAGATGATCGCTCGATATAGGAAGAAACATCACACTGGGGCGAACGACAGCTGAGTGTACGGTGAGAAAGCAAGCTGGATCTCTTCCCGGCAGCAGTTAAGTTTCGCCTGCCTCTCGCCTGACGCAGCGCGAGGCAGGCGTATATATGCGAGTCCGATCGGAGTGAGGTTTCAGACCCATCCTCCACACCCTCTTCTACGTGCGCAGAGCAAGCGAAACATGCCAACTGACCTATTCTCCGACCTCAAAAGCAAATACAAGCGCAATGTCCCCGCTCAGGCGCTCTTTTTCAGTAATCTTACGCCCGACGGTTCCGTGTCTCGAGCATTACGACTCGAAGTTCCTGAAATCGGTAGGGAGTTCACTGATAGTGCATACATCGGCAAAGGTACATCACCCACCAACCTTCACCCTCTCTTTTTCCCGCGCTCATGTCTGGCATGGTGGCACTCAGATCCCGAGGGCACGTTCTACTACAACGATATCAAAGATCTCAAACTAGATGTGGAGGATGTCAATTACCGCTCCGAGGACGTTGTAAACGAGTCGGACAACAAACTCTGCGCCCGAATCAAGTTCTATACCGACAAAGTCGAGAACTGCTACGCTGAGGTCTGCCTCCAACTTTTACCTATACTACACAGCACAAGTACTGATTTTTTTTCGCAACCATTAATGGCATAACTAGTTCCTTGCCTACGATCCAGTGCGTTCCTTGGTTTAATTGTCTGAACTCATCCTCAAATATGCTTTCGAATAAGTATGGAACCGTGGTCGCGTGTGGCATGCACGAATACAAATCCACCGGCGAGTGGAATAAACTTGACCAAGGCACCGCGACTGCGACAATTACCAAGGCCGCAGACTCCGACGATATCTACCTCGTTGCGAAGTCCATCCGGATTCAGTTGAAGATCCAGGACGATGAAGGGTGGCTCGATGGCGCCACCGTCAGTATGTCTCGTCTCATATTCTACGGTCACAGATGCATTGCACTGATAACGCCGTACACACACAGGCCTCCGCGGCATTCTCTACTACAAGGACATCAATAAAGTCAAGTTAGGCAAATATGCGAACTACAACAACGATCGCGTTGTGTTCTACGAGAGCAGTTTGCTTTCGACAGATTTTACAGCCTACGTACGTCGCAGGATTCTTCATTATCTGCGTGCATAGCCATTAAAATATGATTGGTCGGTAATTTCGCACATCAGTTCATCCGTAAGTGTGGTCTCCGTTTATGGCGCGGCTGTGTGCTGACTATACGTCATCGACCGCCTAGCTTATTCTGCGTCCCCGGACAACCTGGAGTTTAGCAACCTCAGCTGGTCTGACACCAACTAGATGGATGCCGTGGGTGACGATTTTGACGTGTCAGAGATCGTCTGATGCGCGATATTGTACTTGTGCGAAAGTCTGTAAAGTAACATCAGCTGCGATCCGAAATGATATCAAGAGTTACTTCAGCTTGTCGTGAACGCATGAATGTCAGAGCACCCCTCCAGGTCTTGTTCAGGGGTGGCGTTCCTCGATTTCGCCGAAGGCACCATCGCTCGATGAATTGGACTCATGTAGACATGGAAAGGGCCATGCGCATGATGTCAAGGCATTTCACAGAGCTGATGCGCGGTGCCAGCTTCAGTTTTGAAGCATGTGGGAAAGATGTACCGGCGTCATGGTACGTGCGAGCTGTCGTGTAAGCGACCTAAACGAAGGGACCTGCCTTGTTGAGCGGAGCTAATCCATCGGATATGACTCACAAGGACTCAGTGCCTACACCAGCGGTACGTCGCCTGCAGCGTTCTGCCAAGCATACCGTCGATGGCTAACTTGCATGTTGTAAGATTTCCAAGCCCTGCCGAGTTTGTAGAAGCAGCCAAAGGCAGTGATGATGGTTTCATGAACCTAGCATTCGGAGTGCTCATGGACAGCATGAACGAGCTACAGATACGAGTGCGAAGCATCACAGAGGAGTCCAGAACGCTTCTCGCCGTAAATAACGGTGACACTCTAGTGTGAGTGTTTTGCGATGGCCTTATACTCTGGAAGGAGCTTACCGTTGATTTAACAGTTTGGCCCTGCTCAAGGTCGCTGGCGATGTCGACTGGATTATAGGCTGTCCGAGGGATAGGGAGCTCGTTAGCGCAGACGCAGAAACAGCAATTTCACTCCTGGTTTCCTTTCTCCCCTCCGTCATCGACCCAAAGTCGTTCGACACGATCTGGGGCCCTGAACCTCTGGTGAACGCTTTCATAGACACGTGGGTCTCCGCCATGGCTGCCCGCGGGCTGCGCATAGAAGCCCTCCCCACGCGTTTTCGTGTGAAGCGCACTTACGCGACGCTTGCAACACTGCCGCCCTCGCCACCGCACCTGCCCTCGAAGTACATCATTGAGCTCGCGAACCCGGACGACGTGGAGCCGCTCGCCCACCTGCTCGTCGACTTCTCGCGTGCGGCGCCCATTGTGACATCCATCGAGGCGGCGAGGGCGAAGATGGACATGCACGTGCGGCTGGGGGAGACATGGGTCTGCCGCGAGGGGAGCGAGATTGCGGGGTACGTTGGCGTCGGCCGGACGACGTTCCGGACCGTGGCCATCCGCAACGTGTACGTCGCGCCGGGGCATCGACGCAAGGGCATCGCAGAGGCGATGACTGTCGCCCTGATGCGGTACTACCTCGGAGCTCGCCCGCTCGGCCTTGAGGGTGCGCCAGACGGACGTCCAGTGAAAGGCGTCAAGGAGGAGATTTGTATAGCTGTCGTGGAGGATTTCGTCGAGAGGTTGTATGAGAAGTGTGGCTTCTTGCTGGGCGAGCACGATCAAGATCCCGTCAGTGAGCAGAAAGGATGGTTCGCTTCTATTATCCGAGGTGTCAGGGTCCTCGAGGAGTGAATAAATATAATCACGTTTTGTAGATACTTAGTACTACGTCCGGCAAACCCATGGCACATTATGTTGGAGCTGAACTAATGGTTTCTCGAAAAGGCGGTAAGAGCACATTGCATGACGCAAGTTCGACAACAGCAACGATTTTACTGACGAGAAGTACAGTACATTCCAGTCACCATATGCATTGGCCATAATGATACTGAACAAAGCCAGCGAAACCCGTGTCAACAGATCCGTCCTGCAAGTCGCTTTGCGGCACAAGTTCTTCGCTGTCGTCAGACATTAGCTTCGCACCAGTCACAGACAAAAGGGCCCATGACGCCAGTGTCTAGTGCACAAGGTCACATCCATCATAGAGTGTTGTATTCACAAAGGTAAAGGGACACAGCGACTTCGCGAATCACACGAGAAAAGGAGCCTTAGATTCTAGGAGCATGAGAACCAGCATGAGAACATAATAACGACCAGGGCGTTATCTTGCAATGCAACAGCATTGTGCGTCAGAGCAGCGAGGGCGCGCGAGATTGCCGTCAACAGCGACCCGATAACGATACGAGTAAGTTAGAAAGGGGAAGGGAGAGAAGAGGATGCGTGCGTGGGGAAGGTGCACCACTCAATGGTGGCGGCGGTGCAAAGGACGGCGCTCGGACCTGCGCTGGTTGTTGCCGAAGTTAACCTGCATAGCAGGGGCACCGAGAAGTCCGTCAATAATGCTGCGGGTGGTCTGTGTCTGAGTGAAGTCGAAATCGGTGAGGCGGGTGATGGAGATTGCATCGGTCTGAACGTCGAGAACGACGGCGATTGTCGACGTACTGCCGACAGGACGAGGGAAGTAGTTGCCGTTACCGGAGCCGGTCGCACCCTTGAACGAGTAGAGCTCGGTGATGGCCTGTGGACTGTTCGTGGCGAGAGTCTCGGCGATGTCGAGCTCTCCGCAGCCACCATTGCCACCCACACCACGGCAGTTGCAGCCATACTGCGCGGCACGAACAACCTGGCCATTGAGCGCCCAGATGGCGGGCATATTCTGGGGATCATCTGGCATCTCGAAGTCGATCACAAACATCTTCGAGCCTGCCCAACCTTGATTCGCAGTACCCCAGAAGAAACCGTCGCAGCCGCCGTCCTCGCACGCTGTTGCGGTCATGATGTTCTGTTAGGGAAACGCATCAAGAGTTGACTCAACCGGCGTGAACAATTAAAGACATACCACTTCCTTTCCAGACTGCAGATTGCCTGAGTAAAGCTGCTCGTTGGGCGTGGCAACTGCGGTTGCCCAGTCGCCACCAACGTAAGCCTGGCTAGATCCACCGCAAACTGCAAGGTAAATGGTAAGCCACGGCGTGTCATACAACGAATGCGACGGGGCGCGTACTAGACCAGTTTCCAGAGGCACCACCACCCAGGTTGGCCATGAAGACCATGTTGTTAGGCTGCTGGTTAGCGGCCCAGGAGCTGACTTGCGTCCAGGTCGCGCTAGAGGCGTTGGCGGGTTGATACACGGCAATGTTGTTAACCGTCATGGGTCCACGCATGACGAAGGTCATGTCCTCATCGAAAGGCGCCAGGTTTCCGGACACGGACTTGGGGGATTGGATGCAGGAGGGGTTGGGAGTGCAGGTGGGGAATGTACCGGGAAGCATGTTGGTGACCTGATTGTACGAACCGCTTCCTCCAACGCTAGTATACTTGAGAGCGCTGAGAGCACCAGAAAGCGATGGCGTAACGAGGTTATCTAGCGTGACGGCGCCGCGTGCGCCCGCAAAGAGGGAGGCGAGGGAGATGGCAATGGGAGCGAACATCTTCACAGGTGTTTCGGATGCTACAAGCCAACGAGGGTGGTGAAAGCGAGGGTGGTTATAAACGAAAGACTGAGCCCTGAGGAGAGTCCCCGAGAGCTTCTATGAGCAAGCTGAAGAGGAGGAAGGGAGAGGAAGGGAAGATGGAGACGGAGATGAGAGCCAGGAACGGTTGGCTCGAGTTTATGAGAGTCACCCACGCTTGCCGAGAAATATTGGTGATCCGCGCTGCCATATTGAGCATCTGGTGCCTTTGAGGCGCTTTCGCCAATTTTCCCGACGCGCCCTCGGCTTACTGCCATGACAACCTTCATTTACCGGCTTCACAGGTCCTGCAATATCTCGACAAATTCTGCCCGACACTAGAGTCGGAAGAGCTGTGATGACACAGTTCTTCTGACTCTAGTCTCGGGCTGTTCCAAATTCAGTTCACTATCGTTCGTGACGGGCTTGCCGCCAGCGCCATACATGTTTTATAGTTTGCACAGATCGAGCGGTGAATGCCGCCAGCTGCTGCTGGGATCATCGTGTCGTCCCGATTCGCATCCGCACCGCCACCGCGATTGTCAGGATACAGCCTCCAACACTCACATCGAGTGTCAGCTTCATCAGAACCACATAGATACTGAGGTATTTATGTTCCTACTACACATGCCTGAGATGTTCAACTATCCCCTGCAAAGTGATAAATGGACCCCACACGAATCAGAAGATGGCCCAGCGAGTACACCATCGGAATCCTTCTTCTAGTCACGGTCGTTTGCCTGTGGACAATCGGGAGCTTCGTCGCACAGGTGCGGTTTTCCGTTCCATTCCATGCCTTGTGTGTTCAACCTTAAACTCCATTTAGGAAGCATTTGACACTGGATTTCGCAAACCATTCTGGTGAGTACAACACGAGGTCAAGTACGTGCTATGCAGAATTCAAGGGTCTCGTGATTCGCAGGATAACTTATCTGAACTCGTCCACATTCATACTCTATCTAATACCGTGTGCAATCAAGCATGTCATGAAGAAGTATGGCATCCGCGCGTGGGGTAGCAAGCCGGAGTACGTCCGAAATCTCGATGTCGCTCCGTCAGTTCTCATGTCGTAACAGCTCTCATGGACACTATCAATCGCTTCCTATGGATGGCAAAGATGAATTCGTGGTGAGGATGAATGGATCATTGCGTTCTAGAGCGTACTAAGCCCGTCTAGTCACCAGACACTCAGCCCTTCACCACGAAGGAGACGTTCAGACTCGCGCTTAGTTTCGCCTTTCCGTATTTCGCGCTGAACTGGGCCATAGTCGTCTCGCTGAGTCTCACCAGCGTTACCAGCTCTACAATCCTCGGTAGTACTGTCGGTAGGTGTACCCCAGGTGCCTAGCTCGCTTGTGCTGATTAAGCTTGTCACACGCAGGCATTTTTACGCTACTGCTTGCGCGACTGTTCCGCATAGAAGCTTTGACTCCAACCAAGTTCCTCGCTGTCGCCACAAGGTACGTGGGCCACTTTCATCCAACCACTAAATTCGCTGAAATGCACCAGCTTCATTGGTGTCATCCTGGTGTCCATTTCCGACAGCTCGCCCGGCAGCACCGAAGTTGGTGCGTCCTCCAGCACAGACGCACACACAGACCCCGCACCCATCCTGGGCGACCTCCTCGCGCTGGTTGGCGCGGCGATTGGTGCGCTGTACCTCGTGCTCTTCAAGCGGCGCGTGCGCGACGAGTCGCGCGTCAACACGCGGCTCATGTTCGGCTTCATTGGTGCTCTCATCAGCGTGAGCATGCTCCCTGTCGGGCTCCTGCTGCATCTCCTTCACGTCGAGCGGTTCGCGCTCCCCAGCGGAGGGTCAGTGGTCTTCGCACTCCTCACTTCGGTACGCGCATTTTCATTACAGGTCGGGTTCCAGGCTGACTGGGGTGGGCACAGATGTTGGTCACTGTTATTGGCGACATGCTCTACTTCATGGCAATGATGAAGACCACGCCGGTTGTGGCGAGTGTTGGGCAGTCGCTCATCATGCCGTTTGCCATCGCTGGCGATTTCTTCCTGCATGGGTCGGCAAGCATTCTGGCCATCTTGGGCTGCGTCGTTGTGTTGGCCAGCTTCGGCGTACTCGGTCTGGACTCACGCAAGGAGGTACAACGAGAGAAAGGTTCGGAATCCATAGAACCCATCGAAGACGGGGCCATGGAAACGGGCTGCCGCACTACGAATTGATCACAACATGCAAATCGTGCACCGTCATATGTCATTTTCTCTACAGTATTATACATTGGTGGGACGGACGCTAGGCTTAACTAGACAGGATGCATCGGAGCTTCTAACACCGCACTATAACTTAATCTTATTCAGTTCGCGTTACGTTTCTTGTCTAGAGACCAGCCCAAAGCCGCGACAACAGCTGCACCCGCGAAACACGTGCCTGCATAGATAATCACAGCGTCGTACCGCCCACTGTCGACTGCGAAGCCCGTCTTCGGGGTGCTGCCCGACTGGGCAATCGCAAGTTTCGCGTGCTGTAGAGCAGTCGAGATTGGCGTGGACAAAATGTTGCCGACCCCGCGGCTGAGCAGCAGGAAGCTGAACATCGTCGTCGCAAGAGACGGGTCGTCCTCTAACGCACGTACTGAGTCAGAAAAAATGAATACGACCGAGATGAATGAAGACGACGTACTGGCCACGGGCCGCACGAACCCGTTCCACATGCTCGACCAGCAACCCGCGGTGCTGCCATACGCGACGCCATATGCGAGGAGCACGAAGGTCGCGAACGAGGTGAGCAGCAGCGACAAGATCGCGAGCACCCGGACGTTGTACCGGTCGCTGAGCCAGCCCATCCCGAACCCGGCGAAGATGGATGCGGCGTTCACGAGTGTCAGCGTCAGCGAGGCCTGGCCGGTCGTGAGGCCGAGCGCGGTCGCGAATGCTGGGGCCTGTGCGTCAGTGTGCGGTGAGGCGACGGAAGCGGAACAACGCACTCGGTAGCCAGGTCAGGGGCACGAAGTGCGCGAAGCCCTGGAGCGTGTTGATCGTGATGAAGAACCAGAACCTGCTTTCCCGCACCCACGAACGTGTGTTCGAGCGCGGCGCTGGACCGTGCACACGCGACTCAGGCAGGCGCGCCTTCATGAATGGGAGCGCGGGCAGCAAACACACCGCGAGCGCGATGGCGTAGATGCGCGTGGTCACCATGATGCCGAATCGCGAAATAAGAGCGGGTATGATGATGGGGAAGAGCACACCTCCAGTGTTGTCACCTATGTGTGTGGTCAGCACAGCTCAGAATCTGCCGTATGGCGATTGGATTAGTTTACCTGCAACAAGAATTCCGTTCGCCAAGCCTCGACGCTGCACAAACCATTCGGACATGTACGAGATGACCGGGGGATATACGAGAGCTGCTCCGTGTCAGACAGAGTTGTTTGATTCTTGGTCATTGAGATGACGTACAGCCACCAACCGCGAAGCTCACCCCTTGCAAAATAATCAGCGACGTCACCTGGACGCTGCGCCTCGGTAAGTGTACCTGCTGCAACTGAAAGTGTACACACATTTCTGGTGAAGCTGGCTCCAAGTAGACTGAGGAAACAGATGGTGGTTCCAGACCAGGTATACACCCTGCGAAGGCGAGGGTAATAGTGCATTGAAGGGTAGATGACAAGACCTGCAATGTGCGATCAGCCAACTTCGGAAGAATGAAGGAAGATGGCAATACCTAAGCAGTACATAATGCCCGTGCAGAGCGTGCCAACCAACGGCAGGATGGACGTTGCATGTTTCTGCGAGCTGTATACCGGGTCCTTGAGGTATGCGGCAAGGAGTACACCAGAAGAGTTCGGGAATCCCCAGACAAACAGTTCCACTATACAAGACGCAACCAGCTACACTATCATCAATCAAGGTCGCCAGGGTCCGCACAGAGTTTGGCTCACCATTGCCCATGCAGAAAATCCGCGGTCTACTGGAGCGAGATGGGCCTCATTTACGAGCGCGTTGGGACTTGTGGAATGCAATTCGGGTGATTCTCTTGCCGTGCGCAGGCTATCCGACGGTACCTCAGCCTGAATTTCTTCCTGGTGGTGTCTCGTCAAATCCGCTAACGTAGCCTTGCCTGGATCGTAGGAATCATAGACTTCAGCATATGTATTGAGTTCGAGATGCTCCATAGCTGGGTAAAGACAGGGCGCAAGGAGCAGCGGTGGGGAAGGGGGATCTCTGAGGCGTATAAGAGTACTTGCGTTCGGCCAGAACCTTGCAAGTCCGCGGTGGACTGCTAGTTATTACATATTCCTTTAACGTGACAGTCAACGGAGCTTGCGAGCTGTGTATGATCAACCGATGCGGATTGGTTGAATCACTTTAGAGCTACAGAGACCGATGACCTCGACTCTGACCTGACGCTACGCCCGGCAAGCGAGCCAGGCTAGGTCAGGTAGAGGGATCTCAAGGAGCTCCGTCGAATGGTCTCGGTCTGTCCGAAACGGAGATTGCAATGGGACTTCTCCTGAGGATGCGAGACCCTTGAAATGGTATCAGGCAGGTCGAATGGGACATGCAGTACATAATTAACCTACCGCCTAGTCATGGCTCATGGGATGGGCGTTGCCCTCGGGGGCAGCAGGCTGACGAGTGCGAAGTACTTATTCGCGTCAGGCGGGCAGAGGTAAGTGGCCTGCAAAGAAGATGGCGAAGTTTGCAATACCACTGGCCAAGCCTCAGCGTTATAAGGCCATCGTACAACAGAACATACTGATTTCCTCACTCACATGAACATCCCGCGCCACGCCCAACGCACCGAACGGTGTTCTCAGCGGCAGGGCTGATGTAGATGGTAGTCCTGATGCAAGTTGGACATAACGCTACATGTGTTTGAAAACTCTACCCTATTCCAGACTTTGTGAGTGTATTGAAGAAGGAGAAACTTGCGTAAGTCCCTCTACCTACGAACGCCCTCGCCCGGCCGGGATTGTGATTGCCGTCAGGGAATTTTGTCCTCAAAGATGTAATCCGGGATGCTCCAGGCCGATGTGCGGGCACTCTCAGAGGGTTTATCGTCTTGCATTATCCGCGGCAGGCCTACTTGGTGAGATTCGAGGACAAGACCGTCGCTGCACGATTCGTTCTGAAATAATTTCAGTTTATCAGCTTAGGTAGTTATCAGAGGTATTCAAACGGAGCTATCCGAAGTCGAACGTTCTCTCCGAGACCAAACCTCCACCCTCCCGCCTCACAGCCTTTGCCCGGGACCCAAAATGAATCCAGCACTCTTTGTGCGCTCAGCCGCGCGAAGAAGTTTGGTCAATCGCTCGCTGCGATCGTTCGCTACGAGACCGCCAACACCATCCCAGGCATCTCAACTCAAAGACTCACTTTCGCCCCCGCCTCAAGGCAATGGGGCGGCGGCCGGGGAGCCAGAAACCGTCTCGGAGCGGGTCATAGTGGAAGAGCCTGCCGTTTCCTCTCTGCCTAGCCTAGATTTTGCTCCCGGAGAGGAACCACACCGAGAACGGACAGGCGCAAAGTCTTCTAAGGACTCACTGTCTAGTATTGAGCGCAAGCGTCGCTTTTGGAGTCGAGTGTCGGTAGGCATCGTGATTTTCGGGACGGCAGCGGCCGCATGGCACGCTGGCAGGGAGTGGGAAGAATATGAGCTGAAGGAGATGCGTATGGTGTGTGGCATACAGGTGTACTCTTCGACAGTTGCTGATGCAGACCCATGCCGTAGAAGCGCGAGGACGCGCCAGATACACGATGGGGAAGGACGCAGATGCGCTTTAAAAGCTTGTTTGGTGTAAGTTTGCTTGCTTTCAGTTGTAGACAGCTCGGTGTTTGCACTCGGACGTGGTTGCTCATCGCGTGATTGTAGACATTTACCGAACCACTCTGGAATGAGCTCCTGCCACCGCCCCTTCCTCCTCCTCATCAGAAGCCCTACACTCTCCTCGTCTCTGTGGATGACCTCTTAGTGACGTCAACATGGGATGTAAGTTCAAACATAACTTACTTGAAATTCGCCACCAACACCGTTTCAGCGTCAACACGGTTGGCGAACAGCTAAGCGTCCCGGTGTTGACTACTTTTTGGCGTACCTCTCGCAATTTTACGAGATTGTCATTTTTACGACTCAATTCCACTACGTGAGTTCAAATCTAATTAGCCTGTCGTGCTAAAGCTGACTGTGCTCGCTCTTTAGACTGCTTTGCCGATCATCGAGAAGCTCGACCCGTACCAGTTCTTTATTGGCTACAAGCTCTTCCGTGATGCGACGAGGTCGATAAATGGCACGCCCGTCAAGGCATGTTTTTGCTGCAATGCAAGGTCAGCTTCACTGATAAACTATCGAATTGCAGGACTTGTCCTACCTGAACCGAGACTTGTCAAAAGTCATCATGCTTGATACTCATCCGGAACATGTGTCTGCTCAACCTGAAAACGCCATAATTCTGCCGAAATGGACAGGCCAATCGGGTGACAAAGGTCTCATCGCCATGATTCCGTTCCTAGAATGTATGCCCGCTCGTTTTATTCCAGAAAGTCGGCCTCAACTATCTAACGCAACCAGCTATTGCCATCTACAAGCCTCAAGATGTTCGACCTATCCTACAAACTTACCATGGGAAAGACATACCGATCGAGTATGCAAAGAACGAAGCTGAGGCGAAGCAGAAGCATATCGAGGAGTGGCAGAGCGGCCGCAAGAGCCTATCGTCGAGCGGTTTTACCTTCAGCGGGCTCTTCGGCGGCACCCGAGTACGTAACTGCTATTTCTTCAACTTCGACTGGAGCTCATTCAACCTGCCGTCTGCAATGAGCAGAAAGATGACTCGCCTGTTCCTCCAACTTACCTTGAACAGAAGCGGCGCGAGGCCCAGCAGAACCATCGAGATGAGCAGGCATACATCGCCGCCAACAAGGCCAACTTTGACAAGCTGCTTAAGGAAGAGCAGGAAGCGTATGAGAAGCAGATGCCGAGCACTTTCTGGGGCGCGATTAGCGCCTTCACCGGCCAGCCACCACAGCAGGGACAGCCTAGTGCGCTGCCCGCCGATCAGAGCCAAAGCCAGCCTCCGGCGAAGAGCATTTAGAAGTCTCGTCGCACGTAACATCAGTGCGTCGCTCAGATCCACCACTCACACGATTCTCAACTCCCAGTCTTGCTCGGCGGTTTGGCTATGTCCCACGTCGCTGCAAGTGGTGGAGTCCACACGCATATCTACTGTATTACGCCCTAATGCTACCAGCAAATACAGCCACATTTGCTCTTTACCAGACAGTTTTAGACAGCACCTGAGCAATATCCTGCGCCCAGATCTCCTGTGCGGCACTGGAGGAGTGGTAGTTGTTACCCCAGAAGTCGCCCGGGTTGCCGTACGAGGTGTTATCGACAAAGCCGTACGCCGTCGGATCGCTCAGTACGGTCGAGAACGCGGCATTTGAGTCCCAGAGCCATGTCTGTACCTGTGATTGAGCAGAGAGTGAGCTGAGGCAGTACAGGCTGAAGAGATGGACATACGCCGGTGTTGTTTCCTTCCAACCATTGTGCGCGCTGGGCGAGCTTAGTGTTGAAGCCAGCGATGACGGATGCCTCGAGGTCCTGCGCGGACGCGCCTTGCGCTACCATCTGCACCAAAGTGAGTGGCTGGTCGAATAGGGGACCATGGATAACTCGCCAAGGGAGAGTTGTTAATCGCCGGCACGTTGATGAACAGGAAGTTCCGCGCTCCGACATTGCTAGATGATCAGTGAGTATGACACATCGGCTGAAGGCTCGAGAGCCACACACAGCTAGAAATAATAACAAAGCGAGAGAGCTAAGTGATGACGGTGCAGGCAGGGGAGAAGGCAACTCACGACATCTTCAACCAGAGCGAAATATGCGTCCAACAATGTGTCGGAGAACCTGAAATACGATCTGTTCAGTGCGTACGTTTGGAAGACCAGACGTTTCACTCACGCATCACGCGACCCGCTCTCGTAGTAGGAGTTTCCGATATCATTGATACCGATCCAGAACGAGAACATCGAGTTTGCACTCGCCCACGGAGTAGTAGCTGGCTTGTTCGCGACAGTACCTAGGAACTCGTTCACCTGATCCGTCATGGACAGCACGGTCGGCTCATATGGCGTCACGAGTGAGGCATCGATCGTTGCGCCACCGTACGCGTAATTGTAGGTGAGGATGAGCGAATTGTTGTATTTGACCGTCACCTCGTCGATCCAGTTCGTGCCACCGACGGCGGTGTAACCCTGTAAGGACGTGAGGGGTCTTACAGACTCTGAGGACATGGAAACTTACCGGGAACGGTGGATTGCCGAGGGGGTTTCCGGGAGCAGGGAGCGTGCCATTGTCCACAAAGCCCGTCTGGGTGTAGGAATCGCCGCTGCAGAAAATTCAGCTGTTTGCGAACTCAAGCTGTCGCTACACATACAAACTAAACCAGTAATTTGCGTTGAGGGCAGATGGGGACGTGGGTTGCGCAGGTGAGACCGACGAAATCGAAGTCGCTGACGTTACCGGGGCCGAAGTGGCGATGCCAGGAAGACACTGGAAGTAATCTAGTGGACACGCGGCAGTCAGTGCAGGATAGGCGGCCTATATGCTATAATACTTACAGTCATTCTGTTCTGTACAGACGGTGCTACAGTAAGGACCCATTGAGCAGTGATTACAGGCTGGTGGAAAGAGATTATCGCTCACCCGGCAACGCAGGTGATGGCACCAGTCCAACCAATGCCGCCACCTGCGAGAAAAGTGAGTTCAAAGCCTTTATGCGTAAGGGTATCTGAGAAATTTCTCACATTGCTGCCACTCGCCCTGCTGGGCAGCAGCATAAGCCAGAAGCGCAGACACGATGAACCCGAGTGTAAGCTTCATTTAGAACTGTTAGCTTTGAGCGTGCAGAGGTGCGTAGCACTTACGCATCGCTTTATACCGCTACGGTTGATTCTTCGGAAGGACATGTCCTGGTGTGGCACGGAAGTCATTCAAGCGGCCAATACTCGGTCGGCTGGAGGGTCGTCGCTGTTCATATTGCCGCATGGATCTGGAGCTTGCAAGCTAGTTCGAAGTGCGATGGGCAGCTATTGGGCAAGTTTTGCATTTTCGATGAAGCCGCGGTGGCTCGTGAGCTAGCTGGAAGCTCGTATGGACTATACCGAGCCCACCACAAGCTCAAGAGCGTCGGCCCGCTTGTGAATGATGCGACGGCACGGAGGTCATGGACGTCGGAGAAGGCTTCCAACCAAGCGGTGAAGAGGCGGTACCGGCAATAGCTCGGGCTTCATCCAGTATTGGTGTGTGCGCATGACCAGGCTCTCGTAGACCGTTCAACAAGATCTTAGGACTTTCTGCGGAAGTTAGAAATGCAGTCAATATCTTCATCATGTGCCTCTCTAACAACGAGAAACTTGCACGGGATGGTCGTTTCAAAGCCACAGAGGACTGCTGCTTTACACCAGCTGGCAGAAGCGAAGAGAGCACGTCTTCGCCACTACGATCGGTGTTGCTGGCGTCAGTGCTATATATGTGCCAGCATGTGAAGGTCTTGCGTACCCATACCGTGAACCGTTACACGGCTATCCGAACGTACGATACCATGAGTACAATCACGCAAATATAAGTCCGAGTTTCGCCCAAAAAGCCTTGCGTATGGTACAAATGTCAATAAAAACGAGCCAAAAAAACCAGAGAGCGTCCACTAAGATGGGGGAAACACGTCATACAATGACTTCAGCGTTGCAGCGCTGACATAGCCGTCAGCGCATTCTCTCTGCGCCAGTTAAGTGGGAGTTGGTACCCGACAGTCCCCTTCCGCGCTTCTCCCTGGCTTCCAGAATTGTACTGCGGCATACCGCTCGATACCTCGAGCGAGCGTACACCAAGGACGTTGGAATACCTCGAATAGACAGTGCTTCGGTTGCTTGGCGAAAAGTCTGATAATGGCGATGCGGTGCCTGATGGGTTAGCCCACAGCGTGGAGAACCACTGCGCGTTTGGCGAACTGGGGTCATTCACGACAGGAAGCGGGAACGCATGGGAGTCTTCAAGTGGCAGGGGCGAGCTTATCTCTGAGCCCATCTCTGAGCCACGCGATGCCTCTGCCGATGTGGCCGTGGTTTCGGGTGGCACGCCCTGCTGCCAGACTCCAGCGCCAAGGGGTCGCTGCTGATATTGGGTGGGGAGCGGTGGCACGGGCGGTACGTGTTCGCCGATGAATGCAGAGGGGAGGTCGGCAAATGAATGGTAGGCCGCGGGTGCCGCCGACATCTGCGAGTAGACTGAAGATGGGCTGTCTGCGTCATCTACAGACCGAGATCGCTTCTTAGAGCGAGTGGAAGTGAGCCGCTTAAGCGTGTCATGCGCCCCTTGGAGCCCCCGCGAGCCTGGGCGCGGGGCACGGCGCGGCTTTGCGAGGTATGACGGTCGCGAAACTAAAGCGGTAAGCTGGTGTTCTGCGGTTGTCAGCGAAGGAGGAGGCGGTGGCTCCTTAGAGATAGGTATTGGTGGCTCGGGCCCGTCTGATCGGAATTTCGCATCGTACGATTGCGTTGGAACAAAATATATCTCCGAGTCGCTCGAAGTCGTGGATGGCAAACGAAGGGTGCGCTTGTTATGCATGGGCTCGATGAGAGGCGTATCTGAGCTATCGCTCAGCGTGCGGATGTGCCTAGGTTTCATGGACCCGATTTCAAGGTCATTGGTGTCGAAGTCCAGGTCGAACTCTCGATGGATGATCTGTGTACGCTGCTTCTCTTTCCGTTGTCGATACAGTCTACGCGAGAGGAAGTAGCCTCCGACCAAGATGGCGAGCGTGAGCAGTATCGCAACGACAATAGCTGCAGGAGCCTGAAATGTCCGTTAAGATCTTCCATGTCACGCGACTGGGGGAAAATACGTACCATATGGGCAATAAATCTAGGTTCGGCAGAAAATGAAGGCGCCGTTGGGAAGTGAGGGCGATGGTCGAGGAAAAGAGCTCTGGTCGATGTCGAACTCATATCTATCCCCTGAGCACAATCTAGTCAGCAGAGATTTACAGCCTCCATCGTTTCATCACCGATCAGGCATGTTTCAAGAGGTTTCAGAGAGGGCTAAAAGCTTCCGACAGCGCTGCATGAGACTGGATGTGCACGTCGGAGTTTGCGGAGGCGTGGTCGCTGAATATTATTATTTGCGTAACCGACGATCGTGTGAGGCAATACATGTTGCAATGAAAGTAGTCTCGTTCCCTCTCTTCTGTTAGGTGTTCGCAGAAACCGCACCGCGTGCGGTCGGTAAGTAATCGTTGAGTAGTCGTAGTAAGCGAAGGAATGAATACCTGTCAACGAGTTATTATCGATTTGAGATTCAAACTCCGTTTGTTATATGGTTACATTGAAAGATGCACCAGGATCCAACGTGTCAGCCTGGCGTTCTAAGACAACATCACTGCCGGCGAAGTAGCGATCAATCTCGCGCACAGGCAAGTTGCGCGCGAAGGACGGAGCAGAAACGGCAACAGAGCAGCACCTGAATAAGCTTGCGCAACGAACGCAACGCCGCATCGTCAGGTCAAAACGAGCTCTCCTAGGCGGTGAAGCTTTGAAGGCCGAAAACCCGTTTAAAGCTATCGCGACGAAGAACAAGTTGTCGTGAGACAGTGCGGAGTCAAACTGGACTTCACGCGTAAGAGATCATCGGGCGCAAGCGGATTCGGAAGTCAGCGTGTGACCAGGTGAGACTTGCGTACACCGAGGGGTAGAAAGACTCAAGTAACTCAAGCTGATGCCGCGCTAACTTTTGTGCAAATGGATCGACTCTACAAGTCGTGTGGTGACATACTAACTGAAATCCCCCCGTCAAATACATAGGTGATCGCCTTCAATACATGCAACTACGCCATGAACATATGATTCTTGCCGGCAAATACATATCTGCGCCATCAACGCCTCGGTGCCAAGATCATCTGTGTACAGGGGATCGTGTCCCGCGCGCCGTCAGTCGGCTCAAACCGCATCAATGCATCATGCATCAGCAGGTACAGTGCCAATCTTCGTATGCATCTGGTATCACTGCGACAGTGTTGTTTGACCCCTGCCACGGGGCATATCGTGTCTCTGGCGACACGGCCGTTTCCCGTCAGACACCGGCATTCTCTGTATGAAGCGCCGCCGTTCCACGGTCCTACTGCCACAGAAACCGCGAGCTTGAACTGCATTGGCCAGATTAGAGCGCACAGCCGCAACATATCACAGACTCCATGTACTTGCGATGCAATCTGGTCAATCATCTCCAGTGCAACTAGACTTTCGCATACTCATTTGTATAGTATATGTATGCTATCTGTGTAGGGCCCTTCATGGCATCAACGGCAATGTATATTGGATACTAGCCCTCAAATGACAGGTTGGTGTGAGAAGTACATGGTGAGAGTGGGTATGTTTGCCGCCAAACACCAGCGAGAGTGAATGTGTCTGCTGCCCAAGAGTGCGTATGCCGGCGAGTAATGTGTTCATGACGGAGTTGAATGTATTTGAAGGCGGTAGCTTATATATATGACGGTGGGATCTCAATTTGTATATCGCGCTAACTTTTGTGCAAGCTGCCCAGATGGGAGTTTTAGGGCGGAGCTTGATCGCATTCCGTCACCCCTCCGACCGCAACACCACCAGCCCGCCGCAGGAGAACGCAGAAAATCCTTATGCCTCCGAAGGCGAGTACAGTGAAGTGGCTGCACGGCTGATTGGCTTACCGACGCGTAGGGTTCGAAGGAGCCTGCTTGCCAAACTCAAGGTGAGACGGTCTCACTTGAAGCAAGCTGTTGCAATTGTGATGTCTCTGATACTACTATACTTTTCAGCATGCGCTTTGCAATCTTGCTTGAACAAACATACGTATACCCCAGAGAAGTGCAGTACACACATGCGCGACCTATACCAGTGCTGTGCCGAATTTTATGAGTCTACCGGCGACAAAGGCGAGTCAACGGCATGCCCCATGCCAAACGTTACCCGTCGGTGGCTTAAGTCCCATCCTCCAGATGCCGTAAAGTAAATGTGAGGCATTCGCCTCTTGAACTCGGACATCTTGCTCATCAGCCCATAGGGATCGACGTAGCTAAGTTCAAATATAACCATGTAGCGATTCAAGCGTGCAGGAACATATGGCCACATCGGGTCTGAGCGAGGCTCGTTACGGGTGACAACTTGCCAGGACGGTGTGAATCGTTCCGTCCCAAGACACGTACTTTACGATGTCCTGCGAGTGTGCTGACCAAGTCGGAGATAGTATGTGACCAAAACATGGTCAACTGAGACGCGGCGCTCATGTCTCCTTGTACGCACGAGACAAATCAAGATGTCTTTTCGGCTAAAAGAGGCGTGAATAACAATATTTTCCAAGAATAGCCCGACCTTTTCGGTGGAAAAGATGCGAGAAACTATCAGCGGAAATAGTACCAAAAGAAGGAGTACTATTTTGGAAATGTTCCTTAGTGAAAAGGCCATATATATGTGATGCAAAGAGTAATGAAAATTATCTACACTGCTCACAGATGAACCTAGGGCATTTATTTTTCACCGAAATAGGCACAAAATTTTCTCTTTACATCACAAATACACGACATTTTTACCAAGAGGTGTTTCAAATCAGTACTCTTTCTCTTAGTACTATTTCCGTTGAAGATTTTTGCATCTTTTTCTACCGAAAGGGTAAGGCTATTTTCGGAAAACGTTATTAAGTTCTTTTCACGCCTCTTTTAGCCGAAAAGATATCTTAATTTGTCTCGTGACGGTTGTACCTTGGTCTGACTCGCTACTTACTAATATGCCCTCGCTGCATACAGTCGCATTTTTCATGATGTACGCGTCATTGAGTTTACCGGAGGCCGAGGGGGGCCGAGGGCTTCCTAGCCGTGCTCCGGGGATGGTACCCGAAGCTGACTCATCGATGCCCGAGCCTCCTGCAGGGCCCTCGTCAAAAGTTCAAGACTTTGTATGTTAACAAGCTAAGTACTAGCCGAAGCAAGATCCAACCTCGGGCGGCATCTCTGCACGTATAAGGGAGGCCCTATTCAACTCTCAGGCCATTACAACATCTTTCGCCATCTCTCCTCTCGAAGTCGTCGCACGCCATGTCGCACGGAAAGCACTTTACTCTGTTTTCGCATCAAATCGGCCCCAATGGATGGCGAGTAGTTGACGCTGAAGTGACAGTATGCTTTGCTCACTGGTGTTTATTTCTAATAGGAAGGTTGAGATGGTTCTGCGCGAACTAGGACTCGATTTCGAAACCATCCACCTGAACTTTAGCGAAGGAGAGCACAAGGCTTCCGAATACACGAAGTATAACCCGAATGGCCGCATACCCGCACTTGTCGACCATCAGTATAACGACTTCGTCGTGTGGTAAGTTTTTCACTGAGGCCGCATCAACTCTGAGCTCATTAATCAGGGAATCGTGTGCCATAATCCTCTATCTGGCCGAGAAATATGATCGAGAGCATAAGATCTCCGCCGCCACCTTCGACGAGAAAATTTTGCAGACACAGTGGGTTATGTACCAGACGTCTGGCCAGGGGTGCGTTCGCAATTTATCCTTCTTGAATCTCATCTGAGTGCTCGGTCAGGCCTTACTTCGGCCAGGCCGGATGGTTTCTAGCTGTGGCTCCTCCTGAAGAGCGCAATCCCACGATTGCGGAGCGCTATCAAAAGGAGATTTTGCGTGTCTTTAGCGTTTTCGAGAGCGTTTTGTCCCAGCGCGAATGGCTTGTTGCCGGAAAGTGCACAGTTGCAGACATCGCCTTCGTTATGTAAGTCTCCACATGGACTTGAGTGATAAAGTACTAACCGGGGGCGCTTCAGTTGGAACGTCGTTGCCGTTGGGCTGCTCGTGAAGGACTACAAGGGCTTTAACTTCGAGAAGGATTTCCCCTCAACCCACAGGTGAGCAAAGGTGCCGCCGAAAAGCACATCATCTCTGAGTTGAATTATCTTAGATGGCATACTGCGCTGATCAACAGACCGGCGATCGCGGAAACTCTGAGGATTAGGGCTGAGGCCACGGAACAATTTAAGCGTCAGTGAATGGGAAGAGGTAGGCGGACGCGGAGTGTAGCACACGCGAATTCTCTATATATATACGCAGCGCAATTGTCAAACTTCGAACGAATTGTGCGGAGCCGCTCCGCTACGTTAATCTGAGACGCGTCGTGTGAGTGTCCGTCAGTACTCTGGCTTCAAACTTTGAATGAAAAGCGATTTGATGAGTAACGATGATATCTCTCGTATCTTAAATGCCGCGAGAGTAAGCAAGCCCCTTCGTACTCTTTCTTACTTCATCTTGTCTTCTGCTTCCAACCTTGCGCTTTATATACTTGTACGCTTGCTTCCGCTTGATCGCAGACAAATCATTTTGCTCCCGCCCATCCGTCTGAGTACGCAGGCTTTGGTCGGGGCGGTCGCTGCCGTTCCGATTCTCTTCGGCCGTGATCCCGGCGCAGGTCCCCGCAGGTGACGGCGGCGAGGCCCTTATCATGGGTTGGCAACAGTCGCTGACGAGCTTCGGGAAAAGCATGGTGCTCCCACGACCTCATGTCTGAGTCGGAAAATGGAAAAAAATGGAAATGTTCCCGCAGTGCCGTGTATGCATGCATGAGTGGAACATCAGCCTCGAAAACACGGACCACACCACGAGAACAGTTGCCAGCGTGTGCATCCTGTCCTCCAGCAGCCCCGATGCGAAATATGCGTACTGGTACATCGGATCGGCCGGCTGTCGCGTCGTCACCAGCACCTTCTTGCCGCTGACCACCATGAACGGCGAGTCACGACGTGCTCGGTGGGCCGGTCGGCACACCACAAGGACATTAATCGCGTAGCGGCCCCGGTTTTCGTGACCGAGAATGACGTATCCAAAAACCAGGCACGCTACTAGCACTCTGCAGCTGACCATTACTTTTAGCAGAGTCTTCGTCTACGAACACATCCGACAGGTCTGCTACTACTCTAAAGGCATTGACTTCTCCTACTGCAAACTAGCTGGGAACGGCGGAAATCTGGGCAGCAGGATCGACATGAGTAATAGCTAGATGCTCAAGATACTTGCCTACAAATGTCAGACCACAAGATACATTAGATTTGAGTGAACTCATAGCTGTTGGCGACTAGCAGAGTCGAGAAAGGCGGACTCCGCGGACGACTCGGACCTGAGACCGTCTCCTCATGGGCAGGCGCCCATGAGGAGACAAATCTTGCAAATCTCGAAGAGCCCCTGTGTCAGGAACTGGCTGACTGGATGATTGACTATGGATGATTGACTATCGACAGCCTGCTGACTATAGGCTTGAGACGATCGATTATCGACAGCCTGACTAACTGCACTGCGTCGAGTGTCAGCCCGCCCGCGCCCGAAAGCATGCTCGGGAGACGACCGAAACCACACGGGCTCGGGGTCGGGCATCATCCAAAGCGCAGTACATATATACGAGGACGAACGACTCAGGAGAGCAAGCTACTATTCCGCCGCACTCATTGTGATACGCACAGAAAGATTTCATCATGGCCGCCAGCACGCGTCGTCCGGTTATCATCATCGCCGGTGTGGGGAATGGCACGGGGACGGGAGGATGGACCGCGTGAGTCTTGTGGAGCATAGCGTGGAACAGCACTCAGGACAGGTTCTGCAGTCGCGAGTTCATCAAGCATGGATACAAGGTTGGCCTGATCGCACGGGACGAGGGAAATCTGCGCAGCCTTGCTGACGAGCTCAAGAGCCTCGGCGGAGAGGTCGGTCTGTCCACTACTATAAGCATGACACGAGCTGACCGGCGTGCTTTCTCGGCAGGCCGAGCATTTTGCGGTGTCGGCGTACGACTACGACCAGATACGCGTCGCGGTCGAATACTTCAAGCAACAGTTTGCGCAGGACGAGATCCGCGCCGCGCTTTGGAATGTCACTCAGGGGACACGGAAGCCGTTCCTCGAGATGACTCGGTCAGACATCCAGGCCGTGACCGAGGCAGACATCATTGCAGGATTTGCATTCGCGCAGGAAATAATCAAGATCTTCAAGACTCTCGAGTAAGACTTGTACCTGGCTCTGTTCTCAGTGAGCACGCCTGATTTTTCTGGCGTTTCTAGACCGAACGAGTACGGCAAGCGCGGCTTCTTGGCATTCACGAGCGCAACTGGTGCGAGACGGGGCGCGCCAAACTGCACCGTGACTGCCACTGGGAAATTTGCCGTTCGCGGGCTGTCGCAGAGTCTCGCGAAGGAGTTCAAGTTCGATGATATCCACGTACGTCTTCTCTCGCTCCCGCAGCTTGTGCCAGAGACTGAGTGGGGGGCCAGGTTTCCCATGCGATTGTCGACGCGATGATCTTGACCGAGATGTGGCGTAAACACTACGGTGACGAGTGGTACGCCGAGAAAACCAAGGACGAGACGAGCCGTGTGCATCCTGCGAGCATTGCTAGGGTAAGCATGACTGTCATTGTTGTAACAATCGCATCGGCTGAAAGACTGGCTGTAAATTAGGCATACGTCTATCTTGCTCAGCAGGATCGCTCTGCTTGGACTTGGGAATTGGACCGTAAGTTTTTCGTGCACTCTCCGAGAAAGCAAACTGACAGAATTCCTCAGTCCGTCCCTCTCACGAGAGTTGGACGTGGTAGATACGTGCAGATACACATTTGTTCTGTATTAATATCATGTTGCAATCTTTGGCCAAGGAGAGCATGGCGTCTGCTAATCGGCGCAACACCGTAACTTTAGGCTCGCAAGTCAAATCTGCTTCACTTTCCGCGCAACGATGACAATCAAGCTGAGCAGTTTATGTATTGACCACACTCTGGTTCTAGGAAAGAACGTATCTAGATCTAGCCGAGGTGTATGCATGTCCAGCTTAAAGATGTATTGACAGTGTCCAGAATCAAACTATTGCTGCACCACAGCTTCCTTCAGATACCGAAAGACGGGTCCCCCACCGGAACTCCCCTACCAGATGCGCGTCTCCAGTAAAAGGTCACTGTTGCTCTCGAGGCCGATGCACGCCTTGAGGAACGCCTCGAGCGCGTTGCGCTGGCGGTTGAGGCTGTTGACGACGTCGGTACCAGGCTTGACAAGCGGGGCCTTGAGCATGTACGAAAGGAGCGAAAGCACCGAGTACAGCGGCGCGAACTCGCCCGAGGCAGACGCGTCGCGGTACTTGACGCGCGTGAGCAGCTCGGTGAGGATCGTCAAGTCGAGGATAAGCGGAGTAGCAAGCAGGGAGTCCTGTGGCCAAGTTCAGCACCGGAGCTGATAGATGACACGAAGAAGTACATACCTCGCACTCGTTGAAGATGTTGATCGTCGAGCGACCACCGCAGAAGATCTCAGAGTAGTATTCGTCGATAGCGCGCTTGCTATCGCCGACGGCGGGAACATACTTGATAACGACAATGTGGTCAGGGTGCTCGCCCTTGGCCTCCTTGGAGCCCTTGGGAACGCCGGGTGCGGGCGGCTTGTACAGAAGCGGGTTGGCCGCGACCATGTCGTCAACGACGCTGCTCTTGCTGATCTCCTTGCTCTTGAACTGACGCTCTGCGGACAGGTTGTGCCCATCGTTGTTGCCGAGATGGTTGTATGACGCGATCGAGAGCGGCTTAATGCCGGCGTTGACGAGAAACTCGGCGAAGACAGACTTGAGCTTGGTCTGGCCGGATTTGAGATCGTCGCCACCGATGAACGACTTGTGGCGCTCCGCGAGCTCGATGACACCGGGAACAAAGGTGTTCTGGGGAGCGCCGTTCACGAAAGGCTCGCCCTCGAGAATCGCGGCGACGGCAAAAACGGTCGACGGGGACACCTCGGAGTGGGAGGTCTCAATAGCCTTGAGGATGTTGTCTGCGGTGTCATTGATGCCGGGGATTACGTCCGCGTAACGCTCTGTGTTGGCAGTCCAGAAGACGACGACGCGGTCCAGGCCATTCTCCTGCTTGAAGCGACGAATGTCGGCGCGGATGTGCTCGAGGTGCACCTGTTTGTCAGTGCCCAGGATTACGTTGTCCGCGCGGGCTTCCTGGTTGGCGGCGATGAAATCGGGATAGTAAATCGATGGAAGAGGCCTGCCGAGCTGGGCCATACGCGGAGCAACCTGGCGCTGAAGGTCCCAGTCGAGGACCTCGGCACGCTTCATCGCTTCGTCCATCGGTACGCCGGAAATGTCCCAACCGCCGAGGACGAGGTCATTGGGATGGGCCATGGGCAAGACATCGCAGACGGGGACGTGGACGTCCTTCCCGGTGGACGGGTCCATACCGAGACTGACGGTAGACGCGCGAAGCATCGAGCCGATGTAGTTCGGCTGCTGGATGCCGGACTTGGTGTGCCAAGAGATGTTGTGACGGTTAGCGAGAACGGTGGCGCAAAGCGTAGTGCCGTTGTTGCCTCCTATGCCAATCATCATGAGGCTACGAAAACGAATTAGCCTGGTGTAGGAGACGCGAAACACGAGAAAACGTACCCGGTCTTTGCAACCTTACGAGCGGTTTGAAACTCGTAGGCTTTGGAAGTAGGGGCAACGACGAACTGTCCATCGCGAACAGTCACAGCCGCACCACGGTTAACAAACTTGGAGGTAATGAACTCGTCTGAGTAGGACGTGTTCTCCGACTGCACGACGATGGGATACGGACGGCGCGTAGCAGTCGGATGAACGGGCACGAGTGACTCAAGCTCTGATTCGGGGGTGTTCAATCCGGAAGAGTAGGCGGGAGCCATTTCGGTTGAGGGTTAAGGATGAAGAGTTTGACGAAGAAACGTAGAGGGGAATCAGAACGAGAATCTTAACGCGTCCGAGCAAGTGTGTTTGGAGCCGCGGTGGGGGTTGTGAGGGCTCCCAAGCTGGTTGGAGAACATGCACGAGTTGGGGGTATGAGGTGTCGACGAAAAGTTGCGCTCCGAGATCACTGGGTGACAAAGGAGACGACGACTAAAAGCGACTGCACAAGACGAGACGAGGCTGAGAGAGGCTGGCTATTTGCTGTGGTATGGCTCTGCGAGATGCGACGTGGCAAGAGAATGCGGAACTCTCGCCAATCTGGCGACTTTATATGCGCGAGATTCGGGCGCATAAATATGAGTCATGTGACCGCTATCAGCGATGTTTCAGGGGTGGGCCATCTGTGCAGCCGGAATCGAGGGTCGCAATCAACGTCGTATGTCCGTTTCGCTCGCGTCTGACACGCCGCACGTCGGGCTCTCTAGGGCTCTCTCGACAGAGGGCTGCCCGGTGGTGCTGAGTTCTCGCAGACTGCGGCCCGTTCTTCGATGGGGGGTCAGAAGCCTCGCTGCCCTGCATCACTTCCTATCCGAGCCTATCATGGCGCATGCAGGCCATATTCTAGTGTCGTTGAATACTCAGTACCATCGTGAGCCCGCGTGTTCGCTGTGGGGAGGGTATTCTATCGCTGGTTGACCTTAGTAGTATGTGCTTGTTGGTTCTCAGGTTATCGACGCGCAATACGGCGAGCCGCAGCGTAGCCCGCGGTGCCGTGTCCCGTCGGACGTAAGCCGATGCCCCTGCACACGTTCCCAGCAAGGCAAGGGAGAAGCTGGTTGCTGTTTAAACGATTTGGGGTCTGATTGCGCGGTTGAATTGTTTGGTACAGGCGGCCAGGGACGTAAAGGTCACCGTCGTCGAGGCACTTTGCGAACGCGTACCACTGGTTGCTCATGCAAGCTAACGCAGGTCGCATCGTCCCCGGTCATCGTCAGGACACAACTTTTCCTGGTTTACTCACTGAGTGCGCTAGTGTCACCATCGGTCCGAGACGATATGCCTTCGCAGCAGCCCTGCAGATACCGCCCGCGGGCGCCGCACTTTCAATCTTGCACAGCGTCCCAAGCCCGCTTTACTTTCATTCGTTTTGTATCGCACTGCTCTTTCTGGAATGTTCGCCTGCTGTGCAGGTATTTCATAGCTGTGCGACCCTACCCACTCCACCTCTTCACAAACGGCCCTGGCCTTGCTAGACGTGTAATAGCACGCGCCTCTTCTTGCCCTCCCTGAATATGAGAAGCGAACCCGTCCGGCTTGGTCTGTACCGGCCTTCGATCTTCAGGGTCTTCACACGATATTTGACCTTGTACAACAATGTTCAGACGCATAGGTGGCAGGGAAAGTACAGAGAATTGAGCAGATATCTCCCGCAGGCTTGCGTCCTTGATAAGGCGCTTATTATGGCAGGTGGGCGTGTATCCCGCGCTACACCTCGACAGCGCCACATCCGCATCTTCCAACTTTCCCTGACTTCCGGTATCGTTTTCTGGCTTCAAAAAAGCAGTATATATGTTGTACAGTCCCAGAAATTAAAAATTAACTGCCACAGTGAGGCTCGAACTCATGACCTGGGATTATCAATTCAGTTCAAGTCTCAGAGGGGCATTTCCCATGGCCTTTTTTTGGTTCAAGTGCTCGAATGAGCAGGAGCATTTTCTTGAGGACGTCGGGGCATAAATACTAAGCCCCCACCCTTGAGCAACCGATTTTCCACTTTACCACCTGCTCACC
The DNA here is from genome assembly GCF_000300595.1 of Phanerochaete carnosa HHB-10118-sp. NCBI lineage: Eukaryota > Fungi > Basidiomycota > Agaricomycetes > Polyporales > Phanerochaetaceae > Phanerochaete > Phanerochaete carnosa. Next base: position 2,293,480 of record NW_006767634.1, on the reverse strand, counting down.
CAACACATTTCTCATTTCAGAAATCTCCGTGATGTTCATCATGAGCTTTGAATCAAGAGAGTAGGTATAAGTACATGGTCAAAGAAAAGAAGACAGCAAGAAGAGAAAACTAAGACAAGAGGGCAAAGAGAGTAGGTATCAATAACCTCCGGCCCCCGCCCGGTATGTTCGAGTGGAGCCGAGTAGGTGGGACTCTCACTGGGCCTCAGGCCCTCAGCAATCATCTCAGGAATCAAAAAGCAGCTGCCCCAGTGAGGCTCGAACTCACGACCTTCCGATTATTTAAGCGTGTCGTATGACTGGCATTTAACAGTCGGACGCTGTAACCAACTCAGCCATGGGGCATTGAAAGTCTGTCTCTCATGTTTAGCTAAGATAGACATAGGCTTGGACTGCAAACCTTTTCTTCATGAGTACAGTCGGCAGAAAGGTTTTCGAGTTGTCAAATAATCCATAACAGCGATTGCAAAAAACTGACGCACTGCGTTTGCTTCTCTGATAAAAGCAAGGGAGCGAAGTGAGTTTTTTCATTAGTTGGCTGATTTAATTTGGCCCACCACCAAATCTCTACTTCTTGAGAGGGCGCTTGATAGCGACGTCTAGAGGCCAGTCACAATACCGATCCTTCTTGTCAGGACAAATGAGGGTATGCACTATTACAATGAGATAGCTGACATGGAGCGAGGCTCAGAGACACAGGTATTATTTAGGTGCACCAACTATCGTCCGCCCTTTATCATTCCGACGCCTGTGACACGATCCTTGCTCAGATCGGCCTCAAGGTCCATAGGACCATTAGATGGCGTCTTCGCGGTGGATACAGGTTCATCGCCACATCCACAGTCATAAGTTGCATCAAGATTCGCGCAGTCGAATTCAGGCTTTCCGAGCCGTTCGTTCACTTTGTTATGTACGGCGCATAGCCATGTAGCAGCAGATCTACGCGAGGAGGTCTAGATTCAAGCGGGCATGTGCCATGAGTTCCTGCAAAGATCACGGAGAGCACGTTGACATGCCTGTGGCGGATATTTCTGGAGCAGCTGCTGAAACTCTGCGGCGCACTCGCCACATGGGTACAATCTCGAGAGCAGGTGAAAGTAGCTGTTCAGTGCTGCTCGCTCGTCGTCTGTCGGTTCCTAGGCACACATGTCCTTGTAAGCCGAGAACACGAAGTAAGACATGCAAACGCACCTCTGGATATCGGAGAGTCATGGTGTGTCTACGAGGCATAAGCAGATGTCTCAGTTCATAGCCTTGGGAACGTACAGCAACTTCCAAGTCGCACGACCAAGTTCAGCTCTATGAACATTATGGCGCGGTTGAGCGTCAATTGTACCCATGAACTCGCGAGCAAGTACTTACTTCGCTGTCGCATTCCCAAGCTTGGGCATGATTACATTACCGTGCATACCTTCCGCCGCACTGGCGGGAAATGTGTGCAAATCCTTCTCAACACCACCCTCGCCAAAGAGGTCTCCCGTCCATGGGTCTAGATATGTTCTCGATGGCGGATGTAACAGCATGAGTGAACCGAGGAGGAACTGGTGCGCGCATGAACCACGTAGGAACCTGGAGGCTCAGTACCAGATGTGAAAGCGACCACAGCAACGGTCACGCACTAGTGCGAACGTAATCACAAGAAATGCCCTGCTAAACCGTGATATCATCTTAACTGTCCGGCGTAAATAGTGCTTTGAGGAGCGCTTCGCGAGGGTGAAGGTTGTGGGAGACGGAGACAGAGACGGGGGCGGGGACATGTACTGTAGACGCCCATAAAACGCGAGCTTTTATGAGCCCGCGCTTGGCTTGCCGTCTGCCTTCATCTTTTCCGCCCTCTCTGATATCTGTCTCAGCCTGTGCTGGGCACGTCTAGGCTGCTCGAGGACAGTCCATTAATTAGTAGTGGTAGCCCGACTCTGCGTGAGTGCCATATACAGCGGCTTGTCTGCGTTATTCAGGTTTGCAAACTGACGCTTTGCTTGGGAAATGTATATGTAGACAGAGACAGAATCGCTACGAAGGCAGACACGGGCGTATATGAAATGTCATGCCTACATCCAGTCCACCCGCGGATGACGATTCAGCTGCCGATATAGAGGTCGACGAAGACGATCAAGTCTTGCCGCCAGACCCCACTACAGTCTCGCACTACCTTGCACATCTCTATGCCCATAACAATGACGTCCGCTCACATCTCATGGGAAGCCCACAAACTATAGACGACTATGTCTGTGCCTCGTACTTTGCACCAAGCGCATATTGGACCACCCAGGAGAAGGATCAGTTCTTCCATGCGCTGTCCGTCCACTCGCGCCTTAGGCCTGACCTTATAGCCGAGGAGATTGGCACCAAGACTCTTGCGGACATCTGTACATACATTGACATGATAGAAGACGGTTTGAAGCGTAGCGGATACTCTGGGGACAGGACGACAGAGCAGATAATTCCCGAATACCTCGACTGCGAGTCCGTGCCTCGAGGAGACTTTCCGATCGCGTACGAGGTCTGTGACGAGTGGGTCGACTTCGAGGAGACGCTTGCAGAGGCGGTCATAGCTCAAGAGCCGGATATGGTCGCGGATGAGCTCAAGAAGGCGCGAGAAGAGGAAGCCCGCCAGCTCCAGCTCCAGATTCGCGCGCGCAAGGGTAGTGCTAAGCTGGCAGGCAACACCCGCGATAGGGAAGGCGAGAAGGTGCGCAAGAAGCGGTTCAAGGAGTGGCTAGAGGAGAAGGAGAAGGCTTGGAAAGAGGAGGATGCGCTGAACAGCATGGACGTCGCTTTGATGAAGACGATCGACATGCTTTTACGCGAGCGCGATGAAGCCAGAGCTTTAGTGCCGCGAGAGGGACCAGCTGGAGGCCAGGGCAACGCAGCTATGCCTGAGGCTCATCTTGTAGAGGCTAGCGACGGTTCGGTTAACCCGCCTGTCCTGCTGCCAAAGGCCTTCGACGACTTGGACGAGGAACTCATAGACCCTTCGCCTCGTGCCTCATCGTCTGCCCCGACAGTAGTACAGACATCGCAGCCTGAAGGCCTAAACCGATCGCGTTCGCCGGAGCCTTCTGCGCTCAATCCACACGATAACCTCAAGCCTCGGACGCCACCCTTCCCGCATCTCCGGCCTACTGAGAGTTCTAGTACGCTCATCGACCCAGAGCATGACATCCTTTCTGCCTCTTCTGCCGCTGCCTCCTCTGACGTCGCGCCATCTGAAGCCGAAGCGTTGCTGTCACCTGCTTCTCGCCGCCGCCTCATGAAGCGCATGTACATGCGGCGCAAGCGCGCTGAGAAGACCGGCGAGGTGGTCGATCGGAGGATCGCACGACTGAAGCCTGGTCGAAAACCGATGAAACTTCCAGGCGAGGCGGAGAACGAGAATGAGCCGACTCGCCACCCACGTCCGTCAGGCAAGCCGTTGCAGGCGAAGAAGAAGGAAGAACTCAACACCGCGGGTATCACCGCGGAGTGGCTCGAGCAGGGAAGCTTGGATCTCTTCCATTTCGGCGCGCTCTACAAGCTCATGAGGTAAGTTTGCGCGTTGTGCAGTTCTGCGGTCGGATACTGACATCTTCCGTAGGACATATCAGAGCTTACACGACGTTCCGGATGCAATCGCTTCCGAAATATCTATTCATGCCCTTCGGCTGCTTCGTGATGAGCTGGTACAATTCATCTCCCGTATTGTCCAACATGTTATCGTCTCGCGTGAACAAGAGATGAAAGCCAAGATGCACACCAAGGTGTGGCGACTGGCCGGGAATCAGGTATGCAATCTCGATACCACCCACAGTACCGCTCCGCTTATCCTGCTGTAGGTTGTAACAGCTGCCAGTGTCTCCCATGCCGTGTCGCTTCTCGGTCTCAAGCGCCACGACAAGAAAGCTCATTTTCAGAGTCTTCTACCTCGTCTGGATTTAACTGAAGAGGACTTTGTCGACAGCGAAGATGACGGCCCTAACGTGGAGCCCGTCCAACGGACGAAGAACAAGCAGAAGGCTAAAGCAGGCCCCTCGCGCGACGACATCGAGTCTGAAGGCGAAGCTACCTCTGCAACGCTTCCGCCTCTGCTGCAGGACGCACCAATACATCGCATCGTCTTCCCGCCTTTCGTGCGCCTGCCGGGCACCTCCACACAGCTGTCGGACTCGATGCTGCCATACATCCCTTGGGCGCACGGCCTGAACGCAGACGAGCCTGAAGACGTCCCGGATGTCGACGAGGAGGCCGAAGACGCGGCAGAGGCACACGAGCTGCTCCAAGAGGAGGAACTCGACAAGCGTGATCGTGCTGCGGCGAAGCTTTACGAGGACAGGCTGTTCGAGGAGCTCGGCGTGCACCAGGAAAAGAGGACCTTCACGGACGCGTTTGGAACGTGGGACGTGTCGCGCGTGGAGAAGACAGCGAGGCGTCTGTTGACTCCTGACGTGCCGGGGCCGAAGGTGGGGAGGAAGAGGAGGCGCACGAAGACGGCTGACGGGTCTGGTGCAGACAGGAAAAGGCAGAGAGTGAAGACGACGGAGTTCGTGCAGGATAGCGATGATGAAGGAGAGGATCTCGACAAAGAGGATGGAGGGACGGATGAGGATGAGAATGCAGGGAGTGGTACAAAGGATGAGGGGGAGGAGGGGGAGGGGGATGAAAATGCAGGGGCTAGTGAAGGAGCAGAGGAAGGAGAAGAGGGTGAGGGGAGCGAACAGGATGACGAGTAAGGTGGTCTCATCGCGTCACTTGCAAGCGTCGACGTACGATACTATGATTTAGTCCAGCTGCTTTCTTGGTGTACTGTACCCGTCCGTATTAATCTTTTTGTCTTTTGCATGTGGGAGCAGTTGAAGCCGCGGTACCCCTAGTCGCCACCTCAACGGTGAACGCGGTGACCATTCTCCCCTAGTCTCAACGCGTGTCGTTGCCACGCCATTCATGACGGAGACATCTGATTTGCTGGCGGCTCTCCTTGCAGATATTATGACGTCCTACGCTCCAGCATAACACGCCACTGTATAAATAGCGCGTTCACACTTTACTGCGTAGGTGAGAATTGGGCGGGAAGCGGTCGTTGCGGCCGCAGCGTTCGGCCGGCAATATGAGATCATGCCGCGACGGCGAGCAGTTCCATTTGCGTGTTGGAAGAATAAACTTAGCATTTCATCTCGAACATCATGTTCCTTGTCGATGCACGTGGTACGCGCAAGCTTAAGGTCACCAGCACGAGATAGAAGCATTGATATTGGACGACAGAAATGCGCCAATGATTAGGGAAAATACTAGCATTGAGCTAGAGAGGTCTAGCTAGACGCTACTCTGTAGATCCAGCACAAAATACGGAGTGGCGCGTCGCGCGAGAGGGGTGTAGTAACGTGGGAATTATTAGACTAGATATGGCTAGTGTCATCAAAGTGATAGGAACATAGAATTTATTATGCCCATCACGCTCATGTGGCTCGAACCACGCTGTTGACGGCAGTGACCGCGCTGGCCTTGTCCCTCTTCGTCGCGTACGACGAGCTCGACATCGGCCCCCACCTCTCCGTTGGCAGCGCTCGCAGTGCCCTTCCAGTCGACTCCGACGTCAGGGACGCACCACGGACGAAACAATCCGTCAGCAGCGAGCATACAGTGAAGCGACAAACGCTGCGGCGGTGATACTCTGGGATTCTTAGCTCGGCCACCCTCGAGCCGAGGTCACAAGCTTGGGAGTTTGTTTTCTGAGCCTTCTTCCAAGCACGGGAACCCTTAGTTCCATTCCAAGACTCAGCGCTCAGTCTTCGAGGCTTTCCGTTCCTCAACGACCAGCCCAACACGGCCAGGACACTCTTTTCCTCCTAGAGCTGCCGCTCTGCTCAGTTCTACCCCTCAAGGACACCAACAGATTTTTTTTTGTCGTTACCTGTCTTGCGGTTCTTGAATCATCGTGCAGACTTAGCGCCGATACGATGTCGAACCACCAGTATGCGGAGGTGCCTTCGGGCTCCAGACCAGTGACCACGACGGATAGCGACTTCGACGCCTATGGGACACCCACCGCCGGTACGCCTATCGTCGCCCCGATGCCTCTTGGTCACGATGGTATGCCAGCACCAGTGCCCTCGGCCTTCTCCCTGTCCTCGACGACTACCCCCCGGGATTCCACTTATAATCCCTATGGTGAGCCTATGGGCACGCCGAATAACAATTCTGCACCCTTGCTGCAGCATTCACCAGCTGATGCGATGTATGGCTCGGGCGGAAAGGAGGCCACATATCTAAGCGCAGGGCGCAAGCGACCATTCTACAAGCGACCTTGGTTCTACTTGCTGCTAGTCGTGGCAGTGGTCGTCATCGCTTTGGCTGTTGCACTGCCTGTGACGTTAATTCACAAGCACGATGGCTCCAGCGCATCTGGCGGATCATCGAGTGGCGGAGGCGGCAGCGGGGGTGGTGGTGGTGGTGGTGGTGGTGGTAAAGGTTCTACGGCTCTCGCGACATCTGGCGGCAATGGGAGCACTATTACGACGGATGACGGATCCACGTTCGTTTACAACAACCCGTATGGCGGATTCTGTGAGTGCTAACTGTGATGTGCGTCATACGATTGGAGCCCTAAAGTGCGCAATCCACCAGGGGTGTCCGATCCTTCAAACCCGTTCAACAACAGCGCCAGGCCTAACAGCTGGACTCCGCCCATTAGCGGGGCATGGACTTGGGGTCAAGATCACATCTTCGGGTACGCAGCGCATCACCTCGAGAATACAGAATGAATAACATACCTTTCAATAGCGTCAATCTCGGTGGTCTTTTCGTCCTGGAGCCATTCATTGTTCCATCCCTGTTCCAATCGTACCCGAGTGCCGTCGACGAATGGACGCTGTCAGAAGCGATCGTAGCTGCGTAAGTCCTTGCCCCTTCACGCGGGCACTCTACTGACAAACTACTTGTTACGCCATTCAGAGGGCAGAATCTCACTCAAGTTTTGGAGGACCACTACAGCACTTTCATTCAGGAGGAGGATATTGCGCAAATTGCTGGTGCTGGCCTCAACTGGATCCGCTTGCCTATCCCCTTCTGGGCAATTGAGGCATGGCAAGATGTCGGTGTTGACCCTGGGTCGACCACTCCCGTTGCCGAACCGTTCCTGGCTAAGGTCTGCTGGCAGTAAGAGTCTTTCGAGTAAATGGTGCGCATAACGCTGAGTATATGCGGCCAACTAGGTATATATTGCGCGTCCTAGCTTGGTGCCGCAAGTATGGTCTTCGTGTCAACCTTGACCTGCACACCATTCCTGGTTCTCAAAATGGTTTGTTTGCTATTGCGCTATCGCTGGCGTTTTGTCTGATGTTCTGTCTTCCAGGTTACAACCACTCCGGCAGACTTGGCCAAGTCAACTTCATGGCGGGCATTATGGGCTACGCTAACGCGCAGCGTGCTCTCGACTATATTCGTACGATCACGGAGTTCGTCAGCCAGCCCGAGTACATCGACCTCATCCCAGTTTTCAGCATCGTCAACGAGGCTCTTGTCTCCACCATTGGCATAGACCAAATAACGAGCTTCTACCTGCAGGCACATGACATGATTCGCGGTATCACCGGTCTTGGCGAGGGCAATGGCCCCTTCATAGTCATCCATGACGGCTTCTTGGGCATCAACACTTGGTCAGACTTTCTCCAGGGCTCAGACCGCATTATGATAGACACGCACCCGTACTTCGCCTTCGATGGCCAACCCAACAATGCTCCCATCGACCAGCCACTCCAGGGTAGCTCAGTCCAAGGCCAGTTCGGCGGACCCTGGCCCATGCAGGCGTGCAATGCGTGGGCTGCGAGCATGAACCAGAGGTACGTCGAATTCTCCATCCCCTCGCTCTCGTGCTCACTGTGCATTTACAGTCGTGAAAATTTCGGTGTCACAATTGCAGGCGAGTTCAGTAACGGGATCAACGACTGCGGTTTGTGGGTGCGCGGCGTCAATATTACCCCGTCGTACGCTGGCAACTGCACTGAGTTCAGTAACGCCGATCTCTGGACCGACGAGATTAAGAACGGCTTCCTGAACTTCCAGCTTGCGAGCATGGACGCTCTCCGGGACTGGTTCTTCTGGACTTGGAAGGTTCGCAGCTTCCTTCCTCGGTCGCTGTTCGTTGTCTGACTGCAGCCCGTAGATTGGCAATGACTCGACCGGCTCGGTGCAATCACCTCTCTGGTCCTACCAGCTCGGACTGCAGGGCGGCTGGATCCCGCCTGACCCTCGTGTGGCTCTCGGTACCTGCCAAGCTCTTGGTGTCGACACGCCCCAGTTCAACGGCAGCTTCCAGCCGTGGCAGACGGGCGGCCCCGGCGCAGGCACCATCGTCCCGTCTTCAACCTCGCAATTTGGCCTGTTCCCACCCACGAGCATCGCTGGCGTGCCCGCAGGCCAGGTCAACCTCATCCCGACGTACACCTCGAGCCGCGGGCCGCTGACGCTCCCGCCGCCGACATTTACCGCGACGGTCACGGTTAGCACCGGCGACGGCTGGTTCGACACTGCGGATACGGCACAGTACGTCACAGCGGTGGCGAACTGTGAGTACCCCGACGCGTGGAGCGCGCAGAACAGTCCGGTCCCTGCGACTGCGTGTGGCGCGATGTCGGCGCTCGGCGGCGCAGCCCCTGTTACCACCACCCCCGTGGCCACCCCCGCAGTCCCTCCCGCTGCCACCACTGCTCCCCAGCCGACTGCACCCGGTGCCGTTCTAACGTCGATCTCGAGTACAGCCCCCGCCGTCTCCAGGACTACTTCGGGCGCAGGAGCTGTGACGACTAGCACGAGCGTGCCTGTCGTCCCTCCTGCTGCTACCGTGCGAAGGTAATCTTGGTGGCTTCATATCTTTATCAAAACGAACTGTGCTCTTTGGACCGTCCTTTTTTTGTTTATGGACCCTCTGAGACCTGAACTGATACCAGACTATTTGATTCCACACTGAAAGACTCAACTGTCTTTTTACCTTCGCCGCCTAGCAGTGTCTCGAACTTGTCTATACACGTCCTTGTTTTTCCAGTGGACTATCTCGCCCTTGCGGCGCTAAAGATCCTGTGCGGTCTCCCTATGTATATCTACCACACTATACTGTACACCCATGCACTATATATAATCGTGCAACTAGTTCAACGTAGATGAACAACCGCACATCAACGAGATCGCTGTGACCCAGGCCGCGTGTGTTTACTGCCTCTTCCTACCCTTGCGCCGCTCTGGACCAGCAGACCCGCCATTTGCAAATTTTGGCGCACACTCTGGACAGTACCACTGATCAGGCAGTGGCGGTTTGAGGTTGACGCAATTAAGATGGAACTAAACGACTAAAATCAGCACCCTTGCGACGGAAAGGACATCACAGAGACAACGCACCCATTGATACCGACAGTCCTCGTTGTCGCAGCCGACCATCTCGCCGTAGGATAACTTCTGGCAGAAGCAGTAAACCTGCTCGTCCTCCTGGTCGCCGTTCTCTTCCATCGCCTCGTCTTCGACATCGTCCTCGCCTTCCGCGTCCTCGTCCGCCTCTGGCCCGACAGACGCCGTCGCGCGTCGCCCGCGCCCTGTCATGACCTGCTGGCCAAGGCGCGAGCGTTGCCCTGCGGCACCAGTTCCTGTCGCGGGGGGCACCGTTGCGGGGGCGGGGCTCGGAAGCTTGATGGACCCTGCAGAGGCAGTCCCGCCCAGCCGACGCTCTGCAGGCGACAATTGATTCAACCGTATAACGCGTGAAGCGCCTAACTTACTCTTCTGCGGAGGCCCTGCCTGCACAGTGCTGCTGACAGGCGTCGAAGGGGTCTCCGGTATCGCGATCGCACTCCGGAGGCTCTCGTTGAGCTGCGCGACGGGGTTCCGCGACGCGCCGTAGTAGTAGTACGCTGGCGTCGGATCAACGGGCGGCTCGCCCTGGAGCGCGAGCATTTTGCCGAGGTCACGATCGAGCCGGGCTTGCGCGCGTGCGACGAGCTGCACGACGCGCTGCGCGAGCTGCTCCTTCTCGAAGCTCAGCTGGTCAATCTCGGCGTATTGCGCGGACACAATGGACGGGATCGACACGTCCTTTGCAGTCAGCTGCTGGCCCGGGGGTGCACGCAGAGAGTGTCGGACGTATTTTGCGCCCTCTTTCTGAATCTCGCTGTGTAGCTCTAAGAGGCATGAATCAGCATGGAGAAGCACAGCAATCAAGGCGCCGCATACCTTGTGCTCGCGTGTCCTTAACTTTCATTTCGGACAAAAGAAACTGTACCTCAGCAGGCAAGTTCTCAAGACCTAAAAAAGAATGAGATGAAATGACGTGATAATAACATATTCGTCGCAGGACTTACTGTAGATATATTCGGCAGCAACGGTGGCGGCCTCTTCAAGATTTGTAGAGCTCATGCTGGGTCGGACAGACCAGCAGATAAATCCAAAATGGTATCTATCGCGATCCTAAGAGTTGTTGTTGGAGCTTAATGTAAGAATTAGCTTGATTTGTGAGCTGTGAACGGGTTCCGCTTACCGAGACCGTGGTGGTTTGAGGCAACTTAGTAAGCGCCATGAACCGCGGCGGAGCGCATCATTTGATGCGCCTGAGATGCCAAATTTGGAAAAGTCGGTAACAGTTTTCAATAGCCTCATGCTGAGCACACAAGTTAGATAGATGAATAATATTAATGCTCCTTGTACGGGCGAAAATCCATCGACAATGGTAGCTACGGATATCTGGAGAATACATCCTCGAACTTTTCAAACGTCTCTCGTCCCAAGACCGCGAATACGATGCGGTCAAACGACTTTCGGAACCTTGAGCTCTCTTCTAACAGTAACTCTGCCCAGATGCTAGCCACTGTCTCAACATTGTTACGGAATACACCAGTCCCAAAGCTACCGAGGACGATATGCCGCACTCCTTGGCTTTCGAAGAGGTAGAGGATCCTACCCATGCGCTCCTTCATCGCCTTCGCGATCTTCTCTTCCTCCGCAGGCCCTGCATCACTCCCCTTGAATGACCGCACCACACCCGCATTGACGGCTGCGCTTGTGAGGACATCAATGGCGAGCGGTTCGAGCCAGCCGCCCTGATCATCACGGAAGACGAGCACGCCAGGCGAGTAAATCATGGCATGCGAATAGTAGCCCTTCTTTTGGTCACGGTTGTGCAATGTGTAGAACTCTTGTGCGACGCGTGTCATGAGTGTCGGGTAGAGCGTTGATGAGCGTGCGATGGACTCTTCTTGTGCCTTTGAGCCCTTGAGGAAGCCACCACCGGGCCTCTTGGCAGAGGCAAAGTTGAGAACACCGATCTTTGGACGTGGGGTCACGCCAGTGTGGTCGTTTGCGAGAAGGCGTGCGCCCTCCAGTGTGGATATCTCGAGGAGAGATATCCGTGCTGGATCTTGTTCAGGTTGCGAGCCAGAAGCCCATGTAGAGAGCAGCGACTCTGGGGCATAGTAGCGTGTGTTCTGCTTCGAGGCGGCGAGAGGGCTCTTCAAGTCGTACCGAAGATACGAGCCGTGCTCTATCGCATCTATCGTAGCGGCAGCAATGTCCATGAGAGCCTTCTTCATTGGATCCCTCGAGCTGTCTTCCATCGATGCTTCACGGCTGGGCGACATTCTCCTGATACCCAGACTACGGATATATCTGCATACCCTCTTTTTCAGCTTCATCCTAAGCGTATACATGCAGGTACAAACCAAGATTGGTGAGGAAGCCTGTGAGCATGATGATCGTGTGCAACCTTCATATATGCGCGCGCCTGTGCGCACTGGGCACGGGACTGACTCCGTCGGTCGGTGCCGTCGACGTTCACAACCATGAGCACCTTCCACCGGCTCCGTCTCGCGTTTGCCCGCCGTCAGGAGCTGCTGAGCAGCCAGGGCATTTCGCTGCTGCACAATGTAACCCCGGTGTTCGAAGCCAAGCGGCGGTGGACGAACCGCTGGACGTTCACGCTCGCGTTCGCGCAGGTCGCCGTGACGTGAGTGTCTCTCTCCCGGCGATCTCACATACGATTTCACGCTGCCTACAGGGTAGCTGGCGCGGACCTCATTCTGAACCACTGGACCGAGCGCGTTGAATCCTCAGAGGACAGCAGCAAGCCGGACGCGTCCGCAGACACACACGCTGAACCCGAATACCGCCTCCGCCCTCTGTACCAACGGCTACCGCTTGCAACCGCGCAGTACGGCATTGGCATATTCATCTGCTTCCTCATATTCAACATGCGTTCGCGCGTTGTGCGTCGGCTGTACGTCCTGCCTGGCAGCGCCGTGGACCGCTCTGCACCTTTCGCACCAAAGCTACGGGGGGCACCGCACGACCGTGCGCTCGTCGTGCAGAACGTTTGGCATTGGCGCGGGCAGGGCAGAGTCTTTCCATTCTCCGCTGCACATCTTGAGGCCGGCCAACACGACTCCGATACTGTGCTGAGAATCGACAAACAATCTGGCGCGTACTCCCTCACGTTACCCCGCGCGAAAGTCAACGGGGACGAAGAATCATCATTATGGGACCTCAAGAAGAAGCTGTATACGACATGGTACGGAGAGAAGAAGGGCCTACAGGAGCTGGCGAAGCAAGGCTGGGAGAAGCAGGGCGAGGCCTGAATTCGCCCAAAAAATATTGTAGAATCTCTGCGATCTTCGACTTGACGTGGCGAAGAGCATAATAATGCACATGCAGATCTAAAAGTACAACGACTACACTAGACAATACAACAAAACAATGGTATATACTCATTCAATGGACGCGACCCAAGAATACGAAAAGGAAGGCTCATGCTAGATATAATTCTGCTGGCGCATTCGACGTCTTCACGTCTACGTTCCCCATATACTCGCCATCCCACACGGCCAACCCGTGTGCATACGCCCACTTATTGTTGTAAAGAGCTATTGATCTCGAACGGTTCTTTCCCGATGGGTCTGTAATCGGCCTGTTATCGACGAAGGCAACCTGGTTTGAAGTACGCAGGCTAAATCTTCCCTCGTACGTGGGATGAAGCCGGACGTGGGCTTTCGCGTTGGAAGTACGAGCGAGGAGGTTGAGCTTGGAGTCAACGGGCGCGGTTGGAAAGTCCAGCGACAGACGAACATTTGACGTGTTGGCTTCGACAGTGAAATCACCACCCTGGCCGTGGTACATTGGTGGCAGAGTGGAGACGAGGTTGACGAAGGAGTCAATTTTACTATGCATATAGTGAGCATTTGTATCAGGAGCATGGGCGAAAAGACTCACGCATTAGAAGTCTTCATCTTCAGCACAGGACCTTGCATGTCTTCTGGGTTGCTGTGAACCAGGGTTGCAGTGACGTTGATGGCTCCGTTAGTAGTTCTTAGTCCCAGGCTTTCTGAGGCTTGGAACTGGCCAACGATGTGGCTGTTCGACGTGATGACCTGTGCGACTAAGGCGTTCAAAGACTATCCAATGGTAAGGGCTTTTGTTTATCAACAATGGCAAATAGACCTGCCTGAGAGGAAATGTGAGAATTCGAGCTTTTCAGCTCTAAGTCGCGGAAGAGGACAGTCTCATTTAGATCGCCAATGTGTTGAGTGAAGTTCGGCACATTCGTTTCCAGGCGGGCAACTTGAAGCACTTCATCGGGAAGCCTTGGAAGTCGGATGGTGACCTCGAACTCAAGCCCGGGGATCTTAGATGATCTCCACTGCGTCGGAGACTGCGTTGACCGTCAGGCTAGAACTTTGACAGTAGATGTCGTTATCACGTACGAAGATACCTATGCCTCTTTCGTTCGGGCCGCGCATAAGCGAACATACACTGACGGCGGACAGCCAGTCTGGGGTGTTGTGCAGCGGTGTGACATCGACGTGTACCGAGTCGAGGTCCTCGATACGCTCGTCCTGAGTAATCACGACATTGCCACTAAGGTACTTCCCTCGCGTGAAGACGTACAGCACGTCCGACATCCTGTCGAGCTTGAAGGTCGTCATCATCGGCTCTTGCCCGGCGGGCCATGCGTCCGGGCCCTTAATGCAACGCAGGGCTACGCCATCTTTCGCTGTCGGTCGTGCAGTATCCAGGTCCTCGATCAACTGTTCGAGCGTCGTGAACATCGTACGGGAGAGGAATAGAGTTGGGGCGCACCTCACGGTTCCAGCCATGACGACTCCTCCCAAGTCCAGCGATGCTGCTCGTGACCGCAGCCAACAGGAAATAGATAAGCAGAGCAACGAAGAAGGCCTTGCAAAATCGTTGCCCCGCAGGCTCTCCTCGCCTGACCTGCACAGGCACATACACGATCGGCTGCGTCTCATTCGGTCCCGCTTGCACACGGGAACCAGACGCGCCGTGTCCAGGGTACGCAGGGGGTGGGTGTTCCGCGTCCGTCGCTGGCGCGGATACTGGCGGGTCCTGCTTTGAGGGAGACTCAGGCCTGTCTTCGGGCAAAATCATGGCGGTTGCTGGCCAAGACAAAGGACGAGGACATTCAGGAGGTTCGAAGCGGCTTTTATCAAAGCATTGCACGTGGAACCGCGGCGGGAGCGTCTGCCCTTGACTGCGGGGCAGCTGCGCTGAGCCCAAAGCAGCCGCACGCCTCGGTCCTTGTGACTCGAGCGAAGTCGTCACCCCAGTGCTCTATTGAACAACTTGATACTGCGTAGCATGGCCCTGAGAATCGAGGTTGAATGGCAAAATCTACCAGTGAGCAACAAAGAAGTGGCGGTCGTTTGCGAGGTGGAAAGGCGCGCGTGCAGCGTGTAGGGCGTGCCAAACCTGCTCTTGAACATCACCACCTTTGGCCCAACATATATCCAAAAATCGCCTATATTGCGCGTATAAATCACCATGGTACGTCTCGGAAATATAATACACACGCTCATTGTGTTGAGAGAACGCAACCAGCTCCCGCTTTCACTACTAAACGCGGCCCAGAACAAGCCAATGGTGAGGTCCTTCCTTATTATGGTCCCAGCAGGTTTATAGCTCAATTCAGGAATGACTCTCTAGTTGGTCGAGCTGAAGAATGGCGAAACCTTCAACGGTCACCTGGTTAATTGCGACAACTTCATGAACATTACCCTCCGCGAGGTATATCAGACGAGCGCAGAAGGAGACAAGTTCTGGAAGCTCAAAGAGTGTTATATTCGCGGCAGCACAGTGCGTTGCTGCTCTTGGCTCAAAGTGCGGAATACTCACGGTGTGACAAACAGATAAAATACCTGCGTGTCCCTGACCAACTACTCGATGTTGTGAAAGAAGAACAGAACCGAGCACGCGAGGCAGGACGCAGCTCAAGGGGTGGAAGTGGTGGTTCTAGAGGTGGTATGTGTACACTCCGGTCTACCTGGATATGCTCTGATATACTACGCCTTAGCACGTGGTGTGTCACAACGGGGAGGTAAGGACTCCATCTAACATACATTATGGCAGCTGAATACTATTATTTTAGGACGTGGTGCTGTCCGTGGAGGTCCTATGCGGGGAGCTAGGGGACGGGGTAGAGGTGCTTAATTGCTCACATAGGTGAGTGTGCTCATTGTACCTGTACGCTAAACCTCATCGAGTTGCTCTTGTAGGTTGCCGCTCTTCTTTCTGTATCACACGCCATACGCACATAACATGTCACTGGTGATGTTGTCTGTGTTTGCTGACTACAAGCTGTTTTGCTATCCTTCGTACATCCTTGCGCTTATGTGTGCATAACTTGCTCCTCAACTAGGCCCCAGGTGTGTTGGTCCCCTGGTCCGTGCAGCACCAGACCTGTAACTATGGCCCGCCCAAGAACAGACTTGCTCCGTGCACGCTGGGCCGGTTTGTCTCAGCCGTGACGTGAGCCTCTTCACTTTCTCTCTCTGAACGATGGCATCGCGCAATTCTGGTGATTCCTGATTGATATTGAGCTTTGAACTGACGGTTGCCCCACGCGTCCGCCAGATTACCTGCATTCGTCGGTTTGAGCTATCGGAACAGTCAACAGACTCACGCACTGGCACAGCTTTTTGTGATCCCCGTAGATGGATCCCACGCGCCGTTCCTGCAAGCGCCGCCCCAGGGTGCGCATATAAAGCGTGCTATCACGACACTGGGATTGTGGCGTCCGGGGCCATGCCCACACGAGGAACGATATCTGCCTACTTATTTCGTATTTCTACGAGCTTTACCCAGGACCTCTTTGCACAGAATGTCTTCTTCAGTGCATACTCTGCCTGTTGAGCTCGTGAGGCCTGTGCTAGAGCACGTTCTGGACAGAGCTGATATACGTAGCTGTGCGCTCGCCAACCATGTTTTCCACGCGGAATCTGTTGCCGTGCTGTACAGAAACATCGAAGTGGGGAGCATCATTGTCGTAAGTACCACGCCCTCCGCTATATCCACTCGGCGCAGAGACTGAGGCAAGTTTATGAACCAGAGATACAGCAAAGACGGGCATGCCGAGCTTGTACATCCATGTACCACCATCCTCCAGAAACCCTGGTATGGCAAATTCGTCCGCCACTTTAGCGAGTCGTGTAAGCTCCCACAATCTCAGCTTGGATGTCGCTGGAGTACCAAACTGACATTTCCGCAGCGGATGTGGCAACCATAGACCCGATGCTTCTCATCGACTTCCTCGCCGCGTTGCGTCTCTGCACGCATCTGCGCTCCTTCACATGGACGTTCCCATCCGATGCCCCGCCCTCCCGAACGGAGCGCGTGCTCATCGAATACCTGTCCGTGCTTAGACGCCTGCGCGTGCCGAAGCTCGACGTACATGGCACGCCCGGGCTCAGCGGGCAGGTCCTCACACGGCTCCTATACATGGAAGACCTGACAAGCGTTGGTGTGCAGACGCGCGGGTCCGATGTCGTGCGCGCGGAGAGCATGGCCGCGGCCCTGCGCGAGCGGCTCACGCACCTCGAATTCGCCGGACCTGACGACAGGAGCCGGTCGTGCGTCCCATGTAAGACGCTCCCCGCGCTCCCTTTCGCCTTGTGCGCTGATCGGCCGTTCTGCAGTGTTCTCCCGCTTGCGTGGACTCACGAGTCTCACGCTGAGAAACGCGACGACGCGGGACGTGCTCGAAATCCTCGCCGTGCTCCCCGCTCTGACTGTCCTCGATACGCACTTCCTCCCGTGCACGGAGCCCGAACCCAGGTCTGCGCCGCCCGAGTGCCGTCTTCAACACCTGACAGTTTACGTCGCCGGGCAGTACTCCCTGCGCAGACTGTGGAAGTGGCTCCCGCAGCTCGTGCCGCGTCCTGGGCTGGAGAGCCTGACCGTGCGCAACCGCTGCGCGGCCGAATCCCAGGTAGTGTCTGCACCGAGCCAGTGGGCAATTGCCCCGACGTTCTTGAGGCGGATTGCGCGCACACATGGGGCGACTCTGAAGGATCTCGTATTCGACGCCATGTGCATGACCCCGCACGACTTCGCGTTTGTGTGCGAGTCATTCGTGGTGCTCGAGAGTTTGTCGTGCCAATTAACGGAGCAGAATATGGTGCGCCTACCGCCCGGTTGGCACCTGCAAGCTAACTCATGCTCGGCTACAGGACGCTGTCGGCGAGGCGATCTGCGGCGCACACGAGTTGCGCCGCTTGTCGGTAGGCTGCAAGTCCCTATTACCACAAGACTACACCGCCCACTGTGCCGAACAGTGGCTACGTCGGGAAGGCTCAAAGCTGGTGTCGATGACCCTACGGAACGACGTATTCCGAGTGCGTGAATCTCCCAAATAACACTCATATCCATACTCAGTGAACAAATCTAGGGCGGTTGGGTGTACAGGGAACCATCCGAGGGACGACCTGGAAGCGCTTGCTACGAGATTGCGTATAGTGAGACGGAGTATAATCTGGACAGACAAGTGACGTGTCATAGTATGTAGCCAGACTCAGCATTGTGTATATGATTTGTGCCGAGGCAAGCAGCAATGGAGATGTATTGGTAGCAGAGTGTAATATTACAACCACCTACTTCGCACCTCGACATCTCGGTAAATCCCGAAAACCGGCCGGCGCTGCTGTTCCGAGTACTTCCACCTGCCCTATCATACGGTCAGTATTTTTTAAAACACGATTTCAGCACACCGACCCTAACCTTGAAAATCTCAGACCCAAAGGTGATGCAGGTCAAGACCGATCCCCTACCGCGGTCCATCCAGCGCTCCGCGAGGTTCGCCAAGCTCCGCAGGTCATTTGACGGGGTGTCGCGGGAATATTGGATCATGAGCGTCCTCAGGTTGCATGCGGAATGCACGACGTCCGATATGGCTCGCTATGAAGGGCGTCCGATGGTCAGCCTGCGGGCGGCTGCTACAAGATTCTGGCCGACGTACCAGGTTGGGCACAAGTGGGATGAACGATAGCGCGTCGAGCCTGCCGAACGCGGTGAAGAGCACGCGTACTCCGTCGCTTCCGAGAGCGAGGTTGTACAAGAAGAGTTGGCGGAGGGAGTGGCCGTGCAGCTGGGCCAGCCGCTGCATGAAATTCGGGGGAACCGTGGCATTGCCCTGCGGTGCACGGTTGTGGATCGTCAGACTGTGCAGGGAGTTATGATGTGGCGCCAGAGCGAGGATCCAGTCTCCCAGGCCGACGCCGCCATCCTGAATAACATGGATTGTGAGGTGCTGCAGGCGCGCGAGAGGCTGCGTCAAAGGCATTGTCGTTTGTCCCAAGGTGCGGTATCGGACGTCGAGAGTGGTAAGGTGTGGCAGGTAACACAGGATGTCCGGTATGCTGCTCGTGGGTGCATCTAAACGGAGACTTCGGAGGTGAATCATGTGGCGTAGAACTACCGGAACTAGTCAGTGATGTGAAAAACATAGAGAGGTGGAGGACTTGCACTGTGGGTAACGTGCGGCTTCAGAAGATATGCTGAAGTCCAGCATCGTGAGGGCTGAACCCACACGCGCGCTCCATGCATCGAGGTCGCTTGCTGGTAGTTGAGATGAGGTGACACCAAGACTTGAGATGCCATGGAAGCGCATCAATCTGGTCCACATGCAGCTGCTGATACCAGAAGAAACCTTGACGTGCAGCTCGTTGATGCCGATATCCTGCAAGATGTCGAGGTAGACGCAGAACACAGTGTCTGTATCGCCTAGGGAACAGTTGTCCGTCCAAGAGAAAGAGCGGAGGTTGTGGCAAAGTCGCAGCGCCTCCAACCTTTCGGTCGAGAAGTGCCTAGCTATATCTGCGATCAGCTCAAGAACGAAAGTCGAGAGAGCGACGCACCGCATTGCAGAATCTTTCTCACATACTTACCGTACGATGGTTTCTGTAGAATAGTGTCGAATGGGTGAAGCACTTGTATTCTGCTCTCGCTGCGTTTCTGAGGGAGCCACCGGCATAAATAACATTTAGAGTGGTTGGGTGTAGCTTACCACGATTGGGATACGGATGTCCAGTGTTCTGTACAGAACCGGGATTGACACGTCGCAGAAGATGTGGTTAACTAATGTACAGCTGTAAAGGTCCTTTCGACATAGTAAGAACTGCACGACGCATCGTACAACGTCTGCTGGGATAGTCGATGGGCTAGGTGGCATCGGGATTTCGAGGGAAGAGGTTTAGTTCACAGCTGCAACTATGGCAGGCGACTTTCAATGGCCAGGTCTGCGGTGCCATACGATGCACAGATCGATCTAGAGTTGATCCATAACTCGATGAACGAGGAGGCCTCCGTGAAAGCGCATTCCCTCGCCTGGCGCGCACAAGAACGATCCTTTTAAGAATCATCCGCAGTGTGGTACCGTCATTGAGATGTGAACCTGCTGCCTGTGAGTGGCGTTACCTCCAAATGGACCCTTGATATTTCGTATTCCCGCAGCGTTCTCGGGTGCCTTTTGGAAGCTTGGTCGCTTTGGGGGCCATTTCAGGGCGCGCAGAAATTCGTGCCATTTCAGGGCAGGGGGGTGATCATCCTCTCGGTGTTCTCGGTGAGCTCGGGCACGGACTGGACCCAAGGCACGCAGTTAAGGACCGTTGGCAGGAAGGTACCGATGAGGATGCCCTCTTGAATGCTACGATGTCGGATTGCGTCTTCCATGCCGCAAGGCTCCTGCAGAGTGACCGACCGTCCCTCCACGCTACGAACTTCTCAATAAAATCACCCTACAAATCGACGAATGCATAGACTAAAAAAATCTTACAACTCTGAAGACTCCGTCTAGCGTGGAATAATCTTAGTCCGGCCAAATATTGGCTGAGGAGAGCATGGTATTAGTGAGTAATTCAAGTACTTGACAGCGTCAGAGCCAGTGTGCATATCATGCTGTAAGTACTACGTCAGCACGTACGAAAGAAAGCGTAAAGATTGAATCTTAACTCCGGCGAATCTTATCTTATCTCCATGGTAAAGATGGGCGCTTGTAATTATCTCCAGTTTGCCTTCAGCTTCAAAGCAGGGTCTTTCCGCATTTTGGACATGTTCTACATTATCGGGCTCGGCCTTTGCGATGAAAAGGACATAACAGTGAAAGGACTTGAGGTTCGTTATTTGGATGCTCACTACCTTGTGAGAGAATTGATAGGTTTTGCTCAGGCTGTCAAAGGGTGCTCAAGGGTCTACTTGGAGGCCTACACGAGCATCCTGATGATACAAAAGGACAGGCTGGTGAGCCTTCTTTTTTTTGCAGATGAATGCAGCTAATAGTGCAGCAAGGAAGAATTCTATGGGAAGGAGCTGATCCTTGCTGATCGCGACATGGTTGAAACTGAGAGCGATGAGATTCTGAAGGACGCGGACAAGGAGGATGTGGCCATGCTTGTGGTCGGAGACCCCTTTGGGTGAGTAACACCATGCATGGAAGTAGCTGCTCAAAGTTAACAATATGAAGTGCGACCACGCACACGGATATCGTCCTGCGCGCACGTTCCGCCAAGATCCCCGTGAGGATAATCCACAATGCGTCCATCATGAATGCAATCGGTGCTTGCGGCCTCCAGCTGTACAACTTCGGACAGACCGTCTCGCTCGTGTTTTTCACAGAGAATTGGAAGCCAGACAGCTTCTACGATCGTATTAAGGAAAATGTCGATCTCGGTATGCACACACTTGTGCTATTGGACATAAAGGTGAAGGAGCAGAGCGAGGAGAACCTTGCACGGTAAGCTTTTTGTCATTCAATTCTCTCGGCCATATTCATTGCCCGCTTCTCAGAGGGAGGAAGATCTACGAGCCTCCACGCTACATGTCAGTCAAGCAGGCAGTTTCGCAGCTTGCGGAAATCGAAGAGTCAAGACACGGTGGCATCCTCACTCCCGAGAAGACTCTGGCTATTGGCATGTCTCGCGTCGGAGGTGGCGAGGGACGGGAGCGCATCGTCTCGGGTACTCTTGCTGAGCTTTTGGCGCAACCACCAGAGGTTTTTGGCGAGCCCCTTCACAGCCTGGTCATCGTAGGAAGGCGGCTGCATCACCTCGAGGTCGAGTATGCGGAGACGTTCGCTGTCAACCCCGAATCGTGGAGGAACGTTGCCCGGACTACTTATGGCTGCGCTTTGGACTAATGCTGGAGGATGCATAAATTGTCCATAGTCACTGTAGCAATAGCTTTACACCACTATCTCGTCTATCGAGTCAGTCCCGTCGAGTCAGACCCAAGCCCTGTCCATCGGACATGGTATCTGCGCTCATCGCCGGGTCGCCGGGTCTCCCTCCACCTTCATCTGTGTAAATGACTTTTCTCTGGCGCGGCAACATCGCCACGCATGGATGGCTTAGCTATCTAGAATGGAATCGGAGGATCTGAGCATCAATCCCCGATATCCGTCCGTTGAGCTTGAAACGAAGTCGAGTGACCACAACTTATCTCTGACTCCTACCACCACTATAAATAGTCGCGTGTCGGTCGAAGTGTGCATACATTCGCGAGTCACAACCATGTCGACCATCCACGTTGACGAGAGCATCGGATCCGACGAAACTGGCAAGGGCACGCCCGAGCAGCCGTATCAGTCGCTCGCATTCGCGCTGTACACACATGCAGAAGCCAAGCTGCTCGTCCGCAAAGATGCAGCGGGCACATACGAAGAGCCGACACAGTCTGCGCTGAAGAAGGCGAAGAAGGGCGCAGACGGCCTCGAGAAGAAACGCAAGAAGGCGGAGGAGCTTGCCGAGCGCGAGGCGAAGGAGAAGGAAGGGGAGCGCGAGCGGCGGGAAAAGCTCATTGAGGAGAGCAAGAGGATCGTCCTCACCGAAGACGAGAGCCTCGCTAAGGCGAAGAAGGTGCACGGCGGCCGTTCTGTTTTTCCCCTCACGTTCTCACTGTTTTTCTCAGGCGAAAATTGGCCACCTCGGGTCGCTTCGTGGCCAACGTGTGTCGGTCTCTGGATGGGTGCACCGTCTGCGTAACCAGAAGGATATCATCTTCATCGTTCTCCGTGATGGTACAGGCTACCTTCAAAGCGTGCTTTCTGGCAAAGTGGTCAGTGATGTCCCTGAGTTACCGTACCGGGACCCGTATCAATGCTCTCAGCATGACAGGCGCAAACTTATGCAGCGTTGACTCTGACCCTTGAGTCCACCGTCCAACTGCACGGCACACTACAAGCCGTCCCCGAAGGCAAGACTGCGCCGGGCGGGCATGAGCTTGTTGTTGACTACTGGAAGGTGTTGGGTGGTGCTCCCGGTGGTGACGAGGCGTTCACCAATCGATTGAACGAAGTGCGTCCCTTCATCTTTATCCTGTGCTTCATCTTCTGACTCCTCACAGAAATCGGACCCATCGATCCTCGCTGACCTGCGCCACCTTGTCCTCCGTGGCGAGATCGCTTCCGCTGTCCTCAAGCTTCGCGCCGCCCTCCTCTCTTCCTTCCGTGACACGCTCGTCTCGCATGACCTCCTGGAGGTTACCCCACCCTGTCTCGTACAGACGCAGGTCGAGGGCGGTGCGACACTGTTTAAGCTCGACTACTATGGTCAGCCTGCGTACTTGACGCAGAGCTCGCAGCTCTACCTTGAGACGTGCTTGCCATCTCTCGGGGACGTGTTCTGCGTCCAAGAGAGTTTCCGCGCCGAGAACTCGTAAGTGGTCGCCCGTAACATAATTTCCATGTGTCTCAATGTCGGTGCTAGACATACTCGTCGTCACTTGAGCGAGTACACTCACCTCGAGGCTGAACTGGCCTTCATCACCTTCGATGACCTCTTGACTCACATAGAGGCAATTGTGCGTATCTGACTGTATGCGCGTGATATTCTGCCGCTGAGAAGGTTCCCCAGATTTGTGAGACCGTCGACCGGCTGCTCGCTAACCCCACGACTGCCGCTCTGATCAAGCAACTCAACCCCAACTTCACCGCGCCCGCTCGCCCGTTCCTGCGCATGTCCTACGTCGACGCAATCAAGTGGTTGAACGAGCACGGGATCCAGCACGAAGCAGAGGACGCCGATGGGAATGTGATTCTTGACGAACAGGGCAAGCCGAAGATGGTTGACCATGCTGTGGGCGACGACATCGCAGAGGCCGCGGAGCGACGCATGACTGACATCCTCGGCGTGCCGATGTTCCTGTACGGTTTCCCTGCCGAGCTCAAGTCGTTCTACATGAAAAGGATGCCATACGGGGACGGTGACGTGCACCTGTTCACCGAGAGCTGCGATTTGCTCATGCCCGGTGTCGGCGAGATCGTCGGCGGCTCGATGCGTATGACGGACCAGGACGAGCTCTCTGCGGCGTACAAGAAGGAAGGTATCGATCCAACGCCGTATTACTGGTTCACGGATCAGCGCAAGTACGGTACATGCGAGCATGGTGGGTACGGCTTGGGTGTTGAGGTAAGAGACTCCGGATCATGTGTGCTTGAAAGCTCGCTGAAAGCCTCGTAGCGTTTCCTTGCTTGGCTCGCCAACCGCTACACTGTCAGGGAATGCTCGCTTTACCCAAGGTCTGCTCTCTTTCTGAATTCCTGCCTGGCAGAGACTAACAAAGTTGTTCGTCTAGATGGCCTAGCCGTGCGACCCCCTAGACCAGCTGTCCTTAGCACAAGTGTAATAAGCATGGGATCGCGTTACAGTCGTGCGCTGTTGTAATAGCTCAGAGAACTCAATTACAAATAGATGTAGTCTTATCCTCACTGCGCTCAAGCTGCTGAAGCGGATAGGCAACGACAGAAGCTGTACGCGTGAGCCCGATGCTCTGTCCCGACCTTCGTAAGACAATGCAGTGGCACTGCATCACTTGCTAGGACTACAGCTCAAAGGTAGCACAAATATACGCATTTGCACACCTCAAGTGTATCGCGAGTTGAATGATGACTCGTAAGCTGTGAAACCCGGTATCTTGCCTCAACTTGAACGTTCTATCGCCTTGAACAGGACTTCGATCCGACCTGTGGGCGTCAAACAGCCAGCAGCGGCTTTGGGTTCAAGACTGCGGCGATTGCAGCCTACGTTTGTGCAAGTGAGCGCAACTGCTGTGCGATGAGTGGCCTCACTACTACCGCCCCAGGTCGCGTGCTACGATTCTAGGGTTGCCTCACCTTGCGCAGGACCGGACAGATAAGGGTGTGCACTGTCGTTGTGCCGTCGTATTTACAAAAGTAGTCTGCCTCGGTCGGGCCCTGCGCCTGAACGTTGGATGCACATCATAGGACGATTGCGTACGAGCACAACAGCTGAGGCGACTGTGAACCTTCGCGCTTGCCAAAGGGGTGTAAATCTCGACAGAATATCTGGCAAGATTCGAGCTCAGTTGATGCTCACTTCCATTTAAGGTATAATCCATGCTGTCTTACTGTCGGAGTCTGTATTCTAGGGCCAGAATGCTGCCGGCAAGAAGCCGATAAGGTTAGCCGCGAACAGCCTCTGGAGTAAACAACACCAAATACCCCGCTGGGTTATCAGGCGCAGAACTGCGGAGGACGCGCTTTCCCCACAACGTCGTTCAGCCCCCCGAACGACGACGACGATGCCTACTATGTACCTCACATTACTTGCCGTCGCACTTGGTGCAGCGGCCTCCCCGCTTTCCACCAACCTGCACGACACCTCGAGTGTACGGTCGACGTTCAAGATCGCTCCGCTCCTCGTCGAGGAGCACCCTCACGGGACCGTTAATAACTCGTATATCGTCATGCTCAAGCCGCAGACTGGTTCTGAAGTGCTACAGAACCACATGAACTTCGTGCAGCTCGCGCACCAGGAAGCTCCGCTCGTTGGTGACGAGCTTGCCGAGGGTCTCCGTCATGTCTACGACGGACACGTCAAGGGCTATGCCGGAATGTTTAATGAGGCTGTCGTCGACCGGATACGACAACTTCCGGAGGTGGATTACGTGGAGAGGGACCAGATTGTTCGTACTCTCGAGGTTGAGTCTGTGTTGGACTCTAGTATGAAGACTCAGAACAACGCTCCTTGGGTATGTGACCCCTAGCGCTTTTGTACTTACGCATTATTGATGTCGGATTTCAGGGCCTAGCTCGCGTGAGTTATCGCAAGAGGCTATCGCTCGGCACTTTCACCAAGTATGTCCACGATCCTGCGGGTGGCGAAGGCGTCGATGTATACGTCATCGACACCGGCATCAACATCAAGCACGAGGATCTTGAAGGCCGCGCTTCTTGGGGCAAGACCCTTCCTCAAAACGATGTTGACGAGGACAAGAACGGCCATGGTACGCACTGCGCCGGCACTATCGCCTCTAAGACCTACGGTATCGCGAAGGCCGCCCGTGTCATTGCTGTCAAAGTTCTTGGCTCCAATGGCAGCGGCACTATGTCCGATGTCGTTGCGGGTGTCATGTTCGCTTCGGAATCAGCTACGGCCAAGGCGAAGCAGGCCAAGGCAGAGTTTGCCGCTACCGGAAAGACCTCGCACAAAGGTTCCGTCGCCAACATGTCTCTCGGTGGAGGTCAATCCCGCGCTCTCAACGACGCTGTCAACAGCGCTGTTGATGAGGGTCTCAACTTCGCTGTCGCTGCTGGTAAGCTCATCTGGTAGATGCATCACCACTGCGTTTGTATTAAAATCACTTCAGGCAACGACGACCGCGATGCCTGCAACTACTCTCCGGCTGCCGCTGAGAGCGCTGTTACTGTCGGTGCTTCCACTATCACTGATGAGCGCGCCTACTTTTCCAACCACGGCAAATGCGTCGACGTGTTCGCTCCTGGTATGTCCGCGTGCGATTTAATGTTTGATGCAGTCTTTTAAACTTGCTGCAGGTCTTTCAATCAAGTCCACCTATATTGGCAGCACCACCGCGACCACCACTATGTCTGGTACCTCCATGGCGTCGCCTCACACCGCTGGTTTGATGGCGTACCTGCTCTCTATCTATCCATCGAAGGGGTTCAATCCCGAGGTTAGCCCCGACCTCGTTCCTCCGGCTCTGTCGCTCTTCGCACCATCATCGTTCACGAACGTGTATGCGATGGCTCATGCCGCGCTCCCGAGCTGGATGGTGACCTTCCTGCCGCCGCCCAGCCTTATTGAGGAGGTTGCACCGGTTCCCAAGGAGCCCCCGACCCTCACCCCCAAGCAACTCAAGAAGGCTCTCCTCAACCTTGCTACCCCCAACGTGTTCGCCGTCCTCCCCAAGGACACTGTCAACCTGTTGATTTTCAACAACGCGACATCGTAATGAATGGGCGGAGCATTTTTGGCGTTATATTCTGCCATCGTCGGCGTCCGCTTCGGTTGCGCTCTTTTGCTTGAGATGTTATCGTTGCTTCGTATACATCTTCATGTACTCCTAATATCCGTTGGATATCGTCTGCTATCCCGCACTGCAATCTTTACAACCATTTTACTAGTGATGCTATTGCGTGACGATTGAAGCTATTGCAGTTCAGGGTCGGCTGAGCATTTCATCTTTCTGCGATATGGACATAGTAGGCGCTTATTGCATCCAAGGCGCAACGGAACCTCCGTAAGACTTGCTTTCGCACCTGCATCAGCCTCTTCCGCCACTACTGTTCAAGCTCTGGTCGCTACCCTCCATGTCGGTCTTTCAACGGTTGCGTCAGGTACCTATCGGCGATATCCTACATCGCGGACTGCTGTACACCCTCGTAGGTATCACCGGCTGGGGTGTCTACATGATCGGCGCCGTGCATATGGATACGATGCGGAGAGGACGAGGTGCGTGCCTGTGCCGCCAATCTTGCGTCTCTGTCTTCTCGCTGAACATCTGCCCTCAGAGGTGAGTCAGCTCAAGCATGTGACGGAAGGTTGCGGAGCCTGAGTTTGTGCGGGTGACGTAGGCTCTTGCGCTGAAGGAGGCGAATGAGGCGAACGAGGCGAACAGGGCTCGTGGACGCGAGGTGCGTGTTGCGGCTGTATTGCGGCGAAAGGTGGTTGAACAGGAGAGGCAATTACAGGAGGCCGCGAAGGAACTTGCGCTTGCTCAGGCCGCAGCGCAGCAAGCTGCGTCAAGGCGGACATGAGAGGCTCACTTCCCGAACGGATGGAGTGGCGTGTGTACACATGTTTCGGGGCATCTCTTTCTTGACTGAAGTCTGGGGCAATGTCGCTAGGTCGTGGATATGGGCCCCCACTGGTGCACATGCCGCTCATCCCATTCGTGAAGTGGCCGATGGAACATCCCGGGCGAGTGTCAAGGCAGATACAAACCATTCCCGTCGCAAGTACAAGAGATACAAAATGGCGCGTGCGTAATGCGTAGACCGTAGCATCGGAGGATGCGCGTCACATACGGAATTCCGAAAGTACTTCTGGATAATGTAATTCACTGCTATTAGATAGATTCTTTGCACGACTCTTTAGTCAGCGAGTCTCGGGCAAGATCCAGTCAGACTCTGTATAGGGTATAAGCCCTGTCTGTTCAGCGATTTCTACATCCTCGTTGTATAGGACCTTGATCTACGCTGGTGATTTTCTATACTAGATGAATCCTATGCTATCAACGCGAAGCATGCAAGCGGGTATATATTTCTGCAGCTACAAGGCACTAGTCACTCAGCAAATTCTGCGCGAGTATTAACCATCGAGTTTGTTCTTGCAAGTGAGCACACTCGCGAACCGATACCTGTAGAAGTCCAGCTGATATTGACATCCTTCGTGTAGCGCGCGCTGCCAGATAACACCCTCCTCACTCTGGTAATGACAACCTCAGTCTAAGCGTCGTCTATTCCTGCTCGCAACGGTGATCGTAATTTAGACAATGATCGACCGACTTGCGGATGCTCCTAATGTCGGGCATTGTGTAATAACTCAGCTTGGTGTTGACTCTTGTACATTCATCCATCATGTCACCTACGCCGTTGCCACCAAGCCTCGAGACAAGCATCGGCATCTCTGTCGACAACAATCTGCGGAGTGCCTACAGTCTAGTCCTGGACGCTGAGTATGCTGCTGCCTCCGCCCAGAATGAGGAGGCAGTGATGCATGCGAGGATCGTCGGCTTCCTCATGATTGCTTTCCACGAATTCAGAGCGACGCTGGGAGACCAACCCATCAGCCGTGTCTCAACGGAAGTCCGCTCATCTTCACACGACCTTGGTACTGTGATCTACGACCTCGGTCTCCGGTATCGAGAAAATCTATTGCGCGCATGTGAATGTCGTTTTCTGCTCTTCCGGGTGCCTCTCATCAAATGTCCATGTAGTTCGGCAAGCCAAGGGACCTCCGCTTCCCCCGTCCTCCGAATGCCCCTCGCGGTCTCCGGTCATGACTCTAGAAGACATGCTGAGAGACGCTCTGGATGGCTCTGGCAAGGATTACAGGTCGGCCAAAAAACGCGTGTGTTCCCTGTTGGTTCTATAATGTGTTGCATATCCTCACAAGTCTCGTGCAGGCACTAGCTCGCGACGGCTTTCGCTGCATGCTCACTGGCGAGTACGACATCAGTTCTATAGACCGCAGTCCCGCGATTTGTTCAATGCAAGCTCTGGACGCTTCAGGGGCAGGAAACACCAATTGTTGCCATGTCTTGTCCGAGTCTACGTTACAGGATGCCGATCCCGGGAACCCGGATCATGATAGAAAGGTGTGTTCTCTTGCAGCAGTGTGTTACGGGTCTGGCGGCTCACCTCGCGGTAGAGAAATTATGCGGCATCTGTTCTCTCGGTCCTCCACTCGTTCGGACTGGGTACATTCGTGGACGAGATTGTGAAGAGGAGCGGTATACACCATCTATCCGACATCCTCACAATGGTCAACTATCTCCATGTCCACTTCGATAATCTGAAACTTTGGCTTGAGGGCACAAACACACCGAATGAGGTGATCTACCTTCTCCTCTGCGAACTGCCTTTTTGCTGACGCTTATAAGTACAAGATATGCGTAACCAAGGAGTATTTGATCGCGCGGAAAGGCCTGGAGCGAACCATCAGCTTCCAAGCCCAGGTTCCGGGTCGAGATGATCTTCCTCTACCCGACCCTCGACTACTTGCTATTCACGCGGCGTGCGCACGCACGCTTCACATGTCGGGAGCCGCTGAATACATAGATAAGTG
This sequence comes from Phanerochaete carnosa HHB-10118-sp, assembly GCF_000300595.1. Classification (NCBI taxonomy): domain Eukaryota; kingdom Fungi; phylum Basidiomycota; class Agaricomycetes; order Polyporales; family Phanerochaetaceae; genus Phanerochaete; species Phanerochaete carnosa. The sequence goes on along the minus strand of NW_006767634.1, from coordinate 2,264,141 downwards.
TGACTGGGATGCCGAGGATATACAGGTCCTTGCAGAGGACGGTTCCTCACATGCGATTCTTCTTGAGAAAATAAATAGAATTGCTGTTTCGTCATCCTAGGTGTACATATCATATCACGCAATACATGTTCCAAAATTGTTCTGGGTCGTATCAATGCTTCCAGATGTACATGTATAGTATGCTGCTTTTCTTGTGTGCAAAAATCATCTGACACAACTCTCGCTGCGGCGGTTATTGTTCATCACATGCACTGATGCATCTAATCATCCCTCGTTGAAATGCCCCCTGCCCATGATTTAACATGTTGAAAGAGAGTAACCAGTCGCGCAATGGAGCCAAATTCCCGCGAGCTTCCCCTAGCGGCGGGGGCCTCATGAGTGGGGCGGCGGATTTCACCATGCCAACAGGTCGCAACTAATGATTTCTCTCAGATGGTGAATTTCGAGTACTGGATGCAGCGGAGTAAACAGTCAGCCATGTAGACGACCCCATTGTAAACTGTCCTTGTTGGAACCCTTTGTTTGTGCAAAAGATATATAACATGTTGCTATTCGAATTAAACGATTACTATACACTTGAACCAAGCTCTGTGGCCCGTGCTGAGCTAGTACGCCATCCATCTAGGAGCGCAAGTCTGAGGAGAGGTCAGCGGAGTCTGGTCCTGGTTGAACTTGAAGCGGGTACCATCAAGATAATCGACTCAGATAATAACCTAAGGTTGGTGGCAGCTGTAGCGGTGATGAGATGCGGCGCATGTTATGTATGGCATTTTCCCGAGAAAGATGATCTAGATGGTTCCCATTAACATTCTTGACAACTTGCGAATTGCGGCAAAAGTCCGCACAATTCGAAGTTCGGCCAACATTTGCGCACGACGAGGGAGGAGAAAAAAAGTTGCAAAGACCTTGTTCATGAGCAAAGAGGTATCAAGTCCAGGTAGTAGCAAAGCAGCCCAGAGAGAGACGAGGCAAAGAGCGAGGAGCACGTCCGGGTGTGCAAGTGCGCGAATTGAGGAAAGGACTGCTTGGTGCTGTCGCTATTGTCGATGACAGATGAGAACTGAGAGCTTAACAATTCGCTAGCATACGACCAGCTTGAAGCTGGCGCGCGGGCCCGGGCTGACTTGCTCAGTTCTCACGGGCCTTCCGAAGTTCGCTCCGGAGCGAAGGTTGCAAAGCGCCGCAGGGAGTACACGGTTTGCGATGGCCCTGCTGCCAGGGTGGCAGACCGCGTGGCGAGACGAGAAAGAGGGCCGGTGGAACTGCCTCCAGGCACATGCGTGCAACGCACTGCCCAGGGAACATTTGCAGATGTACCATCGACTTTGACTGTGCCACACGCAAGAACCTCGACGATACTTATATGGAGTGCATTACAACGAGCCTCAGTGTATCGCTGTCTGGCACGGTGTGTGCCTGAGCCGTGAGAGATTGAGTCTGACTAACTCGAGGCACTGCAGATGAGTTCAAGGGTAGGAGAGTGGATGGCGCTATGTCGGTTGCAAAAGACCTGACGGGCGGCAACACGGCTGGGCGTGTGCGGTGTTAGTAGTGCTGCGTAGCGGCCTGCTTTGAGCCTCCCTAATTCAAAAGAAGAGACTCTTGTTCTGGCTTTCGACGCTGCCGCCGGTGTTGAATGCTGGGCTGACAGATTTGAGCTGAACTTGGTGTCATGCGACAGAGTGGGACTAGCAGACCAGCCCGAACGCCAACTGGCTTCTCGCGCGGACACAGGTTTCCGGGGTCCACCACGGAGGACTCAAAAGCAAAGTTTGCAAAGTGCCGCAGAGAGAACAAAGTTTGCGATGGCAAGACAGCAAATCGTGTGGCGAGACGACATATTGTAAAGGGACACTCACAGGGCATCCATGGGTGCATGACGTCTGACCCGCCTGAATGGGAACCAGTGGGACCGCCTCCACGCACACGCGTGCAGTACATTGCCCAGGGAACATCTGTAGATGTATCATCGACTTCGCTGAACCGCACGCATGAACCTTGATGATATCCGCCGGGAGTATATGATGGAGTACATCGTAGCAAGATAGATTATCTTCGCGTACGCAGCCGCATGCATCAGCCCTGGATACGCCGCCACACCTGTTAGCACCTGCGCGTCTAGGCCCCTACTCACTTGGTCGGCAACTAGTGTAGGGGTGCCTATAGAGACGCCACTCGAGCGCTGTCCGAAATGTTCGCCCCGGCGACGGAGTGGGATCCCCGTCTGCATTCGGACCACTAATGTGGGTTTTCTGTCGTTTTCTCCTTTGTTGATGTGCTACTTGAAGGGCCGACAGAGTTGTCTAGCGAACTAGTCTATTCTTCCCCGAACCGTCCTCCTAGCGATGCTCTGCTGGCTAGTTAAAAGTCATGTGGCGGGAGGGGAAGCTGCGAGATTGCAGTCATGTCGAACTGGATGGATTGATAAGCGGTCGTTAGTCACAGGCGCCTGGAGGCGCGCAGGCTCCGCTGCAGCACCAACCTATTGTACGCAAGCCCACGACGTTCTGGTGCAAGTGCCAGCAAATGCTGTGTTGTGTAGTCAGAGACAAAGTCGCTGGCAACGGCGGAGGTACCTAAAACGGCAGGAGAAGCGTCGGGGCGCCCGGGCGGGCGGAGATAGCATCATAAAGTGCTGACCGTGGGAGCTTACATCAGCAATGGCCCGCATGACCCCGCATCGGACAGGGAACACAAAGTGCGAGTATTTCGCAGCGAACGGACTCAACAGGGCTAGGATGGCCCACATACGTATCCCTCCGGCGCCGAAGATGGGTTGGAGATCTACTAGGCGCGATCACCAGAGCCTGCGAGAGCCGCGTCTTATATAAACTCTCCACTCCGAGAGGAGCCAGAAGGAGCGCCAGCGACTTTCCCTGCCTGCACCCAAAATGCACCCGCCATCCTCCTCTTCCCAGACGCAGGTCGACAAGCGGACGATGGACGACGAAAAACGAGCGGCGCAGCCCGACCAGCCGTTCTCGCACCACATATTCGAGAACGACCCCAAGTCGAGGATAGCGATCCGCATGTACTTCAAGATCCTGTTTATGATCACGGTGCTTATAACCCTTACGATCTGGTCCGTCCTGAGCATCTACTGGGGTGAGCACATCCGTTCACGGCCACCTGAAGCCCCGTCTGACGCGCTGTGCAGGTGCCAACTGGAGGTCCGTAGCGCCGCCGCCACCACAGCGCCCGTACCAAAACTGACCCGTTCCCGTTGCCAGATTCGAAACGGGCATACACAATATGAACGGATGGATCGTCGTGCGTGTTGCGCCTTCCTTTGTCAGTGGAGAGAGACGCCTCTGACATGTCGCACCAACCAACCAGGACTTTGACGGAGGCTCCGTCGGCGCGACGGTCACGCAGGCGTTCATGAACAACACGGGCCAGAAAGACCAGATCGACTGGTACACGGTCCCGGCGAGCATGTTCCCGAACGGGGAGAGTGACGTCGCGGAGGCGATCGTCAACGAAAGGGCCTGGGCGGCCGTCACCAGTGCGTGCTTTTTCTTTTGACCCGTTGGTCACAGGGGCCACAGCTGACGGGCGGTGTCACCCAGTACATGCCGGCGCGTCAAGCAACCTGTCCGCCGCCATTTCTGCACGGGACGGCAGCAGCTACAACAACCAGGTCGCCAGTGCCTACGCCGTAGAGGCGCGGAACGAAAACTCATAGTGAGCGCCGCCTTGGTCTCTTGCCACGCTGTCTTCGAGAATCTGACCATTGCAGTGTATTCTTCGTCGCTCCGCAGGTCAGTTTTCCTCAGCTGAAACTCGGGAAAACGTGGCCCAAAATGCTGACGCAAACGTCCAGATCCAAGCTCCCCTGGAGCAAGCAGTCGTCGCGTACCCGCAGATACAAGCGCAACAGCTAGGGTCGCAGGTGAACGACCTGCTGACGAGCGCGCCGAACCTCGTGTTCGCGCCCGTCAACTACACCGTCGTCAACCTGCGGCCGTTCGACATCCAAGTGTGAGCAGCGTTTTTGTTTTCTTGGGCTGTACTCGTGTTGGACCGCATATGCTGACACTGTGCGCGCAGGGGCACGGCGATCGACTTCGTCGGCCTGATCTACATGCTCATCCTCTCGTTCATCGCCGCCGTAAGCCTCATCTGCGCGTCTGCACGCCCGTTCCCCGCACGCTGACGAGCCCTCCCCCACCCTGCATACAGCTCGGCAACTTCAACGCTCGCGTGCTCGCGTCCGGTCTCGAGAGGCGACTGACGCTTCCTCGGCTGATCCTCCTCCGTCTGGTTATCCCGGTAGTCATGTACTTCGTAAGTTCTCGCTCGTTTGGTGCCCGGCCATGCTCGCCGCGCTAACGCAGCCGTTTCCCAGTGGCTTTCTCGTGAGTTTTGTACGGGTGGGTCCTGCTTCCGATGGCGCTGACGTGGCCGACAGTGGCGTACGCTTTGCTTAGCATTTACTTCCACGTCCCCTTCAATCGCCGGTAAGTGCTCCTGCTTGCCTGCAACACTCGTTTCTGAAGCGCTGGCAGATTCGGCGATGCAGGATTCGTGATCTTCTGGATGTTGTCCTGGTGTGCGAGTAAGTCAACATCCTGTCTCATGTTGTAACGAGATTTCTGAAATTGGCTCTCATAGTGATGGCACTGTGAGCTCATCGCCTTCGCGAACCCTGGCCATGTAGCTGACCATCTAACAGAGGCCTGGCCATCGAAGCCATGATCACGATTCTGACACTGCGCTTCATCCCGTTCTTCCTCGTGCCATGGATCATTAGTAAGCCCCGCACTGAGCAACACTCGCCGTGTTCCCTCGTCTTATGTGTTTTCCCTCGCAGCGAACGTCTCCGTCGTGTTCTTCCCGATCGAGATCCTGCCTACGATCTTCCGGTACGGCTACGCGATGCCGTTCTACAACGTCTCGCGCGCGGTGCGGACGATCCTGTTCAGGACGCGCGACCAAGGTCCGTTCTCTCTCTCTCCTTTCTATGCACGACACCACGTCTTGCTGACTGGGCCCGCCTCGTGTGCAGTCGGCCTCAACTTTGGCGTCCTCATCGCGTGGATCGCGGTCTCACTCGTCACGATCCCGCTGTTCCAGACGTACGTGCGCAGAAAACAGGTGCGCGAGTGGCGGCGGTCGATGCACCAGCGGGCCGACGCGCACGTCGAGGACCCGGAGGCGTCGATCACGACCACGCAGGGCTGAGGTGGTCCCCTTCCACTTCGTTCTGTTTTCTGCTGCACAGCGATCGTAAGGACATGGGCTTTGGGTCTCGGGCTGCAAGGTGACAAGCTGTGATATGTGTCAAGCGTTTTGCACGAACTGTTATGTTATTAATGCCACTAGACGATCTGTGTGTGCTCGGTCGCATAATTGTATAATACCCCACGTTCATACCAGGCCCCCGGTATCTATGTTATGACCTGTAACGCCTCGCTGTCCGCCGCCAAGGACTCCGGATCCAAAGCATGGTGATAGGTGCCTTCCCAGTGCTCTTTCCATGCATCGCGCGTATAGCCTCGAGCGAAGTTCCCCAGGCTTCGAGTGCCCGATTGTCCTGAAAGCTTTGTCCCTGAAGGGGTGGCGACGGACAAGGGCTGTGTCCACCCGGTGTGTCCACTCAGGCTCCAGTGGCTCTCGCTGTTTGTACGATTGGAGGTGATAAGGAGAAAGAAGGGAGCTCTTTTAAGTTCGCGTAGTATACTATACATAACCGTGCGAGTCGCACGTGTTTGCACAGCCGCCGAATTGACACGCTGCATGTTCGCGGCTGCGTTCGAAGAGGTTTAGTTCCTGGCCAACTTGCTACATATACCGTACGTGGTATGTTTCAGTCTCTGCTTACATTGTCCATGCTCAGGCTAAAACGACCTCGCGATGCCAGTAACACCCTACACTATGCCCCTCGACTCCGTCCACACAATGTTCGCTCCTAAGATCTCCCAGCTGTTCTATCCGCAGGCAGCAAGCCTCATCGCACTCGCTCCATCCGAGACCATCCTCAAACGCACTGCCCTCACGGGCGGTGCATCCTGGCTCGACATCTTCCTCCTCGCGCCGGGCATCCTCTCCCAGCAGGACGCGCCCAAGGTGAACGACAGCGAGTACCCCGCCACGGCCGCCATGACGACTGGCTACGTCTTCCGCGTCGAGAACCAGGCCACCGTCGGCTACCTCCAGCGCATCGGCAAGACCGGCCACCTCACGACGCTGCACGTCGAGGAGCGCCCCGACTCGCTGCACATCGACCCGCTCGCGTCCTTCGCCTACCTCGCCGGCGTCGCCTCGACCGCGTGCGTCGCCGCGGCCCTCGCCAAGCTCGGCGACCACGCCGCCCTCGGCTTCCTCGGCTCCCTCATCGCCGCCCGCGCGCTCAACGTCGCCGTCCTCAAGCGGCGCGCGCGCAAAGGCTGGAAGGGCATGCCCGAGCCCGGCACGTACGGCGACCTCATGGTCCTCGTCAGCCAGGACAAGTGGGTCCGCATCCGCGGCCTCGTCGACGACCTCAAGACGGTCACCGCCGGGCAGTGGCTCCAGGACATGTCCGCGCTCGACAGCCTCCTCGCGAGCGCCGCGTCGCTGCTCGTCTACGGCTCCGTCGCCTTCGCCTGGCAGGCGACGCCCCTCGGCAGCGCCCTCACCGCCGGCCTCCTCGCCCTCTCCGCGACCCTCCTCGGCCTCACCAACTCGCTCACGACCAAGCTCAGGATGTTCGGCTGCGTCGTCGGCGTCACGGACGTGAAGAAGTACGAGAGGCGGCTGTTCATGGCCCAAGACATCGTCCGGGAACGCAGAGCGGCAGGCGACTCGAACGTCGACTGGGCGCTAAGGTTGGGGTTGGTCAAGGATGCGAAGGACCTGGGTGAGGTCATACTGTAGGGAGGCCTTACTCTTGTCACGAGAGCGCTATGATCGCTGTAACGACCTATTATGCCCTGGGGTACCCCTTTGCGACTTCAGAAGCCTTTCGACTCCATTATGAAACGCCGCTTTTCGTTATCTTTGTCGTAATGTACTAACGCCGCGAGTGTTTGGACATAGAGATCCGCTATAATTTCGCTAAATATTCGGCTTGCGTGTAGGTATTTATCTTAGGGAGTTGGCATTCTTTTCAGTTGCCTTGTGTCTAGCATGTCTTGTAGATCCCAATAATACTCGGCCAGGCAGCGGCCTCAGTGTTCAGCTCCGCGGGATTATGCTCCGCAATTCTCCCCGGGCAGTAGCACACCGCAACGTTCGAGTCAACTAGGAATCAAACGTCAACGGAGTCGTTCTCGTTCCCTCGGGTTGTTGGCCTATCGTCAGCAAGAGCCTCGAAAGGAAAGACGCGACCCGCGCCGGATCTCACATTGAAGATTGTGCAAAATCAAGAATGAGAAAAAATTAAGCTCCTGGTCAGGGCTATGCACCCGATGTCGTAGCAAGTGGCTGAGACACTGGACCATGTGCCAGGGTATCCGGGCTTCGTGGCGCTCGGCGCTCACCGAAACTGCACTAGCAGGCGGCGACACGTTTATAACCAAGTTGCATCTCCAAACCAGCCAATCTCTTCTACTCTTACAGCCGTCTGCTTACTACATCCAACACATGCGCCCAACAAACACAGATCGATCAGACGGGGCCCCTCCCAACTTCCGGGCCCAGCAGTCAAGCTCAAGCGGCCGGAGCGTCACCGCTCGCCGGGTACTCCTCCTCCATCATCCGGAAGAGCGTGTCGAGCTCTGCCCTGTCCGTGCTCCTCTTCTCTTCGCGGGCCTTGATGACCGCGGCGTTGAGCTCCTCGAACCAGTGCGGCCCGCGGCGCTGCGCGGCCGCGAGGAACTGCTCGTTCGTCCAGCGCGAGAAGAGGCTGTGTTCCGGCGAGCCCGCCTCGGGCATGCGCACGCTCGTGCCCGGGACCGTTGTGTACGGTGTGGTCCCTTGCGACCCAAAAGTCAACGCGCGGGAAGGGGAAGGAAAAGAAAAAAGAGAGGCACGCACCGTATGCGTCGAGGTCCATCACCTTCCGGCTCTGCATGATCGCCCGGCGCTTGCGTGTCTTGGCGGTCAGGATCAGGTAGGTGAGCGCCCCGCCGACCTCGGCGGCCATGTTCTTCACGACGCTCGGGGTGAACTCGCGGTTACTGCCGCTGCCACTAAGGTGCGCACACGCGAGCGTGCGCTGCACGAACTCGGTCGTGTACAGCTGGCCAAAGTGCCGTGCGGTCATACCCGGGGGGCACAGTCGGCCGACGTCGACGACGAGCGCGAGCGGCGCGCCGGTGTCGGGCGGTGGCGCGACCTTCGTGCCGTCCTTCGCGGCCCGCTCCGCGCGCAACTTGTGCGCGTTCGCGACGCGCGCGCGTTGGCGCTTCGTGAACGCCTGCGTGAGCCAGGCGGCGGTCTGCGCGTGGTCCCACGTCCGCGGGTCGGCGGCGTCGTACGGTGCGGGGCCGCGGGGCCTGGGCGGGGAGGTCTTGAAGGGCGCGGCGTACGAGAGCGTGTTCACGCTGTGGACCGTGTCTTGGATGTGCGGCGAGACGTGGGCGATGATCAGCGTCTTTGAGGGTTGGCGGGACTCGATGTCGAAGATAGGCTGCAGATGCGTGTCAGCAGTCGGCGAGAGAGAGAGAGAGGGCTGGTAGAACAGACCTTCAGGAGCATAGTGAGTTTGTTGCTGCGCCAGGGGATGTGCACAAAGCCTTCCTCAGTAGCCATTTTCGCCTTGGCTCGGACACACTCCTTCAGGCTCATCAAACTGTTGTTATTCTCCCTGGACTCAAGCATGCGTTGCTTGTCATGAGCCTTGGAATCTTCATACCTCTCGCTTCCGGCAAGACTTTGTAGTGCAGTCAACCAGAGAGCTCGATCGTCCCCGGTGAATGAACTTACTCGACTAGCAAAAGCTGTCCAGGCTCAGCAAACGGCATGAGCTTATTGACCACCCTAATGGTGAGCACGGCATGGCTGCGACTCGACGTTGCATTGCGAAGTGTGACGGATGTACGCCTGCGTGCACTGCATTAGCACCATATCTGGATATATACCGCTCGTTGACTCCACCTGTGTGCCAAAGCAGTCGTAATGAGCTCGTCCAGCTGCTCCGCAGAGTCAACCACACGCGAGATCAAGCGCGGCCGCACGTCCCCGTTCTTGTCCTCGTGGATCGGCACCTCCTTGCGCGTCGCATTCCCCTGCGCATCCACCGGAAGGCCCTCGGCAGGCTCGAGCAGGTCCACCGCGCGCTTGCCAAGGAGCTCGAGGAAGGTGACGCTGAACTCGAAGACGCCCTCGGGCTTGAGCTCTTCGGACGGGTCGGCATGCTCGGACGCCGCCTTGGCCTGCTCCTCGGTGTGCAGAAGACGCGCGCCGACGTGCCTCGCAGCTACGAAGATGTCTCGCGCGATGCAGTGTTCGAGGGCTTCCATGGTGTAAGTCTTGCCCGAGCCGGTCTGGCCATAAGCGAGGATGCAAGCGATACCTGAGGACAAGGCGAGCGGAACCATCTGTGTAATGCACGCTGAATACCATCCGATGCACACAGCACAGCGGAGAACGTACATCATTCGCGATGACCGTGCGCTGATAAACCTCGTCATTATCCGTAGTGGATCCAAAGGCGAGGTCTGCCTCGTACGATTTGTGCGTAAGCGTAGGTCCGGACCACTGTGCATGTGCGTCAGCTTGTAATATGCGAACAGACGTGGTATGCGCACCTTGAATCCCGGCACATGCGCGACGAAAGTCCCCGGTTCCGCACTGGTTGCTGTGACCCCAGAGCAGAACTCCACCTTCGTGACTGCCTCAGCAACGACCTCGCCCTTCTCCTCGCCCCCCTCCGTGCCTTGGCCTTCAACTGGTGCGCTCTCCTTGCTCTCGGACGCGTGGAACTTCTCCTCTGCCTCGTTGGGAAGCGGCGGACGGGTCCTGAACGCGACAATGATGTCCTTGCCATGCAGCTCGCCAGCCTTCTCATCAGACAGTCGGTTCGCCATGTCTTGCGTGGGAGACGCGAACGGGTTCGCGGGGGGTTGCTTCGCGCTCCATTCGTCTAGCAGAGCCCGCAGTGTGGGCAGGTGCGTCGTCGTGAGTGCTGCAGAGGACGCCATAGCCGTGCAAACTGTACGAAAGCTGTGGAACGCGTTCGACGACAGCGGGTTGGACCTGCTGCTGGCAATGAAACTAAAGCTAGGACTTTATAGCATACGTGATGGTATCAGCGTGCAGCGATGGCTGCATGTTGGGTAGTGTGGTCATTGTCGGTGTGTGAGCCCTGAGCACGCCAGATCGGCCGCGTGGGCTCGATCAGGCGTCCAGCGGTACCGTCTCGACCTTATCGCCGTCGTCACTTTGACTCTGAGCGACTCATACTGACTAGAGACAGCGAGAACAGCGTGGAGACGAAGGAGTAATAAAGGACTGGAAAGACACTGAACTCAGTAGAACGTCGACACTGCAAGTGAAGCAAAGTCGATTGACGAGAGAACACGGATGGGCTGTTGCGCTTCGCCATCATCAAAGTCTCTTTGCGGCAGCGATGATATCCTCCATGCTATCAGAGAACGGGAGCGGAAGTCGCACCATGACCCAAGAGCAAAGTCCCAAGCGCGAGTTCGAGGAAGTTATGAGGACCCCGACTCGAGCTGGGGCGTCGCCGCGGCAAGACCTCGGATACTTTCGATCGCACCGAACCGCCGAAGGATGCGGGAGTTGTGTGACATGGTCAGACCAAAACCAATGCTCAATGATCAGATTCCCAATGACAGATATCGCGCCCGCGTGATTTTCAATATCCCTCAAATACTGTCACCATGCAGCTGTGTAGCGATACGACCTGGATACGACCAACAGCTCAGGCCCTGTGACCCGTAACACTTGAAACCTGGTCAGTTCGGAGTTCAGTGACCCTTCGTGACCGTGACCTTGATTCTGTGACCGAACCGTGACTAGGCGAGCGCAGGCCACATCAGGCAAGGCCGTCGTCGGGATTGGGCTGAACTCCGGGCTGAGCTTAAGAAGGGTTCTCACGCCCCTCACCCGCGGACGAAGCGGAAATTCGAGTAAAAATACCGAGTATATTGAGAAGCGCCCGAGTCACGGATTCGCAGCAAGTTCATCGTGACCGTGACCTGAACTTTTGGTCATATTGCTACTAGAGTAGGGCCTCCGACAATCTATGCGAAACGATGCGAACACCATTATATGAAACATGTGATCATCTTCCCTGAAGGTGCTGGAAGTATTTTGCGGGTGCCACAGCACAGACACAGGGGATTGTTCATAATACCTTGCAAAGACATACCACGAGGAGTGTGTTTTGTCTCATATCTTCCATGTTTCTGTGCTCAGTATTGTGCTTCATACAATTAGAACCAACAATATATGCTGCCAGCGTGGCCCAACAGATGGCGCAGAATGATCAGTGGTTCAAGGCTCTAAGTGCAACATGAGGATCCAGTCCTTGGCCTCTCCACCTGACCAGTGCCTCTGATGCCCCCATCTAACATTATGTCAAAACCACATAAGGCCCGCTATCTGCAGTCTCGCATTCATACATATGTCCAGTAAGTGTAGCACAGGATCATCGCCCTTAATGGGCCATTTAAAGTGATGTTTGGCAAAGTTCAGCTTCAAGATTAAACCCCACCTACCCTGTCTACACAGCTCTATTTTGCATTCATGTCTTCAGAACCTACCAGCTCACAACTAACACAAAGGTAGTAGGCCAACTCTTTCCAATTCCTTTGATTCACATTTTCATTCCATTCCATCTCAGTTTCCAGTCAGAAAATTACACCACTGTGTCATGCTTTGGTGGGTAAACTCTTCTAGCAAATTAATAAATTAGCCTCTAACGATGGCTCTGGACTTGTATAGCACTGGCTTTGTACGAGCTGGCCATCATGTTAGCAGATGAGACCAAGATCATATGGCAGGGCAAAACAACTGTTGCGACAGTTCTTTGCATCACAAACAGATGGCTGCTCCTACTTTCTGTAGTGAATAACTTTGCCGGAGCAGTGTACACTGGAGCTCTCTCTATACAAGTATGCCCAAGCCTTCTGCCACAATCAAAATCCAGGATATTAACATACGAAAATCACTCCGGAAGTCTGTCTCTGTTCAGGTTGGAGCCCTTGGCATGTTCACATCTGCCATCGCAGATGCAAAGCTATGACTATTCTTGAACAGATTTGCACTCTACTAGCATGGCTGGAGATTTCCCATGAGTGTATTGTTGCAACGAAGTGCCACTCACCCATGTGCTCTCGGCAGTCTTCTCAGCTCTGAGGGTATCTGCTATCTGGAATTTCAATAAAAAGGCATTTCTTGTAGTCTTATATCCAGGGATCATGCCAGTGATCACAAACATAGTGAGTGGATAATGTAGTGGCTACTCTCTTGGTGCTTGTCTGGCTCTATATAACACAGTATGGTGCCTCCAGAGTGAAATAGTTTGATACTCCCCTTTGATACTCCCCTTTCTGCTGGACTTTATACAGTTAATCTGTGCATCCTCACCTATTACTGGCAGGTCTCTCCACAACTAGACTTTGCGTAAGTAGTAATAGATGGACAAAGCTAAATGCTGACTAAAACCTGCAGAATTATGTAGGAACTGGTCTCTGTATTATGCTTGAGTTGCTGAGGTTTCATCTTTGCCAGTGCTCCTGATCACTCGTGTTTTTGCCATCCTGGCCGATCTGCTGGCCTTTGCGTTCACATTGTTGAAAACACTCCAGCAGGTCCACGAGGCACAAAGACTACACCTTACTATGTCTCTGTCTGGCTGCATTGCACGAGATGGTGGGTTGACCCATTCATTGATACTTTAAATATTTGTGACACTCCTTACTAGGAACAATATACTTCCTGTGCACTGTTTGGCTTTGGGCTATGTGGTCATGCTGACAGATTGTATTCTGGTGGCTCAGCACCCTTCTAACACTCAACATAGCTCAGCTTGTTGTGTCTAACGGAGCGGTAAGTCTGTTTGTCACACAAGCTAATTAACCTCAAGTTCAATCACCTTGCAGTCAGCAACTAATCTATCACCTGTGGACCTATTTTTACAGACACTAGTACTACTATCACCACTCTGCTGCGCGTCTGCTACAACTCAACAAAAATCCTATCTCTTGCAGCCACAGATTCTTATTGGTTGCTTTATGATCAACTTACAGCAGACCTCTAATGCTGCTACCAAGGGGCTTGACTCATAAAACTCGGCTGTGCGTTTCAAAATTGCGACAAGCATGTTAGGGAATATTGCGGAGCTGCTGGCGCATGGTCAGGAGGACAGCCAGAACAGAGAGGAGGCTGAGCTCCACATGACGGATGTGCAATAGTGTCTGAGGCCAGAGCCACTAGACAGGTAGTACAAAGCTCTTCTAAAGCACATATTCAGCTCAGCATCTGCGAAGTAGCCATTCATAAGATTATACCAAGACTGCATACAACAAGAGGCTTAGAGCATGCACCCCAGAGACAAATCCATATTTTTCACTTCGCTTAACGTAGCTTTGAAGATTTGAAGGTGAACAAGAGGACCACACAAGCAATGGCGCACGTGTGCAATATCTTTTGATGGGCCAAACTTAAACAGGATCAGCAGCAATTTCGCTGCAAGGCGTAGACAAAGCGCAAATTTCAAGTTCAAACAGTTTAATTGCTTGACAGTCATGAAGCTATGACAGTACGATAAAAGATTTCTGCTTATCTTCCTGACTGGGCCTTGAACTCCTCCACAGGACAAGTTGAGTGGTTAGTTGACAGGTAGGATCAGTACAATAAAAGAGAAACATAATGAAGGCGTTCATGGACCAATATACTAGTAGAGGCTGAACTCACAGTAGGCACACTGAATGGCTGCCACCCCATATACAATGGAGAGCTATGTACACTAGCATATAGAAGAAAACAACACACCAACTCTGGTCAACCGCCAGTGCAGTCACTTGCAACTGGCTATGGCAAACAGTGATATGTGCGGAGCGAGAACGATAAAGTCACAGTGTGGACAACGTGATCCCATCCTACAGTAACGTTGATAAGAAAGAAGAAAGAAGGATATAATGGCATCCCATAGTGCCTAGCAGGCTTCCGCTGCAGGACAAAGCAGGATTTGAGCTCAAAGCCTGATGTGAACCGGAGCACATAACCTGGGACACTTCTGGCGTGCATCTGTGGTGAAGCGCTTGGTACATGGCAGAATGCCAGCCAGACACAGGCTGGCTGGGCGGGACATGCAGCCGCGTACCTCCATGTACTGACTACACCAGAGAAATTTGGAGCTTTTTTGGTGCAAAAAAATGCAAAAACAGCTTGTAAAAATAAGTAAGAATATGTCATATTTTTTCTCGGTATCCGGCAGCCCGGTAACTCGGCAATCCGGCAGCCGAGCCGACTGTCCGCCAGGCCGTCTATCAAAGTGCCCTGGGGACGGCGGCACCCGGCGGATAATCGGCTCGAATGCCGGATTGCCGAGTTGCCGGGCTGCCGGATACCGAGCAAAAAAATACAGCCTTTTCTTACTTTTTTTTCAAGCTTTTTTTGCATATTTTTTGCGACAAAAAAGTCCCAAATTTCTCTCGTGCTAGTGACTAGCAGCGCTGCGCAGTCGATGGTAATAATGAAGCGGTGCCGCGGGAGGAGAGCCCCTGGACTGCGCCGTTTACCAGGACATATGGTTCACGGGGTAAACTCCACAATCGAGGACGCAAATGCGGGGCCTGCGCAGCAGACAGCAGCTGAACCCCGGAGAAATATATCGCATATCCTGTACGGCAGAGACGTGCAGGGTGCTATGACAGTGAGCGCATCCCCTTCCATTTTTACTGCGAGGGTGTGGGATAATGCGTCCAATTTTCATGAGCTACTCTAATGAAGACGTAAGGCGTGATGCTTCCACAAAAGGGGAACGTCGGGTGGTGAGATCGGCGGCGGTGGGGCGTAGACGCCCTAGCCTGGACTTGGCCGTGAACTCGTCATGCATGCCGCTACTCACATAAGAGGAGTTGGCTCTCCTCCCGCTGTTGTTTTATCACCCTGTATGCGACCACTAGCCTTACGTGCACACACCTCGACATGACAGTCCTCGTCGTCCGGGATGCTGAACCTGAGGTTGCCGACTTTACCGCGAGAGCGAGCAATGGTTCCGAGTCTGACGGGAACGTAGGAAACTGGTCCGCGATATTGGTGCTGATTATGTTCATCTTATCGAGTAAGCCTTCGTATTCGCGCTCATGTGTGAAGTCTGACGGTTACTTGTAGATGTTGTTGTCATCTTCCCTCTGCGCATCCCTATTCCTATGCTACTGACGAATCATGCTGTAAATCTCCTGGTGAACCGCAAGGTCGTCCCTCCTAGAACACGTGGCCCGAAGAGATACCACATCTACCTCAACTTCATCACTGTCCCTCTGTTCTGCGTGCTCATCTTGCTTGCCTGCAAGGCCATCGATGGGATCGTCCTGAAACGTGGCATAATCGGCGCAGACGGTGTCAAGCCTATCAATATCATGGCTCTCTTCATCTCTCTCGTAAGCTCCAGCGTAAACGCGAACTAGAGTCCTGTTCACCACCTTGAATATGGTAGGCTTATATGGCGATCTCACTAGATTTTACCGGTCTCTTGCGATTCTCAGCCTTTTGGGTGGCCCGCAAAGGGGGCTCTTCCGGAAAGCGATTATACTTATATTTCTACCTATTCTTCCTAGTCTGCGGTGTCATCGTTGGTAACGTAAGCACATCGGCTCGTCTGCCATATAGTTGAATGCTAAAGCATACACAGGACCCGGTGATTTTGTCCGGAACGGCGTTCCTGGCTTACTTCACTAGAGTCACAGGGTAGGAAATGGCATGCATGTATGCACGAAGCTTTACTGATTTCAGCTTGTAGCATCGCCCCACCTACGGCGTGGATCTTTTCGCAATTTGCAGCTGCGAATATGGGTATGCATACTGGCGTATAATCACAAGCTATGGCTGATCAGCTGCCTTCCAGCATCCGTCGTGCTCGTTTCCTCGAACCCGACCAACCTTGTGCTGTCCGGAGCCTTTGGCCTTTCCTTCGTGAAGTACACTGCGCACGTAATTCTTCCCTTCCTCGCCGCCGCATTCCTTGTCTACCCTATCCTGCTCTTTGCCCTGTTCCGAAAGCGGGGCCTCATACCCAACACGCTCGGCCTTGAGCTCGATGATCACGATTCCAGCAGCGCCGCGTCCGGCACACTCGTGGACAAGCACGGCGCCATCTTCGGCACCATCCTCCTCGGCACGACACTCGCCGTCCTTGTCGGCACCAGCACGATCGGCGTCTCGGTCTGGCAAGTCACTGTCCCCCCTGCGCTCGTCATGCTCTTGCGTGACGGCGTGCACGACTGGATGGCAAAGCATAAGGAAGCTCCTGCCCCGTCGCGCCCTCAGCCGGCCGAGTCCCTCGCCAGCCGGCGCGCGCGCTCCGCAGGCGAATTCCCCATGACCGAGTTCTCCCAACAAAACGGGAGCGCCCAAACGGCAGTCGAAGATGAAGACATCACCGAGATCCAGGAGGTCCCCCGCACGCCGCCTGAAGCGCCTCCGACTCCCGAGAGTAGCACTGCCGCATCCACACGCTCATCGAGCCCAACGCCGCCCGCGACGCTCTATGATAAAGCTGCTGAGAAGATACAGACGGCCTGCGAGGCCTTTCCGACGGTGACAACAATTGCGTCACGCCTGCCGATTCCGCTCATCCCGTTCGCATTCCTGATGTTCATCCTCGTCCAGGCACTCTCGAGCAAGGGTTGGGTCGAGGTCTTTGCGCGCTGGTGGGCGACGTGGGTCGCGAAGACAGGGACCATCGGCGCCATCGGCGGCATGGGCTTCCTCGCATGCATTTTCTGCAACGTGCGTCCTCTCTTTATCATCCCTTTATCCTCACATACTCACCATCATTGACATAGGTCTGCGGCACGAACATCGGCGCGACGATTCTTCTTGCGCGCGTCCTCCAGGACTGGCTTGCGTCGTCCTCGGCTGACTCGCTCGACCCGCGCACGCGCGACGGCGCAATTTTTGCACTCGCGATCGGGAGCAACTACGGCGCGTTCACGTTCACGTTCTCCGCGTCGCTTGCGGGCCTGCTCTGGCGCCAGATCCTGCGCGATAAGGGCATACACGTACGCCCACTACAGTTCCTGCTCCTGAATATGCCAATTGCGTCTGTCGCGATGCTCGCGAGCTCGGCGGTGCTTGTTGGACAGGTGTACGTCACACATCGGAATGATAAAACCGCGTAGCTTGGTCATGATCGCGTTGGCGACGAAACTTTTACTCACCACTCTTGAGAGCTCAGGTACTTACACTGACACCCTTGTCTTACTCGCATATCAAAAGCATAATGAACGGTGGTCATCTGCATTGCATGTACAGAAACAAGAAAAGTCTATAGCCATGTTCAAATATCATGTAATATAGCGGCATAAGTATCATAGCACTGTGAGAAGCATGGGGTCGATTGACAAGAAAGAGCATATACATCATGGTGTTACAACACAGAGAGATACGAACCTAGATCCGCCATTCGCTGAAGAACTCCGTATCCCACTGCACGAACGAGAGCATGTAATCCACAGTCGTGCCACCCTCTTCCTCATCCTCGTCCTCCGCGACTTCAGCATCCGGGATGTCCTGAGCGCGGTCTTCATCCGCGTCTGGCTCTTGCTCAACGGTTTCGATGCGCACGGTTTTAGGTCCTCCCGGAGCATCCGCACCGAAATCCGCCTCATCCGCACCAGTAAGCTCGACCTGCTCCCTCGTCGCTATCTCGCATGCGACCCTGTCCTCTGAGTCCTCAAACTCGCCGAGCGCCTTCTCCAGCGCACTGACACTGAGTCCGCTGACGCCGCCTCCAACGGTACCAACGCCAAGGCCCCCGCCGCCACCAGCGCCGTCGTCACCAAAGAGCGTGCGCCAGTCGAACTCGCCCTTCTGGATGACGATGTCGTCGAGCGAGCGCTTCTGGTTCGCCTTACGCAACAGCGCCTCCTCGACGGTGTGCCGTGCGATGAGACGATAGATGTGTACGTCGCGGATCTGTCCGATGCGATGTGCGCGGTCTTCGCACTGCCGATCCATTTGCGGGTTGAAGTCGCTATCGTAGAATATGACTGTGTCTGCGCCCGTCAGGCTATGTAACGCAAGTCAGACGTCGTCTGTAGCGAGAATGTAATGACTTACTTAATACCAACGCCTCCAGATCTCGACGAGGAGATAAAGCAAAATATGCGGGGGTCGGTGTTGAACCTCTCAGTTATATACTGACGGTCTTCAATCTTAGTCGCTCCGTCCAGCCGCAGGTAGAGATATCCGTGCAAGTTGAGGAAGATCTCCAGGATGTCGAGCACGCGCGTCATCTGCGTGAAAATGAGGATGCGGTGTCCACCAGCTTTGCGCTCGCGGAGGAGACGGTCGAGCTCCTGCAATTTCCCGCAGTCGTACTGCAATAGCGAAGGATCTGGGAACGCAATCTGGAGCTTGACGGTACTTCGATGCAAGAGTGCATCGAAATTGGTATTCAAGGCGTACTGCGAGATCGGCGCTTCGTAGCCAGAAAGAGCAATGGTTGGTAGGTCGCGGGCCACGACTGAAGGTGTGACGAATGCAAAGCAGTTTACAACGTCCGCCATCTCATCCGCGCGTTCAGCATACGACTTGACCGCGAAGTTCACCTGGTTGCAGTTGGCCCAAACTCCGAACCTTCTGTCCAAGGCGGAATATGGCAGAAGGGGCTGGTAGAAGTGTTTGGCAATGCCTAACGTCTCCTCCGAGAAGATAGGCTCGCTCTGGTTACATCGCATCCAGTTGATGTAGCAAATCTGTGCCCATCGAGCAGCCGTGCTGGCTTTCTCGAGATACTCCTTGTACCTCTTGTATCCAGCGATAGTTCGGGTATCCGTTGGAGGTCGCTCAGGTAACTCCGTGATCAGTGGAAGATGGTAGGTACCGTCCAATTGACGTCGCTCCCGAACGGCAACCTTGGAGGTGTTCTGACGGTTGACGAAGTGAAAGCCAAGGAAGTCGAGGTTGACTCGCTGAGCGTCGTCCTCCTGCAGTAGTTGTCGTCGGATGAGTAGCTCCTTAATCTCGTAGTCTGCGATGGCTGATCTCGACATGACGAACGACGTCCGGATTGGTCGCACCTCGAAGAGGTCCGGGTGGTTGACGACCTTGCGCAACTGCATCAAGATGTTCGCAATTTTGTGATACACGCCAGACTGCAGGTCATAGCGTGTTTCGGCGCGAGACATGAACTCGTCGTAGAGGAATCGTTGTCGCTTCGAGAGTGGACACATCACGAGGTGTTCGAACTTGCTCGGCAGCTCCTTCTCGACATCGCGCTTGAGTCGGCGAAGAAGGTACGGCCTTAGGACGCTGTGCAGCTTGGAGACCCGCTCCTGTATCTCGTCATCGTGAACTGTCCCCATCTCAATCGCTTTCTCCAGGGGGTTTGCGAACCAGTCCGCGAACTCTTTGAGATTGGCGAAATTCGTTCCAGACATGAGAAATTGCAACAGGGCCCAAAGTTCGGTCAAGTTATTCTGAAGTGGCGTGCCAGTTAGGAGCAGACGTCGAAAGGACCGGAACATGAGCAGGATATTCCATCGTTGAGACTTGAAGTTCTTGATCATGTGCGCCTCATCGAGGATCATGTAGTACCACGCCTTGCGCTTGAAGACGTGGGAATCACGACTCGCGAGCGTGTAGGACGTTACACAGACGTTGAAGTGGTATTTATTATTCCAGCCCTGTCGTAGCTCCTTGCGGCGCTTCGTGTTGCCATGATAGCTCAGGACCTTGAATCCGGGTAGAAACTTCTTGAATTCCATCTCCCAGTTCAGGAGCACGCTTGTAGGCACAATGATTAGATGCGGTCCCCAGATACCACGATCGCAGGCCAAGTGAGCCAGGAGCGCAATGGTCTGAATAGTTTTCCTGCAGTAACAGTGAGCGTCCTTCCTAAACAGTCTATATGTGCGGTAGTACACACCCAAGGCCCATCTCGTCTGCAAGAATACCATTGACGTTGTTGGTGTGAAGACTGGCTAGCCATTCTAGGCCCGCCTGCTGGTATGGTCGCAAATTTCCTCGAAGCAGGAGCGGTGGCTTGATCTTTTGTTGAGGATCGCAATCTACAGGCGCAACAGCATAGGGGCGGAGATAGGTGGGTATCAAAGACTGTGTCTCGATCTCATCTGCGAGGTCCTGTTCATCGTCGTCCGCAGGCATTGCCGTAGTTACCTCTTCAGCAGTAGCTTCTCTTGGTATGGCTCTATCCTTCGAGTCGGGCGGCTGACTTTCCACCGCTGAGTGGCCTAGAAGAACCGAGCGCAAGCGAGCATCGACAGCGAATCTCTCGAGTCCCGTCTCGGAGTATGGTGTGACGTCCTCTATTTGCGGGGGAGGCCGGGGATTCCGATCCTGCGAGAGGAATGGAGAAGATCGTCCCGAAGATGACAGGCCTGAATCCTGATCAAGTAAAAGAGACTTGACAGACATACGCCCGTTCGACTCGGAGAGCGGTTTGACATGTTGCCTCACGGGAGTCTTTTCGCCATAGACCAGTCCACCTTTACCAGGCGAATAGACAGCTCCAGTTCCAGCCAGAACATCGAGAGAAGACACCAGGGCGTCAAACTCGGGACTGTGTGGACGTGTGGCGTTCGGCTCAGAGGGTATCGAGTGAAAGCCTTCGTCTCCATCTTCCTCGTGGAATGCCGGAGGCGGGGACGAGGGAGGGTCTGTACCGTTTTCACCAATTTCGCCTCCTTCGCTGGCTGATTTAGAGTCTGCAACTAAATCACCAGTATCCAGCTCCTCCGCAGTTTCGCTTCCGGAGCCCGAACCTTCCCCAAGATCGTCACCCCCATAATTCGTATGATCATCCGGGTCTGGCTCCCTGTCGGGTGACGGCGACGTAGATGCCCATTGCGACAGTATATCCGCATGGCTGTTCGACCTGCTTTGGGAACGAGACAAGTCGCCTTTCGTTAGGTCCACCTGTTGCGCCTCGAGCAGTTGTCCGGACTGGTCCAGAATGGCATCGAGGTGCTCGTGACCTCTGAGCCGCTCCTCCGCTTCTCGTTCGAGGCGCCCCTGCTCTCGTATATGCTTGAATCGACGATTAGCGGCCATCAATACAATGAAATGATGTCGACTTACGAAGACCACCTTCTTCCATTCCGCTGCCACCATCCGAATCGTTGCCTTCGCTAAAACCTTGAGGCGTCTCTCCTCCTGGGTCCTGACTTTGTCGTCCCGGGCAGCTCTTATGTTCCAGTAGGCTTTTACTTGACTCGACACCTGTGCCGCCACATCTGGACCGTGAGGTAGTGGTGTCTCGGCTCGAGCTTGAACGGCGTCGATGATAACGTCCCATATATCCGGCTGTCGGTGTGTCTCTGGCCATCGTTCATCAGATCCGTCGTCGTCTGGAGGCCGATATAACATTCGCCCTTGCCGACGAAGAACGTCGATCGTTCGCCACACCTCGAGATCGTCTCGATACAGCGCTCGCAGCCCGTTTTTGTCGAGATTCACGCCGTTCGGGGCAGAATACGACATAAGAAATTCGGTGACTGATCCATGCTTTGGCGTAGGCAGCCGTTGTACAGGATTCGTGATGATTGGTACAGGGTTTCGAACAACAAGCTTGATACGTTTGACGGTTTGCGATGTCGGTTCGGGAGAAAGGTCCGCGATGGTTTCGGCGAGGGACTTCTCGCTTCGCAAGGACGCTCGCGAGCTGCGCAAGCGGTTTGTATGTGGATTCGGCGCATGATCAACTGTAAGACCCTGCAAGCCAATTTCTGTCGACTCTGAGGAGCGCTGCAATTTCCTCTTCTTGTGCGGAAGTGGCGGGTGAGGTGGCGGGGCCATGGCAGATCGCCGACCAGAATGCGCATTAGCTGGAGTGCGCGCGACCGCAGCCAGTGAGATAGACGCCGGCTCTCTCTCAGGCAGTGGCGCAACTGCCTTTGCCTTGCCCTTGCGGCTATAGGTGGGCGTGGCGCTGATGCTTTCTGAAACGTCGTCATTAGCGGCTCTTCCTTTACCCTTGGATTTCGATTTGACTTGGTCAAGTAGCTTCCAAACAACCTTGTCTTCAGTGACAGGTCTGGTCGACGGGCCTGGTGGCGCAGAAACACCTGTTGTCTGCAGCGCTTGCATGCGCTCATTGCGTGCTCGGCGTGTTTTCCGCGAAGGTCCAGCGGCATCATTGTTGTTCAGGAGGTCATACTTCATTTTGAACTGTTAAAGATGGCATTAGGACATTCTCTTTAGCAGGATGTCACAACCATACCTGCAGAAAGACATCCGAATTGTCGGCTTTGGCTTCCTACGGTCGCGCGTTCGCGTCAGATATTGGTCATGGTACGGTTTGGGGAAAAGAGCCGTAATCAACACCGCTAAGCGAATTCCAGACGCGTTCTCCAATGCGTCGGAAGATATCTTGTGCTGCAGCTCACCCAAGGCACTGGCATGAGCCTAGCAGCACGGGCGACCCCGGTCGCGTTTCAACTTCGCAAGCGTACACCTTGGATGGAAAGAGGGCGCGATGTACCCCCATAGAAATAGAAACTAGAAGCGCAAGCATACCTTGGGGTCATATGAAGTCAAGAGACCGAATCTCTGGAGGTGAAAACTTTCCCGTAGCTGCCAATGCTAGTGAGTACGCAACAATACCAATAGTGACATCAACTCACCAGATCGTCATGTCTATCCAAGGCGCGTGCAGCCTCGTTCTGCCTCTCTTCCACCAACCTCTGACGTTCCTCCTGCAATTCCTCGTCTATCCACTCGGTGATTTCCACGTGATGTGCGGCCTCATAACCAGCTGTAGAGATCTCTTCCTGCCCATACCGGCTCCGCGATGCATGTCTGCGCGTTGCAGAAGTCATACTGCTACGCCAAGTTCATAGGTATACCCGTGAGAGGAGGTGACCGACTACCTCGAGTGATCTCCTCTGATCCTGAACGGTACAGCGAGATTTTTGGACGAGCAGGTGGTCGACAATACAGAGACGTAAATTGTTGCCAGAAAGGCGACTTTGCAGGCCTCCGTCGTTCGGCGTCGAGGACAAGTTGTCGTAGCTTGTACATTTCGAGACACACGGAGGAAGAGTGTTTGGCCCGCGCAAACAAGTTGTAGGCTAAGCTTTGACGCTCGCCGGCTCCGTTTCGTGAAACTTATCCTCGCTCTTTCGCTTCCTCAGACACCTCACAAACATGAATCTTGTCCGTGATTTATCTTGCTTGAAGGAATACACGTACGGCACATTAATTTTGCAATAATCTCTGAATTTATGCGCGGTGCAACAAGGTATGCGACTGGCCAATCATGATGTTACCACTGGGCCACGCAATTTCTTGCGAGCCACCTCCACGACTGCTTAGCGCTTAGGCGCGCTGCACCACACTGCAGAGATCCTATATCTCAAATAGAGACCAGATAATGGCTCTGAAATCTATTGAATTCTCCGTCAGTGGTCTAGTTCAGGGTGTAGGATATAGATACTTCGTGAAGGGAGTCGCTCGCGCGGAGGGACTTGTTGGATGGGTGAAGAACGACCCGGTGAGCATGGACCTTCCTTACTTCTCCTGTGCATGATTAACCGATACCTGGCTCACAGGCTGGACACGTAATAGGCATGGCCCAAGGAGATGGGACTGCCGTGGAGACGCTGTGAGCGATGGCGCTGCCACCAGTAGTCCACCTATACTCACACGCCCGATGCTAGAAAGAGAGAGTTGTCCATTGGCCCTCAGCATGCGAAAGTAACGAAAGTTGAGGTTAAGTCGGAGACCTCTATCGATCGACTTCAATTCTCATCTTTCAACATCACATATTGATTGTGAGTCGCGTAGCAAACGATCTTTCATCGTATGTATAAACCGCTAGGCCAGAGAAGCTGCATGTAGCTAACCGCGTCATGGATTCCGACTATCGTCAGACAGCGTGGAACATGGCGCCTTCGGTCGATCCTGGCTGGAGTTTATGCTGATTAGTCGATGTCATCTCGGCGATGCACTCGATCACCACGCAACCAGCTATAGGCTTGCGGATGAAACCCTTCTCGTGCGCATTAGACGTTCCATCGACATGTACCATCAACCTCCTAACATGATGGTATACCGCACACCAATGAAACAAATACGCTACGTCAATTGTGATTCATCTCTGGCTATTGACCCTTCTCCTGCGGCATTAATTGTCTCGAATGAGACCCCATTAGACTATTCATCATTCCCGTGATACCTTGTGCCTGCGAATACCTGTATGACGATAGGGTCTGCATACATGGGGCGACACTCATCTCGCCCATGCTGAACGCACTGAATGGCCATCTGTTATGTGCTTTCCTGTTCCTCTCGCTTCCGCTCACGGCCCATGCATCGCGGCTGTCGTGGCTGTCTCCCAGTCGCTCCATGCCTACCTCCGAACAGTATGTTCATATACACTGATTAAATGCCCAATCGCTAACAATTTCGTGATGCAGTGATTCACCTCAACCTGACTGTATCTACGGAGCGTATCCATCGTCCTAGAGGCCAAGTGCTCTATATAGCTGAGAAAGCCTTATGCAGGACGTCAAATAATCATATCCATTGACCCGCTCACGGAAGGAAAATTATGACGATGGTCTCGCGATGTTTTATAATTTTTGATTCCTAGAAATATGCGCTTCGTTTTTCCTTTCCTGGCGGCTATCGTCCATTCCTCAACTTTGGACCTGCGGGCCGTCGTTAGCTGTTTGAATCTCAGCTGGTCATTACTCCGGCAGATGCGTCTCTCTCTCGTTCGATCCACCTCCGAGGTGAGTTTCGTAAGCTGAGAAGTGGCGTGACTCCCAGCAAATTTCCCAACAGCGTGTAGGACTCGATATCGGGCTCTGATCTGTGCCTACGCACACACCGAGGCTTCTGCTCAGTTTTACGCTTTCATCAGGACGTCGCGAGTGTAAGGTCATCGATAACCATAGAAGTGAGTCAGCAATTCTTCGTTTGGATGAAACTGCTCTTAAGCCTTTTCCCGAGATACCAGCAGCTGACGGTCATCGACTGTAAACAGTGGCCTGAGGCGACGACACCTGTTATCTATAAGGCTGTGTCATCAGTTCTCTGTCTCAGGAGGATATATCAACGTCAGAGCATACGGACCACCCTGACGGCACGCGTCCACTTTTCTCTGGGATGGCGCCGCGCAGGCATGCTCTGTACTGTCCGGAACGGTGCTTCTCCGTGTCAGCGCTCGGCAGTGGGTCCTATCCATGTGTTGTTGGGAAGCCTGATTTACAAGGCTGCCAGTTTCGCAGTCTGACAAAGAGATGTGTTGAAATCTCCTCCCGCATATGTCACGGTGAACTGATCGCCTCTATCGGTGTATCTCAGCTCCAGCTACCACTGAATTCGTTTTATACCATGCATTTTGCTGCCGTCATCATCTTAATCCTGAGACTCCTGGCTCTTGGTGCTGTCAGTGTTATAGCCAAGCTTCGGCTGCCAACCCCGTTGCCGCACCATGATTTCAGCCTACAGACGCGTGGACCAGCTTCTGACGGCCTGATCTCACAATGAACCTCCGCGATGTCAAGGACGCAGGCCACTTTCACAAATGGTATTTTCATCATTTTGATCTAAAACTTTTCGGCACAATATCTTCGACCCGGGCTTGACAGCCGCTTAGCCTTACAGTCTGTGAAACACGGGCTGAGACCGTCCCGAAGAGAAAGTTATCGTTGATTGGTTTGAGAGCTGTCTGTGGTCCTAGATGTGTGTTGCATCGGGTTGCTAACGTGAGGGTCGATGCCAGATGATAGTTGCCCAAATATCCTTGCTCCATCGGATGGCTGATGAACGTGAACTTACAACTTATCTTTACTACATGGTTTCTTGATATTGATTTACGGCAGCGAGAGTTGGTAACAGGCCCAAGATTATATTTTACTCACTAACCACTCCACTCGGGCTTTCAGATGAATAATCATTCAAGATAGTCATGGCAGAGACAAAGGGGTCGGCGCGGCCAAGTCTACGCAATGAATGTAGGTTTAACACCCTGCCGAACATCATGCTCGAACCCCCGACGGAGCCGGCCCGTCAGATACTGTAATTTCCATTCTGGGGGTCGCACCGAATAATTCAAAATCAAATTGATGCGCTGCCTGCTAGTCAATTTTTCTGCTTTCCTCGTTGCCTCCACACGTCGACTTCTACAGCGAATTGAACCGAAACGCTGCACTCAGATCTCAAGCTCATGGTACTGCCCTAGCCAGCCCTCGGCGCTGGGACCGTTTTGAATCGTGTATTTGCTTTCTCTTATAAAGCTCGGCCCCGCCGCGGCGTCGCAACATCGGAGTTTGACGAACATCTTCACTGCCTTCCCGTCGGTTAGTGCCATCAACTTCCTAGTGTCACCGGACTGTTTCTTTTACAAGATGACGGGCAGGTAAACCCGCCGTGTAAATATGACCAAGTAACCCTGTTAAAGCCATTGCAACTTTTAGCCCTGGTCTGCGCTTTACTGCGTATGCTCCGCGTCGCACGGGTCAGCTTTCGCTTTAAAGTAGCGGCGACGCAGCGATTGACGGAGCATCCAAGAGGAGTTATAATTAGGCGCAGAACCGCTCTGAATAATAATTCCATAGTGGCCAAATGTTCTGGTAAGTCAACTTCCGGACTTCCACCACGAGCCTTGTTGGTCTCAAAGGTCCCGGCGAGGAGTTATCTGTGCGTCAGCTTTCTTACCAGATTGATTGATCAAGCGACCAATCATGATGCCTCTTCAACGGAAGTAGATGCGTGGGTGTCCGTTTCATTGTCAAGCGCGGGCAGGCCGCACCGCTCCAGATATGGGTGGTATTATATTACCGATTCAGATACACCGTCGAGCCCTGCGCTTTGCACAGGTGCGGGCAGAAGTGCGTATCCGGGGACGTGCTTCCGGCCTTAGTAGCCGCCGAACCGTGTGGCGGTGTGTCTATATCACCATCATTCATTGACGTGCGTTACACACACTTATAAGGAGTTCATCCGAATTCTGCCTACCGTTCATCTTTTCCTTCCTACTTCGAACTCCTTCTCGAGCACTTCCCTTTCTCAGAGCTAGGCCCACCGCAGTTGTCAACGATCTTCCTTCTCGCGGGCCAACATGTCATCCTCTGGTCACGCCGACACTGACACTTTGGCAGAGACTATCGTCGATCATGGAGACAAGGACTATCAAGAATTGGCAGACGACAACGAGACGCTCGTTTCCCACGACAACAAATCGCTCAAGTTCAAGAACGATTCGGACGCGGATTCGCTAGCCCTTGTGAAAGCGGATGCTCTCGCTCGCTATGCAGCATTCTCCGGGGAGTCGTCTAGAACGCCACGACCTATTCTCTTTCGTGTTATAGGAGGCCTTGGCTCATTGCCATCACGCGCAATGAGATCCGTCAACTCGCTTGCGCAGCGTATGCTTGCGCTCTGTAATGCCGAGATGCAAGTGCGGGGCGTTGTCCTTGCTAATGCTGCTGTGATCCAACGACGAGTATCGCAAAAGGGAAAGCTTGCCAGGTACGTCGATCTAAAATCTTGCTTTGCTATTCTAGGCTGAGATGCGGTATAACTAGCACTTCACGCAACTTTCTCTCCGATGTCGGACCCAAACAGTCACTCGTACGAGACAAGATTCGGAGCATACAAAACACCCTCCAAGCCGCGAAGTCGCATAACAAAGCTGCACCCGTTGACACGTACAAGGATCTGCTTCTTCTACTGTGGTCAGTTCATCCGTCAGCATCGTGATTTCGTGGCCTGACGCTGTCTTTCCGTCACATGGTCGCTTGTCCTGATTCACAGCACTGTTCTCCGGGCGCCCGCGAACACTTACAACGAGACGCTCGGCTGGCGTGTGTGGGATACACTCACAGACGAGCTACTTGGACGGCACGTTCACCTCGTCGCTGAAGCGATGTCTGCGCCAGAATGCATGGATGAAGACATTGGGACGCTACTGCGACATCTCGCTCTAGCTCGCCTCAGTGGGTGGTACGTCTGTTTATCACCGTGATACCGCACAGCATCTGAGTTCGTTGCCTCGTTAGGAAGAAGCACAGGGCGCTGAATACCTTGGATCCCGCATCCATTTTCAGTCTCGCTCGCTCCGCGTCTTTCTCTTCTGAGACCTACGATGACTACCTCGCGCTGAACGAGGGCTTCTTCACACTTCTCCTCGAAGTCACGAGTAGGAGACCAGTCGCCGTCCGCGAAGCATTTGACCACTACATCCATCTCGTTTGGTTCAAGTACGCTATTACACCGCCGCTGATGTCGAGGACCCCGCCGACGACAACGTGTTCCGCTCCCCAGATCAAGTTCAGCTATGTGCTCGACAACATCGCGTACATGCTGTGCCAGTTCGAGAAGCGTCTTGATCCTTCTCTACCTAGGGAAGCAAGGAGCTTCGTCCATCTCCTGACATGCGGCACAGCTCCCGCCATCAGCCTTGAGGGGGCCCCAGCTCAGGAATACGTTAAATGCGCAACAGCACATGTCCGGAAGACTCTGGCTTGTATCGCGGATGCGTCCAAACCCCTGCCGACGTCCGATCAAGACGGCGACTTCGATCCTGCTCCTACCTGCTTCCACATGGAAGGCATGTACGAACTATTCCAAGAACATCCTGGATTTGCCCTGGGCAGTCTTGTACATCCGACACTCCCCATATTGCTCTTCGTAGCGGAGCTGGTCGAAAATTCTCCGCGAGCTTCTGCTTCACTTCTTGATAACTCGAACGTCGAAGGAACCCGACCCTTCCTGGAAAGTCTCCGCATCCTATGGATGCGCTCCTTCCTCTTGCCATGGGACTACCCGTGGGGTATCTGGCATGGCACAGGCCCTGGTCCAGGGCGATGGGTGCAAAAGGAGAAGCGATCTTACGCGTTACGGTTGGCGACATGTCTCGTCCTTGCTAACTTGGCGAAGGCCGCACATCGGGCACTGAGAGAAGGCGACCCAGAGCCGATGAAGATGCTCGCGGAGAGTGTGACCGCCAGGCGCAAAGTAGAGGCGTGGTTCTGGGATGCCGCAGCCGCAACACTGTACTTCCACATCCATTTTACGGAGCTACACTTGAAGAATCTTCGCGCGGTGGTACCATTGTCCAAGGAGAAACAAGCGGAGACGGATATTTATGGCCTCTATGCGCTCTCTCTCCAGCATATTAGACCTCTAATCGCATACCTTACATGCGATATGGATAGGAAGCCTCCAACGCTGAAAGCGAATGTACTCGAGATGGATCCGGAGAGCCTGGTGTGGGTCTTCGAGGATGTGTACGTGCTTCATTGCCCTTGCTGGTCTCGGTGTTCAGCTGACGGCACTGCCCTCGTAGCCCCGCCGAGCTCGGATGCAAGGCGCTCTCTTCCATTCTCACATGCTCCACAGCGTCCACCGAGTGGTCGATCGCACTCGAGATTCTCGGTGCGTGCGACTCCTACAATCAAGACAACTTCCGAAAAGCCATCGGCGAGTTCATGCTCAGCCTGCTCTCCAGCCGCGTCAAAGCGCCACGGCGCGTGTCCCGGGTTCTCATGCCGACAATGCGGTCGCATAACATGGCGTCCGACCCCCCGCCGCTGTTCATGCCGCACCCCGCTGACCGTTTCCTCATGCTGCTCGCCGGCGCCATCCGTCGCAACGGACACATCGGCATTGCACTGCAGAGGGACGACAACACGAAGGAGCTTCTAAAGCGGCTGTTGTGCGACATCGAGGGAGGTCGTTTCGATTCGGATATCAGCGCCGAGGGCCGGAGTCCCTCGCCGCTCGACACGGAACAAAGGGAGTGGAGGACGCGAACATGTCAGGCGCTGTGGTGTGTCCTGGGCTGAGCGCCAGGCACCTTCGACGGACTACTGGGTTCATATGTAATTTATAACTTGCACGGACAATAGCTCAGCTTGTACTATGGACTGCGCACGGCGCGAGTGTAGCAATTAATTTGCCACTAGGGCTGGGTGTCGCATAATGTATTGGATAAATCTAGATGGACTTCCTATTTTCACTATTTTGGATAGCGAAGCACTCAGACACTCTACCGCGTACCTGTAACTTCAGACTTCCCACTGCTCCTTTCGCCTAGGCCATCTGGCTACCTATGTTTCAACGGCTCTGCAACATTCTCCAGCGGTAGCATTGGACACGGCGTAAGTTTATCATAAGGCGGCTGGCAGGGACCTGTGGCTGCAAGAGATAATTAATTAGTATAGCGAGGTCGCCTAGAGTTATATATAACGACGATTACCGCCTTGTTAGGGTTCCGAACGGTAGACATCCACAAAATTGAGAAAGCAGTCAGTGTACATCGTGTGAGCGGCGAGCATTATCTACGGAATGTCATGCTACTTACTGACGATCCCCGGCGGTGGCAAAAAGTGTAAAACTCGTAAGAGAATCGCGACGAACGGTAGGGGCATAGCTCTAGCACAACATCACAGTTATGGCGTCTTTTGCAATATTAACTACGACACACCTGCCTACATTGCGCATTCAGTTAGACGAATGAAGCACGAAGCAGCCACTTGCGAAACCATTCGCATGTACACAGCATAGCTGGGACCGACTTGCTGACGAGAACGTTGGCGAGACGCACGATAAGCACGTTCAGGATGCGGATGAGAGCATAGAGACTAGTAGTTGAATGTGAAGGCGAGGGGTCAAGACACTGTTAAAGCATCCGCGGAGGCTGTGTTCTACTTGGATTTCGCGATAAACCATGGCGCCATAGACGAAACAGAGTCGTCAATGAGCCGATTTGCTAGCTTTCAGAGAACTAAGTGCGATGCGAGAACGGGACGAGTATGATAGCTGGACTTTTCCAATGTCGAAGAAGATGCAGGAAAACGTCTAGTTGACGGGTATACAGTCGATGTCCTTTAGACGTAGATGATTTATCTTCGATCTAGTCCCACGGATACTCCTTACCATAGCAAGATAATTCGCAAGTCAGCAGAGTAGAGTGTGAGACACAGCTGAGAACTCACCACCTCGGTCATCCTCCACAGAATGTACGAACCAAACCCCGCCCCCCAGGCCATGCTTGAGATGCTCCCTAGGGCTCCTGCCAGAGCGCTCAACTGACGAAAAATGGAGAATGTTTTCGAGGTCTGACGCGACGTTGATGGTGAAGCGTTACGTGGATATCCTTGGCTGCACACGCAACGAAACGCAAACCCGATACGCGAGAACGTCGTGCGGAGTCGCCTTGCCTCGTGGAGTGCCCTTATCCATGTTAGGACCAAGAGAAAGTCGACTGCGACGACTCGCAATAACGAGCTGTCGGGATCGGTATGGCAGAAGACTGGGACGCTCACTAGTATATAGATATCGGAATTCCAGTTCTGGAGCATCAGGAGAGGTTGAAGTAATTCGAGCTGTTTAGAACGTTGAGAACGCCCTTCTCTGTCAGAAACATAGCCAAAATTCCTGGGTATCAGATAGCAACGTATATCAACGTTTAACGTTCACCGTCCGGAGACAAGTCCCAGTGTGTGCTGTCGAGAACGCTGATGGAGACACGGCGATTCGTCGTCGAGGACATGCCGCCATGATATCATATGATGGTTGAATTCGAGGTTGATAAATAAAATCGGACATGGAAGCGAGCCGAGGGATGCTCCAGCAGGCTCCGGCGAACATAGCGAGCGCATATATACAGGCGGGACCCCGTCAGGCAGAGGTAAATGCGTCTATGATGTGGTCCGGTCATGCGACGGAGTCAGGTGTGTCATGGACGCCTTTCGAGCAGGCTAGAAGGTGCACTTGTGTGTACGCGAGCTCGAGCGTAATACAGACGCAATAGTTGTTGCACTCAACGTTCGTTGCAGAAGGACAAATGACTGTCTAGCCCCGGGTGATGGTCGCCGACGAAGCTGAACGAAGGCTTCAGACTCGGAGGGAGTGAGCGCGTTGAGCACAGCGATTCGCCATCAGGCGCCTGCGAGCTTGCCTCGGACTTCCATGTCCCACCCCCGCCCTGGCGCTGTAAAGCCGACAAAACCCGTGTTTCAGACGCGCTCAGGGGCATATATGCGCTCTGGACCTGCTATAAAACCGACTGCAGCCATCACAAGCTTGGGCTGACCTCCCTGCATGCTTGTGCTCATGCAGCATCACAGACAACAGCCCTCCAGGCGGAACCAGAGCGGATGCAGCGGAGCCTGGTCCAGGACGCGGAACCATCGGCTACGCGGGGTGGCGCCCACGGCCGAAGCGTTCTCGCATTGCAAGCCACCCGGGGGCCCCTCTCCAGTGCGGGGTAGTCGCTTGTATTCACATGCCTAAGTCCGCAACTGCCTCCTTGGCTTCGTCCTTAGGACCGATCGTCATGCATCATGACTCGCTACCAGGCTCAAAAGGCACACAGGCATGCATATCTGTTCTTCTTTCGACCTCGCACATACCCCCACGCCTGCGACGATACCTGTGCCGCTGTTCCCCTATCAGATTTCACCTCTGGATCCTACTAGCCTACAATCATAGCACCGAGCCATGTCTCGTAATGCTCGAAATGGCAAGAAGCCCGTCGGTTTCGCGACACAGCTGACAGCGGGAGGCATCGCGGGAGCTATGGAAGCGGTAGGTCTCTCGACATCTCGGCAGTAGTCACACAGGCTCACGTCTCTCAGCTCTGCTGCCAGCCGCTGGATACTATCAAAGTTCGAATGCAGCTCTCGCGGTCAGGTCGAGCTCCTGGAGTATGCTAGTCTTTGGACCCCTTGCGCAGATATCTGAAGACTAAACCCACCCCTGTAGACAAAACCACGCGGTTTTATCGCCACCGGTGTCATGATCGCACGGCGCGAGACCCCGCTTGCGCTTTACAAGGGTCTTGGTGCCGTGCTCTCTGGAATCGTGCCAAAAATGGCCGTCCGTTTTGCATCATTCGAAACGTACAAGGGATGGCTTGCGGATAAGGAAACAGGCAAGACCAGCGTCGGTAACGTCTTCATAGGTGCGTCGGCCCGATGATGTCTCGTGAGCTGCCATACTGAAATTGCGTGCATACAGCGGGTCTCGGTGCCGGCACGAGTGAGGCGGTCGTCGTCGTCACCCCAATGGAAGTCGTCAAAATACGTCTGCAAGCACAGCAGCACTCTCTTGCCGACCCGCTCGAGACGCCGCGCTACCGGAACGCTGGCCACGCCGTGTACACGATCGTTCGCGAAGAAGGCGTTGCAACGCTCTACCGTGGCGTGTCGCTCACCGCGCTCCGGCAGGCGACGAACCAGGGTGCAAACTTCACCGCGTACCAGGAGCTCAAGAAGGTTGCGCACAACTGGCAGCCGGAGCTGCAAGAGTTGCCGAGCTACCAGCACATGATCATTGGCCTCATCTCGGGCGCCATGGGTCCCTTCTCGAACGCGCCAATAGACACCATAAAAACACGCACGTTTCTCTTCCTTCTCTCCCGCGATCATTTCGAAGGCTGACCCGCGATGCAGGTTTGCAAAAGGCCACCGCGGAGCCGGGCAAATCGGCCTTCCAGCGCATCCTGGCCATCGCGCAAGACATGTGGCGGCAAGAGGGTGTCAAATCGTTCTACAAGGGCATCACGCCCCGCGTGCTCCGTGTCGCACCCGGGCAGGCCATCGTCTTCGCTGTGTATGAGCGCGTGCGCAAGGTTATCGAGACTTTGCATGGGTCGGACCAGGACGACCTGTACAGCGAGTAATGTAGATTGTATTATATTCGTCCTGTATAGTGTTATTTGCATTAATGGACTTCGTACTGTGGAATTTGGAGTACTTGTGCGAAATAGACGTGCAACGATGTTGATCACTCTGGCCATAGGTCAACGCTAACAAGCTAACGAGCGCTGTCGCGCACGACCTCAGACAGAGCAGTGTACGTCTTGCCGTTGATTGAAGCGCGGCGAAAAGGATGAGGGCTCAGCGCTCAGTATCAATATCGATGCCGCTGGAGTCCTGGAGCGGGGTTACAGCGGAACGATTTGTGGAACTTTTTGCGCTGACCACGGAGAGCGCACATGAGCAGGTGCGGCCCATGCGCCCATGTGTCACGGACACGAACGTGTAAAAGGCCTGGCATTCAGCGTCCCGCAACGTATCGGCGTTGACAGCTTCAGGGCACTCGTCCTAGGCAAGCCGACAATTGGTGCGCCACACCGAGAGTTCAATGAGGCCACAAGGATCGAAGAAGCTTGCGCATGCACTCTATGATAGAGAATATTTGACTCCAACCATCTGTAGATGTTTTTCCAACACAGAATAAGTACACAGGTAACAGCACAAACACTATAACAACAGGCAGGCGTACAACAAATAGTGATGGCAAGTACAAAACAATGACATGAACAATGTCGTGGGCTTCTTCACAAGACCGGGAAAATCCAATGCATCCAGATAGATAGAGTTGGGGATGATTGAGCGTCCATGGAGGGGGTCATGATGTGCATGGCATGTTGGGACGTGAGAGGTATCTATCAATGGCTGGTATATTCGAATTCGGGGAACATCACTCCATACTCGTCCTTGACTGGCTGGCCGTAAGTTGCCGCAACGTTGTCTTCGGGATACCTTTCGAACCTGTGCAACATCAGTTATCTGCCCACGAGACCATGGGAAACGACCCACGCAGACGCGTCACCCGCGCTCGCAATCTTGGGGAGATACGGCGCAGTGATCTCCCTGTTCTTTAATTTTTCCCAGTCGACC
This sequence comes from Phanerochaete carnosa HHB-10118-sp, assembly GCF_000300595.1. Lineage (NCBI taxonomy): Eukaryota > Fungi > Basidiomycota > Agaricomycetes > Polyporales > Phanerochaetaceae > Phanerochaete > Phanerochaete carnosa. The sequence continues at coordinate 2,229,417 of NW_006767634.1, read as the reverse complement.
TCACGGAACCATGGGTGTGCGAAGACGTCGCCAGCGCCGTGCTTGAGGTTGCCGTAGCGCTTCGTCGGATCGTGCTCGAGGAACTTCAAGATAAGGTCGGTCGCGTTCCTATCGAACGGCGGCCAGCGGATCGCAAGGGGGCCCTGGCAGATCCTCTCATAGAGCACGACATGGCTCGCGTCAGGCTCGTGGAAGGGTGGCAGCCCTGAGAGCATCTCAAAGATGAGGACGCCCAGGGCATACCAGTCGACAGACTTGTTATATCGCTCGTTACGAATGATCTACGGAAGGGATGAGTGTGCGGACGGTGCCATAATTGAAACCTACCGTACCTCCGGTGCGAGATAGTCTGGGGTGCCGCAAAGCGTCCATGCATTCATGCTACAGTGCTTCGCGAAGCCGAAGTCCGCAATTTTAATGTGCCCATCGAAGTTTAGCAGGATGTTCTCAGGCTTGAGGTCACGATAGATGATATCGAGCCCGTGCATGTAGTTCAACGCAAGCGCGACCTCAGCAGCGTAGAACTTCGCAACGGGGTCCGGGAAGCGCTGGGATGGGGGTTAGCAGGTGGGAGACGTGTCTGAGAGTGCGACACACGTTCGACCGTCTGAGAAGCGTAAACAGCTCTCCGCCTGGCACGAAATCCATGACCATGTACAAGTTTGCAGAGTCCTGGAATGAGCCCCAGAGATTGATAATGAACGGGTGTTGGACAGCCATGAGCATGCGTTGCTCGTTTTGAGTGTGAGAGACCTGCTTCATACGAACGATCTTTTCCTTGCTGAGGATCTTGATAGCATAGAAGCGGAGGTTATGCTTGCTTCGCACTATAAGGGATGATATGAGGTCTTGGCGACGCAGTATAGCTCGGTAGACATACCAAGGTGCACACGCCCAAAGCTACCGGTGCCCAAGGTACGTTGGATGATGAAATCAGAGAGCCGATACGTCCCCGTCGGTCGTCGTACTTGCAATGGTACGGCGGATTCTGGCTGCGCATCCACATCCATCTGGTCGGTCTTCGCTTCCTTCTGGCCGTTACCCTTCCATTCGCTGAGAGAAGTGCGCTCTGTCGATGCCGATGGCCTTCGTCCTGTCGAGGACAACGCTGCCGACTGTGCGGACGAAAGCGATGCTGACGGCGAATGGAGAGGTTGGCTCTGCACTTGTGGCAGCATATGCACGGGGTGGGGGGCGGAAGGGGAAGAGGGGGAGTTCGCACCGGCAGACGCAGGTCTCGGGCTAGTGATGTGACCCAGCTTGTCGGCCATTTTGCGCATCATGTTTGCTCTTCTTTCTGGGAGATGGCCGGCTGATGCGTCGGCTCGAGGGACAATGGCTGTGGCCTCTGCGTCGTCGAACCGAGGTCGTTGGTGGTCGTGGAAAGCGGAATCATCCTAACTTCCCAGTACAAGGTCGTTATGCACTGATCACTAGAAAGGCGCTCCGCGATATCGAGGCGTGCGAATCTGCACTGAGCCTGAGACACACCTTCCTCTTCCGTCCCCGCTCTCGAAACCTCTCGACAAGCACTGCAGGATCAAGCTGGACTCCGAATATACAGTATCATGCCTCTGAACACTTTGTTCGTCCACCACAACTACGAGTATCACTTCCACAGCGTCAGATAGCCTGGACAACCCCCTGCTTCACCAACAATGAGCTCGACAGGAACCGCGGATGCAGCTCAGCAACCGAAAACTCACGAGCCCCTCTCGCTGCCGCCTCCGCCAGCAGGCGAGGAGCCCACCCCCAAGCTTGAAGTCGGATCACAGATGAAGTTTGACGCGTTAGGACCGTTGGTTGTCAACAGCGACGGGGTGAGCACGCGTGCTTACGCCTGGCTTTCACTTGAATCCGTGTGTGCTGAAGTGAGCCTCGACCGCAGACGCTGTCCCGCATCGCGAACTGGCCCAATATGACCTCTCTCGAGAGGGAGCGGACCATTCGCGTGCTGACTGCTCGTAATCAGTGAGTGTAAAGTTGTTGCCGATGCTATGCATGCGCCTGTATTGACGCGATACGCGCACAGGATTCGCCTCGCAGACCAGAAAGCAAAGCTTGCTGCCCAGGAAGGGCAAGACTGAGACTGGGAGAGGCAAGACGCGAACTCGAATCAGTGAAGGTGGTCGAAGCCGAATATCAAGACTTGCTGTCATTGGTGTATCATAGCCGAACGTCTTGTATCATAGGCAATCTCTGCATCGCCGGTCAAGCCAACTGGTGGAGAGCTCAAGAAACGCCATCATGCATCCGAGTGCTAGATTTCGCAAGCCTATCGAGGTGATGACCTAGATTACACCTATAACTCCGTCAAGCAGCGGGAGTCTCCGGCACGTTTTGTGCTGCTGCTACTGCTGCTGGCATCCAGTAGGTTGGGTATCTCGTCCGGGTCGCGCTTTGCGCACTCTGCGTCGATTCCTTGTTGCGTTATCCTGGCGATCCTCCACATATTGCTAATCCCGACGTCTCAATTGTTGATATAGAGCTGATAGTTATGGGCAGCCGACTCTAAATCGATATAAGCAGCTCATTCGTGTCGCTTGCGAGACAATCACCTGTGATGTCGCAGTCTGCACCATATGAACGGATTCTGTTGGTTCATTTACTTGCTATTCGCGGACTAACACAAGTGAAGAACTATAGGAGTTTCACACTGATAGTGCTTGAAACGCGCTATTCACTAACGCGTCGGTGCCACCCTCAGCGTTCCTCGCATATGAGCTTCTCTTCACAATATAGAAGGATACTGAGGTGTACTGGACGCAGAGGCCCACTATGCCCTCGCTCGTGTTCTTGATGCCTCGTTTACATGGTGGTGAGGCCTGATAACGCGGAACTTGCCGAACACGCTCTCGCCTGCCTCCCGAAACCTCAAGCCTCAAGGCCTCAAGCTCAAGCCTCAGTGCTTGACACTTGGACGGCAACAATGACGACCGCGGCTGCATCAACCACACTTCAGCAAAGGCTGAATGCCAGCAAGAATCTGCTACGTATCGGCAGGCGATGCGATCGCGCAAGGCGGACTTCGCGCTGACAAGACGGGTTCAGGCCCTCTTTCGAGAGACCAGCACCCTTGGAGAGGATCTTCGGGCGATTTTTCGTAAGTTTTGAAGATCAGCCATCCTTACTGCTCGTCGTGATCAGGGTCACCCCACCTTCGTATAGGGCCGTAGCTTAGTGCGACGGGAATACCATCCGCAGCTCCGATCTTCGAACCGTCGAGTGGTGTCATGCACGGAGAAACACACCGCCAGTTGCTGTCTCATCTGCGACAGTGCATCGTTTGTTTTCACCATCCGACATTCTAAGCCCGTTCGTAGAGGCACTGGTATGTCATTCTACACAATATGCACCACATCCAGTCTCGAGGCGCAAACTCTCAGGCGGAACGATGTCTTTCACCTCAGGCATCCTTATGCGGAAGGTGCCTTTTAGTCTTTGCCTTAGACGTCGGGCGTAGCTCTCAGATTCGCCCCAAGAAGCAGGGCTGATCCGAGTCCGAGCTCAAGTCAGGCTACAGGGATTATGCAGGGCACTCCGGCCCTGTATCGTCCGTAAGAGCGTATCGGCCGACTTCTGTGTATATCTTTCCCATTCGACTTTTGACCATTCCAGCGGTTCTGCGCACGTCCAGCCGTATCAAGCAAGACGTCCCGTGGCGCGTACAATTTGTAATAGGAGCGGTTTTGATAGTTTGTTTGTGTATCGTCTCCTGCAGTTTATTGTCTGCAGCCCCGCCCGGGACGACTCGCTGCTGGCTGACATTTTGTTTTGGTCGTCGAACAGCATTGTCTGGATGGCGGTGCGCAGGAGCAAGCGACTAAAGACGTAAGATCATCGACGAGGCGCTCGGCGGCGGACGCTTTTCCAACAGACAACAATGGCCAACGTGTCCGACAGCGTGTACTGAGCGGTACTATCTCAGACGGCCGAGACTGTCCCATTGTGGATGCCTTTTGCTCACGGACAACGAGGATCACACGTGTAGATTTTTCACAACCCGAAGAAGTTCAAGCGCGGCGCTATATTATCTGCTTGTTCGAGCTGATCTGTTCTCCCACCCCCATCTCTCCCTCCAAAAGCCGTCCCAACCATGGCGTATAGCTACGGCTCACAATACAACGGCGGCTCGCAGTTCAACTCCTTCAGCCTAGGAGGTCCCGAGGCTATGGCCGTTGTGTCTCCAGCGGCAGAGAAGGTGCGGAGGCATCCAAAGTATTACCTGAATGGGGGTGATGTCCATTTCCTGGTAAGTTCATCAGCCATCGCTTGCGATCCACACGATACTGATCACGACGGCCTGCTCACCCTCCAGGTTGAGAACTACATCTTCCGGGTTCATCGATATTTCTTCGAACGAGAGTCCCTGTGGTTCCGCGAAAAGCTCGGTGCGCCACCACCACCCGGTCAGGCACCGAAGGGCTCGTCAGATGTCAACCCGTTCGCCCTCGATGATATCCTTGAAGAAGACTTTTCGAGGTTCCTATGGGTGTTCTACAACCCGTACGTTGGTATAGCAGCTACCCAGTGACGCGTGTTGTGTTAATGCTCGAGCAGGCTATACTCGGTCTACGAGGCGAACGCGAACGAGTGGATATCGATCCTGAAGCTCTCGCACCAATGGAGCTTCTCTGAGATCAAGCAGATGTCCTGTCGCTATCTTGAGAGGTATGAGCTTGACCCCATCCGAAAGATCGAGCTCTACCAAGCGTATGACGTCGACAAGCGGCTGCTCATCCCGGCATACACCGCACTCGTCAACCGTGCGGAGCCGCTCACGCTCGATGACGGTCGCCGGCTCACACTCGAGACCGCGCTGCTCATCGCAACAGCGCGTGAGTGCGCGCGAGGGAAGTTGGAGGCAGGTAGGCATACGCCAGTCAGCGCGACGGTCAAACCGGATGCGATGGTGGATATTATCAAGGAGGTATTTAGCCTTCCAGATCGTACACCTGCCTCGCCTTCACTCGGCCCTCTTGCGGAAGGCCGAGGACCTTCTGCCTTTACAGCGACGCCAATGAGTCCGTCAAGGATTATCACGGCGCCGCCGCTGCGGGACGGCGCGAAGTCTCCTACACCCACGATCAACACGAATATTCAGCCGCTTGTACTTACGCCTGCAGAGCAACCCCGAGTCCCGGTTCCGCCTACACCATCAACAACAGTCCCTCTGAGCACCTCCGCGACAACAAACCCAAAGCCCTCAGACTCTAAGCTGGCTCCGAATCTCCCTCCCTATCTCAAAACTTCGTTCTCGCAAGGCCCATTTGCGACAGGTGCACCTAATACTCCGCTCAAGTCTGCTGTCTCGTCCGATTCGGCAAACGCGGCAGACCCATTCGGTGCTCCTCCTACGAGCACCAACGGTTCTGCGAAACTGGAGATCGAGAAGCCAAAAACAGGTCAGTCCCTGGTGGTGAGACCATACACTACCTCTCACTACATGGTTGCTGACAAGGGCCATTGTCTCAGAAAACGGAACGGACCTCAACTCCGGCGCCGCAGGCAAAGACGACCAAGACGGAAAGGACGGGAAGCAAGAAGTCAAAGGACCAGCAGGAGCCGACAAGTCCAAAGACGCAGGCGACACCAACGGCAAAAGCAACTCGCGGCCAAGCACCCCCGCCTCCGGTGGCGCAGCCGGCGCCGGTGCAAGGCTCCAAGGCCTCTTCGGCGGCTCAGAAGCTGGCGGAAACAAGGCCAACGGCGGCAGCAAAGGAGGCAAAGGGAGAAAATGAGGATGAGGGCGAGATAGGCAGGACGGGTACCTCTGGGTCGTCCGGATATTATACCGATGTCACGAACTCCGCCGACGACGCTGGCGTAGTTGGCAATGAAATCCACGATGTTGTTACGAGTACGAACACGTCTGGCCCGGAGAAGCAGGAGAGTAAGAGTCAGAACAAGAACAAGAGCGGCAAGGGTGAGCACAGCTTTAGTTCGACGCCCGTTGCACGCCCCGCCAACACAGCAGTCTCTCTAGCGCAAGGATCGGCTGCAGCTGCCGCCGGCGACAAAGCTCCGGGCAAAGCGGGGAAGAACAAGGCGAAAGCCTCTGCCGCCCAGTCGACAGCACGTCCAGAGATGGCCATTTCGATTCCCCCGGCCCCCTCAGCTTCCGACGCGGCTGCCGCAGCGGTCGAAAGCGTCCTTCCCCAGCTTCTTGCGAATAACCCCGCCGCCAGCGTCCCTACAGCTAAGACGCAGGTTCCTCCCGCGACTGTTATCAATCAAAGCGCGAAGACCGAGGGCGTGCCCGAGTCGGCGGCGGAGAAAGCGGCGGGTGTTGACCCGTCGGCTACGTCAGGCATCGGTGGGGCGAAGAAGCCGGTGGAGTCAAAGAAGACCGAGGACGCGTCTGCAAGCTCGGTGGACACCGAGAAGTCGAAGGAGCAATCAACAGAGCCTACCCCTCCTAAACCGACAACCTCTGCAGACCCAGAAGCTGAAAAGAAAACGGTCGAGGAGACGGAGAAGCCGGCTGAGCCCAAAGCCACTGCCGGTGTCGGAGACGGAGACCTAGCGAAGCACCCAGCGCAAACGGAAGGCGAACCGAATGCGGAGGGCACACTTACCCCCACGACGTCACAGATCACCGAAAACCTGCCACCCCCTGCAGAGCCCGCTGCTTCTGTGGAGCATGCTCCTTCCGCTACCGACCTTGGAAGTGACTCTGCGGCCTCAGGCGGAAACTCTCCTGTTGACGAATCCTGGGGCTTGAACGACGGTTACGAGACCGCGGCGAACGAAGGTTACGAGACTGCGGCGGAGCAAGAACTCTCCAGCGAGCCTGTCATCGTCAAGCATGAAGACGCCGTCAACACTGCAGCAGAGCATGGAGACGCCGCTACGACTACGGCAGAGCGAGACGTCTCCGCAGAACCTGTCATTGTCAAGCACGAGGACGCCGTTAACACTGCAGCAGAGCATGGAGACGCCGCTAAGACCACGGCAGAGCGAGACGTCTCCGCAGAACCTGTCATTGTCGAGCACGAGGACGCCGCGGGCGCGGACGCACCCCCTGCGGCTGCAGACCCTGTGGCTGCGGACGCCGTCATCGTGCAGCGAGAGGATGTCATGCCAGCTCCCACCGCGCCTGAGACTGGCGCAGAGGTCCCGGATGCCTCTGCAGCTGAGAACGTGAAGGTTTCTGAGCCGCCCGCCGAGCAGAAGGACGAGGCGAACCTAGTCGACCCTGCAGCGACGACCAGTGGCGCTGCTTCTGGTCCCGCCGTCGGTGCGGAGGCTACTGATACGAATGGCGCTTCCAAGGTCGAGCCAGCTCCGACAGCGGCCGAAGCGTCGAAGGAGCCGAAGGAACCGGAGAGCCAGCAGGTTCCCGCTCTGACAGGAGACGAGGCGAAGGAGAAGGAGAAGTCGGCAGAGTCCAAGGCCGACGAGCCCCCGGCGACGACAACTACTTCCACTCCTCCGGTCGACGAGAAGGCGAAGACCACTGAGCAACCGGCTACCCCGCAGGCCGAGAGTGCAAAGTCCGACGCTCAAACCGAGAGCGCAGAAACAGGAGCAGGTGTAGAGGCACAACAAGGCGCGGCGTCCACACTTGTCACCACCAGTCCAAAGCCAAACGACGCGCAGAAGGCGAAGCCGGATCCCGCGAATGCGTCCGCGAGCGGACCTCCTCCGACACCGTCTAAGACTATGGATCCCAAAGCGTCAACGTGGGCACCCCCGGCGGGCGCTACGGGCCAGCAGACAAGGCGGATACAGCCTGCTACGCCGCGTGCTTCGAGTCGGCCCGCAAGCGTGCATTCAGTCGAATCCAAGCCCGCCTGGGGACAGAAGACGCCAACGGTCACCAGCCCTCCCGTAGAACAGCCTCCGACTCCCAAGACTCCTTGGTCTGCTGCTGCACTCGGCAACCGGATGCGTGGGTTTATCAATAAGGTTAAGGACACCGTTTCTGAGGACGAGCACGCCGAATCCAGGAGTTCAGCTCCCGCGAGCCCGCGTCAGCAACCCGCCCCGGCGTTCGAAGTTACCAGATCGCCATCACAGAGGTCCCAGGACCAGACAGCTGCGAAGCCCGAAGCCCCCAAGTCGACTTCGACGCATGCGCCAACGACGCCTCCCGCACCAGTAGTATCTGCTACGCCTGTGGACCAGAAGGTCGACACAGAGAAGAACGGACCTCAGGAGAAGGCGCAGCAGGAGAAGAAGGAGCAAGACGAAGAAAAGCCTTCAGGACGCGAGACGCCGTCGAGACCCTCGCTGCGCGTGAACACAGGTGGCGGCGCGGATTCTGACGCAGGAGCGCCGCCTGACGATGACGATGTGCCGCTGGCCAAGATCGCGAGCAGTGTACCGAAGCGCATGCAGCAGGACGCTGAAGAGACTGAGGCAACGACCGAGAGCGAACCTCCCAGCAGCAGACCGGAGAGCCCTGAAGTCGACAAGACCCTCAGTAAAAGTCAGAAGAAGAAGCTTAGAGTTCAAGCTAAGAAAGCAGGTAAAAATGCTGGCCATTAGTCGATTCCGAGCCTCGCGTGAGTCTCTCCGTCACTCCAATTTCGATATCCTCGGACCGTCCTCTGTCGGCTGGCGGCACTCAAAACATTCTTGCGATCGTCCAGGTCAGAGCTCGACCTGCGTCCCTCTTGTGTCTTTACGTATTCTGCCGCTTTTGTTTCACGTCGTCCCGGCGCTCGTCGCCTTCAAGTTGCTGCTTCCGTGCAGTTTTGTACTACTTGCCTCCATTCCGTATCCCCAGCTGTCGCGCAGACGCACTTTCCGTGGTAGATTTCGCACCACTATACCGTATATACCCGGGTGCCATACCATCGCTCTTGCGATTTTCTGCTGCGTTCACCCCTGTTTCTTAGTTGTACACGCACCGATGCTACTCTTGTACACGCTCCCCCGTACTTCGCTTGGCAAGATTATTGTGCCTTCATTCTGACACCGGTGTGCGATCATGCAGACCCCCTCCGCGTGTGATGATGCCGTCGCACTGCGACAAAACATGTCTCATTGGGCGGGATTTGAAGCTGAGAGCGCCAGCACGGTGGCTATTGCGCAGGCAGAGCAGTATTGGCAGCCGCGCACCCGACGCTGTGGTGACGTTCAATTGATGGGCTGTGGAGACGCGCCGGCCCTCGAGGGCTCGAGGCGGCCTGACGCGGCTTTGGCGACTGCGCGCGTACATGGGCCGATCAAAATTTCGGGGGTGGCCAGCGGGGCGGGAACAAGGTGCGAGGCCTCGAGGAGCCGCTAGGACAGAACGAGAGCGGTGGATGCGCATCGTACGACGCCCTCCGAGGTACGGCCGAGTGCATCCCTGAGCAGGACAGCGACAATTAGCTCGCGCGCCCGCATGACCCTTCGTCAGGCGAGCCTGGACGTCTGCGTGAGAGCTGCGGGGCTAAGCAGGGAAACTTGGCGCAGTGCGCTGAGCACCGGTGGGAGCTCAGGGGAACGCGGTACAATTAATCACAACGCATCTGTTAGATGCGGTTGGGTTATCGCCTTGCTTGGATGTCCAGTTAGAGACTCGGGGCCGGTTCAGCTGCCACGAGGATGCATGCGCGCACTGCGGGGGAAATGCCGACACGATGAATAGCGTCCCAGGCACACATACGGTGACCTAATGGACCCGGAAGATGCCTTGCGATGACGAGCTTCTGTGAGGTATTCCAGCGAACTGGCCGGAGCCTTACATGAGCAGAGTCGTGTGCGCGTCCACGCCCAACGAAGTACTTCCTTTGACACAGAATAAGAACGCAGAGAGGCGCCGCAAGGAAGCATGCTGAAAAAATCCGTCGGATATGGCGAGGCTCGAAGCATGACCTGCTATCCGTTTCTCTCGGCCCCGGAAAACGGGATGCTGAGTGCGGGTCGCAGCTGAACGCTGCACACTTAAGTCAGGAAAGTTCCGTGAGCAAGACGTGGTAACAAATGTAGCACGTATAGATGTGAACAAATGCTGATGATGATCAACAACGCAGAATCAGCACAGCCCAACGATGGAAGGCATACGAAGAAGGCACCAATGGATGATGGCTATGACCGCTCCACTTCCTTCTTCACTGGAATGAGAGCCGCTCCGTTAGAACTGGGCGCGGAGAGAAAGCGAGGATTTTCTACCGACCTTCCTCCCAGTCTTGCATGTCGAGTTGTTCTGATCGGCTACCAGCACCGCCTTTACGACCAAGCAAGGCCTCTTTCCAGCCGAGATGGTCTGTGGGCTCGATGCCTCTGGCAGCGCCACGGTCAGATCCGGGTTCCCTTGCCATCTTTCGTATCAGGTCGAAATCGTCCTCCGGGACAGGCTGGCCGGCGCGCAGGCGTTGTGCGGTATCCTCAAGGAGCTTGAGACGCGTGGTGAAGTACGCACGCTGCTCCTGGGACTCCTTGCGGAGCCATAGCATGTGAGTGCTCAGAGAGGTGAGCGCTATAGTGTAGATGATCTCTGGCAGGAATCGTGTGGTCATGGTGGTCGCAGCGAACCTGCGATTGGCTCCGAGCGAGCAGCCAAAGCTAGCCAATGGCGGCGAGCGGTTTTTTGGGACGCGTTGGCGATCTTGAACGACACCTGTTCTCGCCTCTCGATCGTGTGTCGCGGCAAGACACCCTAAGACACCGCTCGGTGCTGATTTGCGGGGGATGTTGGATCAGAGACAAAAAGCCAAAAATAATAAAGGTTTCGCGTACGGCTGAAGGACTAAGGCTTGTATTTACGCGAAGGTCTCCCGCTGGCGAGGCTGGCGCACGATTGGCTGCGATCGTGGGCGTAGCGGACCAACGATCAGAAATGGCTCCCGCCGCCGTACCTGGGGTCTAGGCGCACCTGCCTTATGCAGCGACGGAGCGCGTGGACGCCCGCTCCCCCGGAACCGCGCAGCCAAAACAGGATAGAGCCCGCCGCCTTCCGGGGTCTTTCAGATCAGGCGCTCAATTCTGGTGCTCCTTCCCACTCGGTTTTCCAGAATCTGAATCCCAACAAGGTCAACCTTATATGAAGCCCTCCATGCTCTCTTCTCTCTCCCTATCTTCTCACCGGCCCTGTCGACGTCGCCCAACATTTCCTCGACAACATCCTTGAACAGTTCGAGCTCACCCTCGACGCTCTCCCGCTCTACACTTTCCTCGAATTCATCTGCTACATCCATCACCACGATGGCTACCACGTTCTCAGACACAACAAGAACTGACATGTTCGAACAAGTATGTTCCGCCTCCTTCTGGTCTACAATAGTCATCTGATATCTTGATAAAGCTCTTCCAACGCTTGGAAGAGGAAAGTGAACGCCGCGCTTTGCAGGAAGAGGAGCGGGATGTGCTCGAGGAAAAGGCGGAGCCCTCGCCGGTAGCCACTGTTCGCGACCGCCGTCGTGGCAGCATCTCTATCTCCCGAGTCGGTGGCCAGTCCTCGAGCGACACACGAGAACCATCAGCCCGAGGCTCCCGTCCATCATCCATCATCGTCACACGTAGCAGCTTCTACCAGCTCGACTCGGGCCGTGCAGACAGCACAGACTCGTTCGCAAGTGAAACGACAACAGACCGGTCCGTCGACGAGGTCGAGGACATTCATCACGTCGCTCAGACGCACTTCATCCCCGCCCAAAGCATCTCTAAAGCCATCTCCCGCCGCCTCTCCCGCGCGAAGGAGCTGATACCGCTCGCGAGCCCGACCTCCGCGAGCACAGTCATCATCGATGTCGCTGTCGAGGCGAAGATTGTCGAGCACCACCCAGGCGACGGCGAGTATCGCGGCACCCAGACTACGACAACAATTGCGGCTGTCAGCAGTGGCACGCTCCGTCCGCGGCGCTCAACGCCCATGCTCAACGACAAGGTCACCTTCCTTGCGAAAGCGAAAGACATCACTTCCAAGCTGCGTCGGAGAAGCGTCGCTGCCTTCTCGCCCGCATCACGATAGATCCCCCATCCCGCGCACGTCGCTGTCACGGCGACAGTCCCCCCACCCCTGCTATCGCTTTTTTATTCCACGGACTTCGCTATCAGTTTATTTTCGGGTATTCATTGGGGATTCTGCTTTTTGGTTCAGTGCTCCGTCCATCGTCGCTCGCTTGCTCGCATCTCTCGTCGTCTGCTCGCATTTATCAGTCGCATATGGTTCACTTGCATGTTTGTACAATACCCGCGCCCAGCGCTCAGCCTGTATCGTGTATGCATCTCTAGATATGAACGGAAATACCATCATGTTGTCACATGCACGTCAACGATTGCGCTTGCAAGATGCGGATATGTGATGCCTAGGTTCGTCTCCCCGTCTCTGAATTCTTAGTCGTCCCCACTTTCCGTGGTTCGCCTGCACCTGGTGACCATGTACTACAAGGCCAATTTGTCTGACCGCAGGGCTCGAAGTTCCCAGCACTTTCCCAGCACGTTCCCAGCGCGCACGACTCTGCACAATTGGCCTTGTGCGAGCACAGTCAAAACGATAAGGTGCGGACTTTGTCTTCTACGTTATTTCCGATCATGAATTCACCTCGCACTAGTAGATACAGGTGGGGTGGCGCCGCAGATGACCTTTCCGGAGTGCACGAGCGACCCCAAAGTTTCGCACAGCGCCGTTCTCTTCGCATTCTTATCGAAGCTTCCCAGCCAATTATTACCGTAACCTACATGTCCTCTTGTCCTCTAACGACAAGCCACGATGCTGTCCGCCGCCGGAAGCCAGCTCTGTTATCTCCGGTGCGCCCCAGAACACGATAGCACCGTGGAAATGGAAGCGGAACACGGGGGCTCGAGAGTGCCGGGAGCATATATTAATGCGCGGTCTCGTCGAGGGCGCCGGGACATCACTTGCGTACACGCTCAGGGCGGCAGGCTGGCAGCGGTGGCCCCAGGTATTCCCCCTCCCCCGGAGCGCGGAAAGTGATCTTCTCGCCAGTGCTCGGGGCGCCGACGCGACGGAAAGGCGCCGCGCCGCCGCACGGACATGTGCGAAGAGAATATTCTTCGTCGAAGACCTCACGTTACGGTAAGTGTCGATCTCAGACAGAAGACGCAGGGAGGGCTGGGTGATGGTAGTAAATGGCTGGGCATTTCTAAGTGGGGGCTGGACGCGATCGAGGGCTGGAGCGTTGGTGAGGCCAAGTCCACTCCTCGGGGACATGCCGCCCTGCGAGGGCAGCGCAATGTCGACTGGTGAAGTGTGACTTCAGGAGGGCTTTGAGCCCAGTCAGTGGGCGGCGTCACCGACATGGCCCTCGAGCTCGAACAGCTGTTCGAATCCGTCACCGCGCGGACGGCATCACTAGTGCTGCGGAGTATCCTGCGAAAGCACACTGGATAATGACGACACGTCGCGTCGATCACTGATCTACGGAATATGAAGGTGAGCATCTTCCGGAATCCCTGAGACAGAAGCGTCCAAGCAGACGGTATCTTTTAATCAGACTCCTCTGTAAGATAAGGCCAAGATTGACTGACACTTCGAATTGTTGGAGCGCGTATCAAAATTGGCATAGCGACTTCGCAGAAAGCAGAAGGTGCGACGATTTTTCGTTTGACAGTCCACCAGAGAAGACACGATGGCGGGCGGATGGAGCTGGTTGAAGGGACGAAGGCGCGTGGAACGCGTAAGTGAAACACCTTCCTTCGGGGTTATTGCAGTGGACCTCGAGAACCGCTTCTCTGCCGGAGATTGACCCTCTCCGACTCGCAATTCCCGAGCATTGAGCATGAAATTGGCACTCGCGGAGAATACACGAGGCACGACGGCAGTGCTCGCACACTCGCCAAAAATAACCGCTAACGACGAGGGTGGACAGGCCTCTTGGGCAGTGCATATAGTGGGCGGTGCTGTTATTGGCTTCTTTAGATACATGATGCGAGAGAGCGGCAGGCCGAAGAGAACATGCATATGGCTATCTTACAGCCAAGGGTAAGCTTGGAGCGACAAGAGCTGAGAATCGTCGGTACGCACATTTCTATTTCATCCTTCAGGTCACGGGTCAGCGCTTCAGCTCTCACCCTCTACTGCTGCCCAGGAGACGTCTCGACGTGCTCGTCCTCCAACTCCACCATTTGTCCTTGATCAAGTGTCTCACCAATGTTCCCAAGCCTGCTGTACGGGACGGCGAATTGCAGGGAAGAGAAGTGACCGTCCTCCGGGCTCGCGCGGGAATCGACAATGCGCCGGAGGTTTATCATGAAGCGACCTATAAGGACCAAGGGCTACATGTACAGAGTCAATAGTCTCCAGCACAATAGGAAGTGGGAAGCATACGATATTATTCATGAAAGGGTCTATCACGCTTGGGACCTGACGAGATGTGTCAGTGAGGACTCTGAAGCGATGGTAGTAATTTACTAATGCTCACCTGAAGAAAATTCACAAAAATTCGTGAAATATTCATTGTGAGCAGAGCTCTAGTGAGAACACACAGAGCTAAGGTTTCGTGAGTGGCCGGAAACATATAAAATACATACGCGAAGTATAAAAGACCTGTGTCAGGTTGGTCAAAGCTGAACGTGCCCAAGAGTGAATGCTTTACCATCTCGAATCAGGCACTCGGCAAGCGAAGTACCTCTAGTGAGTCGTTTGGCGAGTGAAACATCTGTTCTGTGGATGCGGCGTGCCTCCGCCACTCCTCGGTAGGTCTTGAGAGCGGTCACCAGCAGCACCAGCGCATCTGCTGCCACTACGGGGATGCGGCATAGAAGGAGCACTGTGGCCAGGTTATACAGGACATAGAGAGTGTAACTTGGGTGTCAACGCACTACTGGACTTAGCAATCAGCTTTGGTGAACTCGGAACCCATCGCAATACGCAATACGTACATCAAACTCAGCTGTGGAGAGACCATAATCAATGGAACGCATTCGACTCGGAGGGCGGTGTTGACTGTGTAGTATGCGGTCCGAGTCTCGCCAAACTGTACTCTGATCAGACTAGAGAAGGATTGTCTGCATTCACCGTACTATATTGGTGGCGATGGGTGTGATCCCAAGCAAAAAGACAGCGGCGGCGAGTGTCAAGTTGCGATCGGAGATGGCAAAGATGCGTAAGGCAGAGAAAACTGGAATGCATTGCATATCCACGATCTCAAACAGAGACAGACGGAAGGAAAGAAAATAGCACCTACCAGCAGCCAGAAAGAATTCCCATAAACTCAAAAACGAACCGATCCTGCACATAGGTTCGCAGCTGAATATATGATTTGTGAAACGCACATCGGGATATCGCACTCTCTGACCTCTAAAAGTGGAGTATATGAACGCAGGGCATTTCAAAAGAATATCATACTGACGGTTTGAGTCACCGGGAGAAGCATCGAGGGCAACAGGTCGAACGCAGCTTGAAGGACCATTGTCAGACGAAACAAGAAGAAGACGGCTGACGTAGCGTTGAGTCGCCGCCGCCACAATATATCCAGCTCGTCTTCGAGGGTAATCAAGATTTCGTAACATAAGAGAACTGCAAGATTGTGAGCTAGATAGAGGCGGGCTCGGAGCTACCATACCATCGCATGCCAGACTCGCTAGAGCGCTTTGCCCCATGCTGAAGCGTTCAAGCGGCAATGAGCATTGGATACAAGGAGGTCAACTAGGGGACTTACCGAATGGACGTATCTAATGTATCCGCGCTTTGAGACATAGTGGGGGAACCTTGTAATTCAGGTAGCAGCAGCGATGATTTATATGTTGTGATAAAGGCGGTGTTGACGAAAGCGCCAAGTGAGCGCATGCTTGATGAAGTGCTGCCAGGTTCCACTTCGTGAAGTAATAAAATCTTACAGTCCTTGTATTGTGTACACGGCCTTCGTGTTAGAACAGATGGTTATTCGTGTGAGAAAGACTGACCGCAGGTCTTGGCTGTACAAATCAGATGAATGATAATAGGGTGCCGGCCTGCCAGTGGTAGTGCCTCGTTATCTGCATAGCTAGCCGCCGACTCTTTCAGCACACTCGCAGCGCGAGTTTTCCCACATCTACAGGTGAGACAACGACGATTAGGCTTCGCAAACTGCGGAATTTCCTGCAATATCGCATTTTTGTTGGTGCAAGTCACTGGCATCAACGTTCCTCCGGGTTTGTTGCGGTTGACTCGAGAGCCGCTCCCTTGCACTCGCGAACAGTCCGCGAGGCATGAGAGGATGTGCCTCTTGAGCAGGTGGTACTGTCATTGGCTTCTTTAGATGCATGCTGTTGGTGCGAGACGACGACGGACTGGAAACTACGTATACGGCTACCTGACCACCAAGAGTGAACTTGAAGCGATTGGGGCTGAGATTTATCTGTACGTACATCTCTATCCCATCTTCCAGGTCGGGGCCTGCGCTCGCCTTCGACTGCAAGACATCTCGGCATGCTCGCCTTCCAACTTTCCCACACGGTGTCGCAGTGATCAAGTGCAAGCGTTTCGCCAATGTTTCCAAGCCTGCTGTACGGGATGGCGAATCGCACGGATGAGAAGCGACTACCCCCAGGCCTGCGCGCGCGGGAGTTAACAATGTGCCGGAGGTCGATGATGAAGCAAGCCGCGATGATGTCACGCGTCAAGCCCAGTGAGAACCTCGTCCGTCCGGCGCTACCTGAGTCGACCTGAGTCGACCTGGATGGTGGAGTGTTGTAGTGAGAGACCTAAAGTCTATCCAATCCATCAGAATGTGTCCGCACAAACGTGGGCTGACCGTGGGTGGATCTAGACAGTACCGGGCAGGTTTGAGCAATTCCATGAGCCGCACCCTCAATTCTTTGCGTTTAATTCGAGTAAAATTGATACTATATTTTGTGCTACCCATACATGTACAAATGTGCTCGGGTACAATCCAGGTCCATCGTACTCTACACCCACTGATCCTCCCATGTTCCGGGGTCCCTCCTCGGCCTACCATGGATTGTTATGTGGTCGGTCGAGCGTCAGAAGCAAGGCATCCGCGACCGCCCCGCCGTCCATCGCGCGGTACCAGGGTCCAGCATGTCCTGAGCGCATATACATGATGAACAGAAACGGACTTGTCTGTTGATTGCTGTCGTGAGCACGACACAGCTATCAAAAGAGCGAGCGTAGAGCACCTTGAGCCCGCCCCGAACATTTGCGGCAGCATGTCGACTGGCTCGACTGCCCCTGCGATATCGAGTACAACACAGTGTCGAGAGGCATGAGTTGATGTCAACAAAGTCTTTCAGTGTTGGTATATGCGCATATACTCACCTGCTTGTCAGATTGGATAGCGGGACGGGGACCACAGGGATGCGGAGCACGACAGGTGGCATGGTGGGGGCAGCAGAAAGAGAGCGGCGCTGCGCCATCGTCCGACGTGGGCCCATATATAAGTGAGATGGGGCACTTCCGCTTCGATTTGGCGGCATCGGTCGGCGGTGTCGGGACATTGAAGCCATTGGTTTAAAGCCCTCGAGCGCATTCAGACTCGGATTTGGATTTGGAAAAGAGTCGGTGGCGTTTGGACACATTGGAGAGGCATTAACGGACGCATGAAAGACCACGGTAACATTGATGGACCACTGAGACGCAACCGATGGGCGCGGACGTCGGGGCTTCTCCGGCGTCTGCTAAATTCTCTGTCTTCGATAGACTCGGACAGTCCTCGGCGGTCGCTTCGGGTGGGCGGGGTTTTCACTGGGCGTCAAGTCTTGCCATTCCAGCGTACGGAGAGCCACAATCAGGGTACAAAGCGGCCTATCTGCCAAGGGCAAAAATCTACTTGATGAAAACTAAGATGCACCCATGTTCTGTCTCTTCACCGGCCGACTGTTGCCGTTCTGGCGCGTCCTCTGACGATAATCTGGAACGTTGGCGGTGCATATAGCCTGTCATACTTGGCAGCAAATCGTACGGAAGAAGAGCGACTGACTTTTAGGCCTGCACAAAAGATTTCCTTGCACACGTACTCGGCGCGTAGCAGCGACGAGTTGTGTGTAGTAAAGGCATCGCTGATGGACCGGCGCCGTGTGAGCGGATGCTTGATAAGTTACCGCTTCTATATCGCTTTGCTGCGTTCGGAAAGCGATCATATCCTACAGTCTATTGTGTTGTGCACACAGCCCTTGAGTAGGACAGATGGCGGCGTCCCGACGGCCCATAGTAGGCCAGGTGGTCCCATAATTATCGACTCTTCTGGCCAAGCGAACCAAGATACTACTTACCGTAAGTTTGCGCGGGAGGTTATTAGTGTTGATGACTGTGTCAGGAAGAGTCGGCAGTGTACATCGCGCGGTGGAGAGTCCGCCGCATACTCGAGCGATCGTGCCACTTCGGCCTGGTGTTCGGGTAGGACGATAATGTAGCAGCCCTCGGCCCTCCAGCAGTCGCTGCCCTCCCTCTCCTACTGCCTGTACTCTTCTTCTGACATCAGCCCGCCCAGTGGCGACGAGCAGTGAATGTACTGCGACAGGCCGTAGTGAGCTGCCCCTGGTGTTCACTAGTGATAATATGCAGACTTACCGCCAACCCTAGTCCATGACATGAAGCACGCCTTTGTTGTCACACATCTTGCACACCAGCCTTTCCGGCGGAGCGTTCATATCAGCTGCGGTGGCCTGCTGGTGATTGAGCGTAAGCAGCTCGACGACCGTCCTGATCGCGTTCACCTCGCTTGAAGACGTTCGGGTCATGAAAGATACACGAGGCACGATTGTGGTGTTTGTATACTGACCACCAATGATGAGAGCGGACAGGCCTCTTGGACGAATATATGGTGGATAGCACTCTACTAATTCTTTGAAGTTTGGATACACTGTGCTACAAGATAGTGGCAGGCTGAAGACTATGAGAGAATATAAATATGACCGCCTTACCACCAAGGGCAAGCTTAGAGCAACAAGGGCTGAGAGTCATCGATATGTACATTTCTATTCTATCCTTCAGGTCACGGGTCAACACTCGCCCTCTACTGCTGCCCACGGGACGTCTCGGCATGCCTCCAACTCCACCGTTTGGTCATGATCGAGTGTCTCGCCAATGTTTCCAAGTCTGCTGTGTGGGACAGCGAATCGCATCGAAGAGAGATAGGTGCCTTCCGAGCCCGCGTGGGGATTAGCAATGCGTCTGAGGTTGATGATGAAGCGGCCTATGAGGATCAAAGGCTATGCACGGAGTCAACAGTCTCTGACATGATAAGAAGCGGAAGTCATACAATATTCGCTATGATGGGGTTCATGATCTCATTCTGGTGGGATGTGTAAGTGGTCATTTTAAAGCGATGGTGGTAATGTACTGGGGCCCACCTCAGGAAAGTCCACCAAAATTCGTGTAACGTTCACTGTGAGCAGAGCTCTGGTGGGAACACAACCGTGCAAGGCAAAAGTCAGTAGGTATCATCTACAGCCAGAAGTATCGAACTATACATACACAAAATATAGAAGACCTGTAGTATCAGATAGGTTAAAGTTGGAAATGCTAGTAGCTTCCACGAGTGAATGCTTTACCATCTTGAACGAGGTACTCAGCAAGCGAAGCACGTCCAACGAGGAGCCCAGCGAGTGAGCTAGCACCTGGGCCATGGAAACGGCGTGCCTCCACCACCCCTCGAAGAGTCCTGAGGGCGGTCACCAGCAGCACCAGCGCATCTGCTATCACTGCGGGGATGCGGCTTAGAAGGAGCACTATACCACCAGGGTCATATGAGGAGTATGTGACAGATTTGGTGTTGACGTACAGCTGAGCCAGGCGATAAGCTTTGACAAACTAGGAGCTCATTGCAGCATGCAACACGTACATAAAATTTAGCTGCGTAGGGATTGTACTCATTGAAATGCACCGGAGAAGCGGGTTGTGAATTGTGTATACGGCTCGAGTCAAGCTGAACTGTGCTCTGATCAGATGAAGGAAGAATAGCCCCCAGTCAACGTACTATATTGATAGCAGCCGGTGAGACTCCAAGTAAAAATACCGTGGTAGCGAGTGCCAAATTCCGATTGGAGATGGCGAAGGTACGCAGGGCAGAGAAGACTGGATTACACCGTGCAGCCCCGACCTCAGTCAGAGACGGAAGGAAGAGAAGTTAATAATACTTACCAGCCGTCAAGAAGAAGTCCCATAAATAAAAAATTGAGACAACTATGGTCATGGGCTCGCAGCTGAATACATTATTTGTGACATGCGTTCAATTGAATCACACAGTCTGACCTCTGATGGTGGAGCCTATAAGCACAAGAAATTCACCCAAAAATATTACACTGACTGTTTGAGTGATTGGGACAAGCATCCCGGGCAATAGATCATATGCAACTCGAAGGACCATTGTCAGACGAACGATGAAGAAGACGGCCGACGTAGCATTGATTCGCTGTCGCCACAATATGGCCAGTTCGTCTTCCAGCGTAATCAATATCTCGTAACATAAGAGGGCTGCAAGCCTATGAGCTAAACGAAGGCAGACTGGAAGGTAGCATACCATCGCATGCCAGACTTGCCAATGAGCCCTCTTGCTCGAGGCTGGAGCGGTCGGCGGCTCTGAGCATTAATGCAAAGAGGACATTTGGTGGACGTACATAATAAGCGTCTCTAGAGTGCCTGTGTACTGGGACATGGCAGGGGACGAGGGGATCCTCGTGCCTCAACCAGCGACGGCGACAAGTTATATGACACCGTGGTAAAGGACTCGTCGTTGATAGAAGCGCCGGCGTGTGAGTATCAGCAGATGCTTGATAAATTACCACTTCTGTCACTTTGCGAAGCGATCGTCGTGTATCCGGCGGGGCAGCGAGTTCGATGGTGGCCTGTGACACAGAGCGAGCATCCGGTGGTCAAACGGTGGCGGTGGGACCGGTGGCGGTTCGAGTGTGACTGCACCATGGCCTACAGAATAATAACATGAATAATCTATTGTTGTCAATATTTATGGTACGCGGCGCAAACAGCTCATTGACCGTTCGTCGAACGAAAGTCGCTCACCAACACAACAGACCCACGGTACTGGCCGTCCACACGATTTGCTTTGGCGTGGTCCCGCGCGCTCAGCTCCGCCGGCATGATTACACGCGTCTGGGCATCCAAACTTCTCCACGCTGCTCTGCACAAATCTGGACTTCTTGTGCGGATCTGACATACATGGCAGGGGTCGCTGTGTATCACTTTAATACCGACACGAAGACATACAAGTTGGCTACCCCCCACCAAAGACCATGGTAGCGGTGGTGGACCGCGTGATAGGTCGATCGTACCTGACCTGTTCCCGGGAGAGGTCGAGTTGTTGAAGTGTTGCTCTCACACAGTGTAGCCGACGGATTTCCGTCAAATAGATGCATTCGTAAGAGGGGAAGGCAGCACCGTGAAGGACAGAAATTAATGTTTGCCACCGTTCGAGCACTACATGGATATCCTGGCATAGGCGTGGAGTGCTATCTCCGTAGCGTCGCATGAGACAAGGAAGCGATGGCACATTCTCGTCAAGAACTCACATATGCCTTCATAGCCGGTATGGCAGGCCTTGCACCGACCATCGTCGTCGTCGCTATGGCCGTGGCACAAGCTGTTTCGATGTTGCGACAGTCGGGGGAGATCTCGGCGTTCTCCCCCACCGCCATCACCGCCATCACGAAGTATGACGAGCGGAAGCTTACCCTGAAACGGCAAGTCCTGTGGGTGGTCTCGAATTTGTCGAAGCGCCCGTGTTTGTTTCGTCCCTTCGTTTGTACTTTGACGCTTTCTAGCGACCTCCCCAACACGCACACGCGAACCCCCGCTCTGCCTGCATACATGCTTCTTAGCTTTATCCACCATGCGCTGTCTGACGAGGGCTGCAATGCTCGTCTGTGAGCGCGGGCTCTCATTCTACTCGCGACGGTTAGTCGAGTCTCCGATATCGCCAAACGTTTCGAGTTCACGCGGATGATGGCCGTGCACAGCACAACTGCAGAGGACCGGCACACATGTCTACCCCGCTACACCATAGCCCGCTGCATATGCAACTCCGAGATGGACGATAGCTGAAGCAATCACACCTGGGCGCACCAGCTTCCCGACTCCACGCGACATTCCTGTGCAGCGTCCTCTGAAGTTGGTGATCACAATCCGATGATACTCCCCACCGTATCCAAGCAAATTACAGGATCACTGGCGAGTCATCAGCGTTTTCTTCCCAACGAGCCCTGTAGGTATGAATGCTGCCCACAGGAAGGATGTAACTGACCCTTAAGGTCATCCCGCAAGTGCACGTTGACTGTGCCATCCGTGGCGTTATGCAAAACAGAAGTCCCATGCTAAACGAGCGGTAGATCCTTCCTTCAAAGGCGCTGAAACTCCCAGACTCGCCCTGTCGCGAACTGAAATGCTGCCTCATGTGTCTATATGTCTTCAGCGCGACATGAGCATAAACACACACGCAAGCCTGGAATACGGCCAGGTTACGTTGCTACGTGACCCTGCAGCTGCCCGATAGACCCGGAGTGGAATTCATTTAGACGGCACGTACACGCGTACACGCTTCTTCGCGCAATTTATATCCAGGGATACAGCCTCCCAAACACATGTGCTCATCGCGAGACATAATAGGGCGGTGCTCAGTAGGCTGGTCTCTCGCTGTGAGTTGCTGATGCCATCAATGACGCTTCTAGTGCGTCTCCAAATTTCTGTTCTCCGCATTCGACACAGATGCAATTATCGACGCTAGGTTCACCGGTCATCATCCCCTTGTGCAACATTCGTAGCGTGGTTTCGATCTGACCTTCGACTTCCAGCGGAAAGGACATGGTGTAGAGGCGGTTATATGAGCGCCCGCGCGTCGGGCAGGTGACCGTGATCCCGAAGACCAGCTCACAATTAGCAGCGCACACGTTACCGGGACACCACAATAGGCGTCACCACACCATTCCTTAGATATGTCGCTCGCGCTAGTTCTATACGTGCTTCTGCCTCCCACCTTCCACCACCACCACTACCACCACCACCTCCCTCGGAGAGTCTGCTGCGACCAAGACATTTCAAGCGGAGATCTCCCCCGAAGCTGTGATCAAGGTGAGGAATCGATCCCACAAATTCGCTTCGGTTTTACGACAGTGCGATCCGTCTCGGCTTGCCTCTGGCGCATCCACATCTATACGCGGCTGGCGGTGATTCCATCCGCCTCGCGCTAGTGTACGCTGCACTGCCAACCCGGGAAGCCGGGCCAGCGCTGATGGAGAATGTGACTGACAGCCCGCATGTTAGGGTTCGTTTCGGGTTCGTCTTGGCCTCTACCAAAACTTCAACGTCGATCCTCGACGTCGTCTCATCCCCCTCTTGCTCGCTGCCTCCGCCTTCCAGGAGCTGCAAGATGGCCTCCTCATCGAGATTGTCCTATCCTGGCTTTCCGCATGACGTATGTATCTTTGCTACATGTCGGTGCCTCAATGCTCACTTTCTGCGTCGCTCATTTGCTCTGATATGTCAACTGATGCTTGCACCGCGTTCCCCCTATGATGCTTTGCTACATGATACCGGTTCAACTCTGAGACAGCGAGTCCCGAGCTGGCTCGCCGAGGACTTCGACGACGTGCTCAAGCCTCCGTCTTATCTCATAGCGTCTCTGCAACAGGCATTCGACGACTATGCTTTTCATCATGATCCCCCAACATACGAGCATTCCGTCGGGACCGCGACGGCAAGCACGAGCGCCGGGACGAGTTCACCATCGATGCGGCGAGTTTCACTCATGGGGGAAAGCATTTGGGAAGAGGACGACGACGAGGACGATATTGACGAGAGTTCGGCTGATGCCGATGATGAAGATGATGGCACAGAGTATGGCAACGGCAGCAGCGCGGGCAGTGAGGAGAGACATTCAGGGCGGGGGACAGCCAAGGCGAACTCAGACAGCCAGTCCACATTGTATCGCATGCCATTGCAGGACTTCCCCCCGATTCCCTCTACCTCCACGTCGATACCGACGCCACCGCAAGACGATGACAACCGGAGTTATCGGTTACGGCCCCTGCCGCCCGTCCCGCACATTCCCCCACCCGCATATCACCTCCTGCACCTGCAGCACCTAATGAGCAAGGCCAATGCCGATCCATACCGGGAGCTTGCGCAAATCCTGTCTGCACTCGACCCGGAACTGCTCCTGAAACCGTTTGCGGCGTTCGCGGAGGTATGCTACGAAGACGCCGTGCGAGGCGACGACGCGCCTCCCGTCTCACGCCCCTTCTCACCGCCGCCTGTACCATCAATGTCTCGCTCTTTGTCTCTGACTGACGAGAGTGAAGACGACGACGAATACCTGTTGCAGTCTCCGACACAGCTATCGGCAAACCCTCTGAGTCTTGCCGACACCACAAGCCCGCCACTCGTTTATGAGCCGAGAATAGAGGATCGTGTGCGGAGTACAGCCGAGTTTCAGCCGCTTCGCATTCCACGGAGCATGTCATCACCAGCACTATCGCGAGAGGAGCTGGTGTCGTCCGCTGGGCGGGGAGGGAAGCAGTATGTCCGTGTGAGCGACGCTCTGTGCAGTGTCTCAAAGCGAACCTGACAAGGCTTGTCGACAGGCGGCTCCAGATCCTATGGCCGAAGTCGCCTCGCTCTTCTTGCTCACACCAAACCCCGCCAAAGCGCTAAACTCCGTGAACGGCTTCCCCACACGGCCACGTCCGCCGCCGCAGCGCGCAGGCATGAACTTTGGGAACATGCGCGGCATGCTCCTGCGCTCGCTCAACATCAGCTGAAGCCTTATCACTGTAGTAATGTTTCGCATATACTCTCCCTCCTTGCATTTACGATTGTGTATCTCTTCATTGCCTCATTTTGTCATTCTAGGCAAACGCATTCCCTGTCGTGTGTACACCGCCCATCTCATCCATTCGTATATCTTTAATCTCATGGCCCATGCTACGTTCTCCCCGCACACGCCTTTCGCCCGCCTGTGGCGGAGCCTCTTAATGTGTTTTGAAGGGATACGCTAGATCTTTCTCGCTGACAAACCGCCTACTATTTGGATGCTCATAACGGTATTGCTACTCCTCTTGGCGTACATTTACTTCCGCCTTACAGCTTCTCAACATAATAGCAGCTTCGATAGGTATACGGATATCTATTAATAAATTTAAACATCTGCCCACATGTTCGCCGGTCTCGAACTCGAGTCTCGCACAGTCTCGCATATCATCAGAAAATGGCCAATAAACGAACAGGATATTTTGCAGTAGACGCCCATTAAGACCCATGGCGTCAACATGATTCAGCCAATGAAAAGACGAGGAATTGTGGCGGCAATCAAAACGGCTCGAGTTATTATCGGTGTTCATGGCTCTGGGTCCTGCGCAGGCTCAGACTCCTGCTGGCACTCCCCATGCTCACTCTGCCCTCTGCATAGTCGTTAGAGCGGCATTTGAGTTTGTGAGTAGCTGTTCGAACGGTGTACAGAGCGTAGCTTATCCATCTACGATGCGTTCAGAACGATTAACGACCACCACGAAAGCTCACAATCGCACGACTGAGGGCATACCACCTTACAAACGATACCCTAGGACAATACACACGCGCGATACGACTAGACGTCTTTGCTAGAACAGACAATACGCAAGAATGGACCCAGACAACGGCATCGACCCTACCTTGCGCGCACACCGCACATACCAGGCCGTGGCTAACCAGCCGTCCGCGACGTCCTCGCTGCGCCGTGTGTTCGTGGAGCAACAGGGCACAGGCACGAGGACCCCCGGCACGCTAGATGAGAGAACGTCACTTTTAGGCGCAGGCGCGAGTACGCCGGAGGACTTAGAGAGAGGGACTGCGCCGAAGGGAGCTAGTCCTGGTAAGTAAATGAGCGACTTTCTCGCGTTCCACGGACTCAGCGATGTGCTCATCGGCCCCTTGCATGTAAGGTGAACGAGCCCCACCTCGAAGACAACCTTCGCAGTGGCAGAAAGTCAAGTACTACATTCCTTCCACCGCGTGGATACCCGAATACTCCTTACCGCTGTACGTCCCGCATACACCCAGCATACAAGCTATTCTTCTCACTGTCATTATGCAACGTAGGCTTGGGGGAGATATCCTTGGAGGACTGACCGTCGCGTCCATGCTCATACCTCAGTCCGTGTCTTACGCCTCATCATTAGCAAAGCTCAGCCCTGTGACCGGTCTCGTGAGTTCATTACCGCTCCTTGCCGTAGTTCATCTGCTGATACCAGTATGAAGTTTTCGGCGGCTGTGCCGGGCATAGTGTATGCCTTTCTCGGCACTTCACGTCAGCTGAACGTTGCTCCGGAGGCTGCGCTGTCCCTGCTTGTCGGGCAAGCTGTCAGCGATGTGCTGCACTCAGACCCTCATTCTCATCCGGTAGACCCAGATGCTGTTGGTCTGGCTGTGGCCACCATCATTACCTTCCAGGTCAGTTGTCCGAGTGGTACTAGCTGCTGTCCGTTCATCTCACGCATGATATCCTCCAGGTCGGGCTTATTAGTTTCTTGCTTGGAATCTTCCGGCTAGGATTCCTCGACGTTGTACTCGGTCGTGCGCTGCTACGCGGTTTCGTGACCGCTGTCGCTGTGGTCATCATGATGTATGCGCTCAGCCCTTCTCTGACGTCGCTTCCTGGCTGAAGTGGATCCTAGCGAGCAGCTGATACCCATGTTTGGGTTAGTCTCACTGCAACACGCTCTGAACCCACATTCGACACTGGACAAGCTCATTTTTCTCATTGACAACGCTTTCACGCATGCCCATCACCTGACGACGGTCGTGAGCTTCGGCGCGCTCGCGATCCTCGTACTTCTTAGGAAGATCAAGCAGTGTTTCCCCAGGTATTGGTTCATCTACCGGCTTCCCGAGGTCTTTTTGGTCGTTGTGGTCTCCACTAGTACGCACTTGGCAGCTATTACTGGCTCTACGCTAACCGTCCGGCAGTTCTGAGCGACAAGTTCGACTGGGACCGAGACGGTATCGAGATCCTGGGAGATGTCCCTGTCCAAACTGGCGACTCGTTCATCCATTTCCCTGTGCGTCACGCCACCCTCCGTTACCTCCGCAAGACAACCTCTACAGCAGTGTCCGTCCTTCCGTCTTTCCAGCGTTTTGGATAGTTGGCTGATGCACTTTTAGTCTGATATCGGTTGTCGGGTTCCTGGACAGCATCGTGTCAGCCAAGCAAAATGCCGCAAAGTACGGATACAGTATCAGTCCCAATAGGGAGCTGGTCGCCCTGGGAGCGGGAAATATTGTGGCTTCGTTCATCCCTGGAACCTTGCCAGCGTATGGGTCTATCACGAGGCATGACTACTCTCAAGAACACAGTGGACTTGTTGCTGACTTAGGCATCCAGATCTAGAGTTAATGGTGATGTCGGTGCCCGCACGCAGATGGCTTCGCTAGTCTGTTCGACCATGGTCCTACTCGCCATCTTCTTTCTGTTGCCTTGGCTGTACTTCTTGCCAAAATGCGTGCTAGCCTCTATGTGCGTATCCCAACGGAATCTCGACAGCTACCTACTAAACCTCTTGTAGTATCTGTCTAATAGTGTTTAGCCTCCTCGCAGAAGCTCCGCATGACATCAAGTTCTTTTGGAAGTAAGTGAGATACTCCCCTCTGGCATATATGCAGTGCTGAGTGGTCTTTTTTTTCACGTAGGATGCGTGCATGGGTGGACTTGTCGCTTATGGCCTTGACGTTCTTCTTCACGATCATCTGGGACGTCGAGGTCGGGATCGCGGTCAGCTTGGTCATCTCTCTGCTGCTTGTGGTCCATCGTTCGTCTAAGACGCGCATGACCGTTCTCGTAAGTTACAGTGCGTGCTTGAGTAGCCTTGATGTTAATAAGCCGTACAGGGGAGGGTTCCGGGGACCGATGTATGGAAGCCCATTGGCGAGGAGTCCACAGCGGAAGAGGATGTTCCCGGAGTACTCATCATCAGGATCAGGGAGAATCTGGACTTCGGTGCGTCGGCCTACTTATTCATCGCTTGCCCGTGCTTAAAGCACACTTTCTAGCCAATACTGCGCAGTTGAAAGGTAACCTTACCCGCTTGCCGACGTTAGACCGTTGCTGATGTTCGTAATAGAGCGTCTGAGGAGAATAGAGCTGTACGGCCAAGAACGGCATCATCCCTCGGAGGAGCCTCAGCGTCAGCATGCGCACACACTCGTCTTCCACCTTGCAGACATGGACAGCATCGATGCGTCGTAGGTGCACGTTTACACGCCACCAAACTTGCGCCTTATCTTTTCTCTAGGGCGATCCAGATCCTGCACGAGCTGGTTGAGACCTACCACGCGCGGGGCGTCGCGATCTACATTACCCATCTGAAGAGAGGCCCGCGGAAGAAGTTCGAGCAAGCTGGATTCGTGGAGCTTCTTGGCGAAGAAGCGTTCTGCAAGGATGTATCGTCTGCGATGGCGCGCATCGAGGGTGGTTCGGCACGGCGATAAGCATTCCCACATTTATTTCCAAGAGTTCCGGTAGTTGGGTAAGACACAGTTAATCTGTATGCAACTGCGATGTTGATGTCGTCCCTGCTGAGTTTTTGGTGTATTCCTGTAGGTTTTTTAGGACCGCAGATTTGTATTCGTTATGACACACATGTGAGTAGTTACATCCCGGTCGTAAGATTGTAATCCCGTGCATGTCTGCACCCTCAACACCCTTCGACTATTCCCCGTGAATATCATGCGTGCACTACGGGTCAGAAGGGCAGTGCCCTAGTCCTGAAGGAAATCAGTAAGAGATCTCTCGCAGACGCAGTGATAAGAGACGCACGCGGTTCGCGGAACTTAAAGACCCTCGCCACTGCACTATTCTTGACCCCGCCTCTTTGTGCAATGCATCCCGAGTGGCAGCTGAGACCCTACACCAATAACCTGTGCCCGAGCAGCGAGGACCGGTAGGTTGCCCTAAGTCGGCCACGGAGATAACTAAAGACACACTTGTTTCGATTCCTCCTGCGATGTAAGCCCCAAAAGCTGCGACTTGCACTCAATTAAACATCAACCACAATGACATCAGCCTCGAGAACAATCACCACGAAACCAGCTGCCAAGAGAACATCCATCGCGTAGCGGAGCGAAGCCACCTCTTGTAACTAAGTGGCACACAGTGATCACAGTTCGGCGGCTGCTATACGAAGCTAGCTGTTGCCATACCAACGGATCGTCCGCGCCCGGTCGAGAATATAGTGCAAGCAACTACGGGGCACTTTGGCAACATCGGGGACAGGCAGACCGGCGGTCTTGAATTTTGAAGGAGAGCATGGCCTTACGCGCGTGTCCGACGGCCCACCCGCGCGCCTTGCCGCTTCCCTGGAGATGCGCAAGGTTGCTTGTACGCGAGGCATTCGTTGTGCAGTGCGTCCACGCCGTGACCTGGAAAGCCGGGGTCGAGCTCCCATCCCCCCGGGTTCTGCTCGTAGCATCTGCGCAACATGCTCGGCCGCCTCTTTCGGGTCGAAATGCAGCTGTCCGCCGCGCGCCGTGCGGGCGGTCTCGGCTCCGGCGGAGGACCACCACGGGCGGTCAGGGCGGCGCGTGTAGCCCGCGGGGGTCGAAAATCTTGACGATGTACGGCGTGTCTGGGCACAGCGGGGCAGCCTGGCTGGACATCTACGGGCTGTACCTAAGACGATCTGACGTGTTGAGCGTGTGCTGGCACAAAAGCCGGGAGAGTTGTGGCGCGCATTTCGCTGTGCTGGGAGTGCTGCAGAGAGATTGCCGAGCCGTGGGTCAGATACTGGGGAAGTGGACGAGGCGGGTAGAGCCTGGCATGGTGTGTGAGCGCGGATGTTTGAGGTAATCGGTGGTGGCAGGCAAAAGTACTGTCGGCTTAGGGGCTCAGCTATCAGGATCAGAGGGTCGGCCAGCTGGACTAGCCAGAAAGTACGGTCAGTTGTGTGAGGTGTATGACCTCTTGGGTATGTTGCGCAGAGAAGGGCGTACGGACCCAGTTGGCGCCAGGGTGTCTACGCTGCACCTCTCCTGCGGCAGGATACGTCTACACGAAGGCTCGTTCAACTGTCCTGCACCGTGCTGACAGGTCAAGCAGAATGTTGCGGGGAGCCCTGTGGAGCTTATGCAATCCGCTGAGTAATACAATCTTCTTGTCCATACCCGCCATTTGCCCTGCCACCCGTGAGCAGTCTGATCGGATGGCACGCGCCGTGAACTGCAAAGTAAAAAGTCTCGAGCAGCTAGGTTTACTGGTTTGACGCAGTTTTCCCGGGGCCAAGTCTACTAAAGAGCAGCTCGTCGAGTGCTCATGCCCGGGGGCGCCAAACCAGGCAAGCCACAACACAAAGAGCCTCGGGGAAGACGACTCCGAAGACGATGAAGGCCTTGAGCGTAATATCTTTTGCCGACAAGGCGCCCGCTCGACGCCTCGCCACAAAGAAGGCAAAGACAGCGACCACGGCGTGAGCACAGTCTACCGTGAATAACAGTGCACGCAGTGAACAAACTTGGACTGGAAGGGCCGCAGGACGTCATATTATTTGTGGTGGTTCTCCCCGTTGCCTCGGAGGTACATGCGCAAGTGGTCCTGTACAAGCTTATCCACAGTCCGCATGTTTGCCGCCTGTACGCGGATGACAGATCTCTATTATAGGGTAAGGCTGGATGCATGTCCTTTTAGAAAGGCTGGGCCTGGACGCACCAGTGCAAAACAGACTCCGCGGTACGTAGTCTGGTACAGTTCAGTAAAGTCGGCATGTGGTTTCGTGATACCATACTTCGACAGAGCTGCGATCGTCGCCTGTTTGATGACCTGCAATGGAGCGTCAACGACGTGCTCAAAGGACGCGTTGCAAACCGGGACTCACCGTCTTGTTCGCCTTCTCGAGCTCGCCCGACCCGGGCTGCTCAGCGGCCTCCCTGCCCTTGCCCTTCGCCCCAGCATCCGCGGCCGCAGCAGAATCGTCCCGCGAAGGCCCAAAGGACAGGCTGTCCATGGACCCGGCCCTCGCAGGAAGCTGCGGCACCTTGAAGCCGTCCGCCGCCCTGCCCGACCTGGACCTCTTGAGCCCCGCTCCGACGCCTGCGGCCCTCGGGCCGTGCAGCATCACCTCGCGTGCCCTCCGCACCTGCTCGTCCTCTTCCACGGCAGACTTGGACTTGGCGCGCTTCCCCAGGGCGGCGGGCAGGGCGGCGTCGGGGTCTATGCCTTTGCGTTTCGTCGCGCTCCCGGAGAGCGCAGGCGGTCTGCGGGGCGTGGGGTCGTCCGGGCGCGGCGCACGGACGGCGGGCTGTGGAGGGTGGGCGAGGATGCGCGCGGCGAGGATGTGTAGAGTTTCGGGGGGCGCGTCGGAGGTAGAGGGCAGCGGCTTGTCTTGGTCGGCGGTTGGCATGAGTTGGCCGTAGATGAGGAAGTCGGTCGTGGCCGGGTCACCTGCGAGACGGTCAGAATGGCGGGGCCACACGAGCACAGAGGGCGCTCACTCCCGTCGCCCAGCCCACAGCGTATCCCGACATTCGTACGTTTCTGAGAGGATGTGATAGGTTCCAGGCAGAGTACATTCTCGAAATACACTTGGCTTAGTGTCGAAAGGGGGTGTAGGTATCTTGTAAGACGCGTGCATATTAGCTGATGAACGCGATCACTAGGAGAAGACGCGTCACGCACACGTTAACCTCGCCCGTCGCGTCCAACCAAACATCCTTCAAGTCTTCCGTTCCGAGGAAGTGAAGACTTGGCCGACCGCGCATGGACTCTAGCGCAAGCGCAAGTGGATTTTCAAGGAGGTTTTCCGAGGTTGAAGTGGTGCCTGCGACGAAACTGAGTCCGTCGAGGAGCAGGTGCGAGTCGGGCAGGGCGAGCGCGCCGCGGTAGAGCAGACGGTGGCTGGGGGCAGCTCCACCGACACTCGATTTGCTAGACGAGGCGACAAGAGCGCTGTCGGTGGAGGTCATGGTTGCCATAGTGCAGGGAGCATGGGGAGGTGTATCATGGAAGAGGGTTCGAATGCGAAGGCGTCTATTTGTTCGCAAACGGGAAGCGTCCACGTGACAGCCGGCTGTTTTCACGTCTTCGATATTGTATGCTCCGTGCACATTGTGGCAAAAACAAGCCCGGTTATCTTTCAAAGTCCTCGCAGCAGACCCCGCCGGCAGAGTCGAAGTGTAGCTAGGATATTGTCCCACGTGGGTGCCACAAAGGCGTCGGCGATCAAGACGTTGAAAGTCCGCCCGTACCACGTCACCGGGCGGACTGACACCTCACGACCTCAGCCTACCCGTCGCTGGACGGCCTCACCGACAAAATGAGAGCACTGAGCTCGTTACTGCTGCTCGCAGCGGCGCCTCTTGCTCTCGCAGTAAAGCTCGAAGACTTCAAAACATGCGACAAGGCCGCCTTCTGTCGACGTGGAAAGGCGATCGCTCAACGCGCCGGCGAGAACCCAGACTGGAAGTCGCCGTATTCAGTCGACCCCAGCTCTCTCGCCATCTCCTCCGACCAGACCTCATTCACCGCTGCCGTCAAATCCTCGCTCTACCCTGAAATCAACTTTGGACTGGATGTTCGCGTGCACAAGGATGGTGTGGTGCGCGTTCGCATGGACGAGGTCAACGGCAAGGGCAAGCGTTACGACGAGGCTGCGTCCTGGGCACTGGTAGCGGAACCAGAGATCAGCAAAGATATTCGGTGGACCGTCGGCAAGAAGGAGGTCAGGGCGACATATGGCCCCAAGGGCAACAAGGTCGACGTCGAGATAGCCTTCAACCCGCTCGTCGTCACACTTTCACGCAACGGACGCACCGAGGTCGCTCTCAACAGCCTCGGACTCATGCACATGGAGCACTTCCGCACCAAGGAGGAACCTCAGCCTACTCCCGAAGCTGTAGAGGGCGAAGAGAGCGCACAAACGGTGATGGAAGTGCCGAACCCTCGTTCGTGGTTTGAGGGCGAGGAAGAAGATGGCTATTGGGAAGAGACTTGGAAGTCCTGGACTGACTCGAAGCCCAAAGGTGCGTGGTGGTGGTTATACAGTGTTAGGCTATCCTGACATGTTTGCGGAAAGGCCCTCAGATGCTCTCTATGGACATCAGCTTCCCCAACCATGAACACGTCTACGGTATTCCTCAGCATGCCACGCGCCTCTCGCTCCCAACAACTTCCGGCGAGGACTCCTACTACAACGAGCCTTACCGTCTCTGGAATTCCGACGTTTTCGAGTACATGGCCGACTCGACCATGTCTCTGTACGGTTCCATTCCTGTCATGTACGCGCACTCGAAGGAGTCCACCGTCGGCATCTTCAACGCCATCGCCTCCGACACCTTCATAGACGTCGCACACCCCAGCGCTCACTCTTCTTATACCCACTGGATCTCCGAGTCCGGCATCCTAGACATCTTTCTCCTCCCCGGACCCAAGCCCGCAGACGTGTTCAAGCAGTACACCGGCCTCACGGGCACGCAAGAGCTCCCACCGCACTGGTCCATCGCTTATCACCAGTGCCGCTGGAATTACGTAAGCTCGGACGACGTGCGGACTGTGCAGCGACGCTTCGACGAGGAGAACATCCCCGTCGACGTCTTCTGGCTCGACATCGAGTACGCCGAGGAGCACAAGTACTTCATCTGGGACAAGAAGAACTTTCCCGACCCCGTCGATATGGCCAACGACGTCTCCGCTGTCGCTCGCAAGGTGGGCACAGTGAAAGCATACTGCGCCCACACTTCTTACCTCGTGTTCTCTTGCAGATGGTCGTCATCGTCGACCCGCACCTCAAGCGCGTCCAGTCGTACCCTGTCTACAAAGAGGCACAGGAGCTCGACGTCCTCGCCAAGACCAAAGACGGCCAGAGTGAGTACGAGGGCTGGTGCTGGAGCGGCAGCAGCGCCTGGGTGGACTTCTTCAACCCTGCGAGCTGGGAGTGGTGGAAGGGCCTCTTCAAAACCTCCCAGGGCTCGTCCGACAAGTGTGCCTGGATCGAGAGCACGACCGACGTCCACATATGGAATGACATGAACGAGGTCAGTCGCTGAGGTGTCGATGCAGAGCAGGTGCTGACGCCCTGCTTCAGCCGGCTATCTTCAACGGGCCTGAGATCAGCATGCCGAGGGACAACATCCACTATGGCGGCTGGGAGCACCGCGACCTGCACAACCTGAACGGCATGCTCTTCGTGAGTACATGAGCTCCAGACTGGCTTGCGTACACTGATGCCGCCACAGAGCAACCAAACCTCGCAGGCTGTCCGTGCCCGCACGGACCCGCCCATGCGCCCCTTCGTCCTCACGCGCTCGTTCTTCGCCGGTTCGCAACGCTTCGGCGCGATGTGGACTGGCGACAACCTCGGCACCTGGGAGCACATGGCCGTCGGCATCAAGATGGTGCTTTCGCTCAACCTGGCCGGGTTCTCTTTCTCCGGATGTAAGCCTTCGGTCCCCTCCCTCACCGCCAGCTGTGTACTGACTGCGCACTACCCCAGCCGACGTCGGCGGCTTCTTCGGGAACCCCGAGCCCGAGATGCTCGTGCGGTGGTACCACGTCGGCGCGTTCACGCCCTTCTTCCGCGCGCACGCGCACATCGACACCAAGCGCCGCGAGCCGTACCTCCTCGACGAGCCCTACAAGAGCATCGTCCGCGACATCCTGCGCCTCCGGTACAGCATGCTGCCGATCTGGTACACCGCGTTCCACGAGTCGAGCGTGAACGGCATGCCCGTCGTCAGGTGAGCAGCCTCTCCCTCTCCGGTTGCCTCCTCCCGCCACACCCATCGGGGGAGTGTTTTTTTGGGACTTGCACCAGACGCTGACGGGAACATCCACCCCACGCCGCCAGGCCCCACTTTGTCGTCTTCCCCGAGGACGAGGCCGGGTTCGCCATCGACGACCAGTACTTTGTCGGAAGCTCCGGGCTGCTCGTCAAGCCTGTCACCGAAAAGGGTGCCACGGAGGCTCAGGTGTACTTGGCGGATGATCAGGTACGGCGGGTCTCCAGATCTTTTCCCCACTCCTCGTGTCCGTGCTCACTTGTTTTTTTGCAAGGTCTACTACGACTACTTCACGAGCCACGCCTACCGCGGCGCCGCGAAAGGCAGGAACGTCACCGTGCCAGCGCCGCTCGACAGGGTGCCGCTGCTCGTCCGCGGCGGCGCGGTCCTCCCGACGCGCGAGCGCCCGCGCCGCTCGTCGCCGCTCATGCGCCGCGACCCGTTCACGCTCACCGTCGCCCTCGACACGGCCGGCGCCGCGCGCGGCACGCTGTACCTCGACGACGGCGAGAGCTACGGGCACGCGGCGGGCGCGCTCGTCTGGCGCGAGTTCACCGCGGCGCGGCGTGGGCGCGCGACGCACGTCGCCAGCGCGGACCTCGCCGCCGCCGCCGCGGCACACGGGCAGGCGCCCACAGCGAACGCAGGCGCAGGCGCAGATGTGGGGGTGGGCACGGGCGCGGTGGTGTACGACCCGCAGAACGCGTTCGCGGACGAGGTGCGCGCGGTGCGCGTCGAGAAGCTCGTCGTGCTCGGCCTCGAGCGGCGTCCTGGCACGGTGACGCTCGGCGGCGCGGAGCTCGAGTGGGAGTTCGTGCCCGGCGTCGCGAGCGGCGCGGGCAAGGAGGGCGCGGCGGCGCGGCTGGTCGTCAAGAACCCGGTGGCGAGCATCGTTGGGGACTGGGAGATTGTCATTCAGTAGGACGGCGGCGGCCGCTGCTGCCGCCCCGAGAGCTTGCTTGCGCTCTACTCTCTTTCTGCTGCTGTTGCTGCTGCTGCGCCATGCTGCGTCCCGCTTCTAGTGTAAGGAGTATTATATAGCGGGGCTTCTCTTTTTGATGATAAGAGGCTGCACGCCAAGTACAACTGGAGAAGCAGGCTTGTATATAGAGAAGCTATCGACAGGATTCAAACCTTGTGCTCGTACGTCCGTCCGCGTCCCTCGATGGCCCCTGCTGTACGTTGGGCTGCTGCATTTGAGACTGCGGTTCTCGATCACAAGCCGGGGCTCGTTTCGTCCGTTTCGTCCGCTGGACACAGGGGCGCCATCGTCTTGAGAGGTGGGGTGTGTGAACCCTTGGAATGGAGGTGACGACACCAAATGCTTCCGGCGGTGTGATCACACGCGGGCAGCAGCGAGCCCTCGGAGAGCAGGAGGTCCTCGAGGACAGAAATGGCCCCGGCGGGCCGAGGCCCCTAGGCAGGCAAGCAGGCAGCTGACGAGGCTGATCAGGCATCACCAGATAGGCTCAGACGTGACCGAATCGTCAGAACCTTGCAAGAAGAAACGTCGCCAGGAGGCGATATAAGCTGTGGGAGGCATGCCCGGGCGTGCGTTGCAGCCAGCCCGCCCACACGCGCCGCACGGCCCAGAGCCAAGCCAAGCCCAGCGCACGCACACACACACCCAACAGCGCACGCACGCACGCACCGCGCCGCACAATGGCGCCGCAGCCGAAAGACATCATCGACCTCAGCCAGCCGCTCGCGACGGACAGGGTGTACGCCTGCGAGGGGCACCCGCGCTTCAACGCGTGCTGCATCTCGCACGTCTCCGACGGCGCGTTCGCGACCGTGCACAGCCTCGCGCTCGCGACGCACACCGGCACGCACGTCGACGCGCCGTACCACTTCTTCGCGGACGGCGCGCGCGTCGGCGCGCTCGACCTCGCGCTCCTCACCGCCGCGCCCGCCGTCGTCGCGGACCTCCGCGCCAAGGGGCCCCGCGAGAAGATCACGTGGGACGACCTCCGCCCGTACGCGGCACGCATGCAGCGCGGCGTCGCGCTCGTGCTCTGCACCGGCTGGTCGCAGCAGTGGGGCACGCCGGCCTATGCCACGCACCCGTACCTCGACCCCGCGGTCGCACCAAAGATCCTCGAGGCTGGTGTGCGCGTCGTCGCATGTGACATGATGAGCCCCGACCTCGTCACCGACGAAGAGGGCGACTGTGGGCTCTTCCACCGCGCGTGGCTTGGCGAGGGCGCGATCATCGTCGAGAACTTGAACGCCGTGGATAGGCTGCTCGCCGTTGACCAGGAGAGGCTGAGGGTCAGCTTTACACCTCTGAACCTTGTCGATTGCGATGGGAGCCCGATTCGTGCTGTTGCTTGGGAGGAGAAGTAGGAGAGCGAAGGAAAGGAGAAACATCAACTTGTATTTCTACGGACTCTCGAGGACTTCATGCTGTGGTAACTGTATACCCGTAGGATGTCCTAGGGAACTCTAAAACTACATTGTATGATTATGAGCAACCACTGCACTAATAGAAGCTTCCTGCAATGCAACACACCTTAGTCTACAGCCCTCCATGCCATCGCCCGCACAGGCGACCCATCACATCCACAGATTTTAAGCGGCACCAGGCTTACAATCCACTGTCCACCCTGAATCGCCTCCAAACTTGTCAGATTCTCTGCGATAACGACGTCCGTACCGAGGACGACCTTGTGAAAGGCATAGCTGTGCTGCGCCGCCTCTGCTTCGTCTAGGATGGTCTCATCAGGACTCAGAGTGTCGATGCCGACCAAGCGTACGCCAGTCTCGACGATGCGACGTGCAGCCTCGGCAGAAACGTATGGATGGTCAAAATATCTCGGCGTGCCCCAATACTTGGACCACCCCGTTCGCAACAGCAGTATTGCCCCCTTCTGAGCCCTCACCGCATCCTCATACTTCGCCAGGTCTGCCCACTGGATCTCTTCCCTGTCGCGCAGCTCCCGCCCGAGACTCTGCACAGTGAGATCGGCCACTACTGCTGGGCCGACGAACGTCGAGAGCGGTATCTCGTCAATTTTCCTACCATCCTCGAAGAAATGGTAGGGCGCGTCGACGTGTGTTCCAGAATGAGAGCCGAGGTTGATGCGCTGGACGTTCACGCCATGTGCGGACAGTGTCAGGTGTGAGCAACAGCTGAACTCAGGGTCGCCAGGGTAGATTGTGATGTTCGAGTCAAGTGTGTGTGAAAGGTCAACAGTATCTGGCATTTTGTCGCGTCGTGGTTGTTTCAGACAGGGAGCAAGGTCCGGCTAGCGGAAGCAATTGCCGGCTGGTAATGTCAGTAAATAGCGATCGTTAGGCTGTAAGTAAATGGTGTAAGCCCTGTTACTTACATAGGCGTCTTACATATAAGTTGAAGTAACTTACATTTATAACAGTTACTTCTTTGTGGACAGTAAGTTACTAGCTCGCGGCCCGCTTTGGTCAGACTCTACACTGCACCCCGCCTTAAACGACTTAAATACAGCGCTACGATGTATAACTCGATTCTATGAGCGAGGATAAGTAGTTGCTTTGGAAAGTATGATGATATGAGGCCTACCGTTGTTTCACCATCATCGTCACACCTTGGCTAACGAAGCCCTTCAAAAGCTGAGCCTCCAGACCTTGGTATAATCCGGACGGTCCCTCCTTATCAAGTGCGTCCTCCCATATTGTCAACATCGACGTATTACTCCCCTTCTTATCTTGTTCCGGGCCCTGATTTGCCTCCTGGACGTGTTTCCTGTGAATCTGGAGCCGAGTCTTGGCCAACATAAGCGGATATAACAGCCACGTCGCAACGGCATTTGAGAAGGCTGCGCCAACAAAAGACGACGACGCGCTGGGGGTGCCTAACGCGGATGTCTTGCTTCCGCGCACCACGAGCTTGCGATATAGCTGGAAGAGGAACAGTGTGATGGCAGGGTTCAAAGATAATGGTATTGTGGTCGAAAAGCCTGATGATGCGTTCTTGAGCTATGCTGGCGCAGCCCAGTGTAGTGCGAAAGCCTACCTCCCCAGAAGCCCTTCAGGCCCTGTTCGGCATAGATTTTCTGCACCGTTGTAAGTACGCCCTTAGGCTCTCCCCTTCGAGACGCGTCCTCAGGGTCGCCTTTCTCTGGGTCGAGTTCCCCGCGATCGTCCCGACCTTCGGTTTCTGTTTGGAGCCGAACGGTAACCACGCTCAGAGGAGTAGAGATCGCTCGGCTGGATACGCCCGCGAGAAAACCAATACCGAGCTCCTCCGCGACGCCCAAAAGCACCGGCGTTGCCTTCGATTTGCTCTTGGGCGGCGGAGAGATGCGCGTTTTGCGCCGGACAAGAATGGTCCGAAGGAAAGCATAGAAGTAAAAATAAAGAAAACTGGCTGTCGCTCAGACCCATTTGTAAAGCATACGGAGGGCAAATCAACGCACTTAGAGATTATAGTAGCTGCTGTGTCTGTCGGTAAGCCGTCATACAGCCCGCTCCATCCTTCAGTCTCGAGGACATGACGCAGTGCACGCAGCACGCCAGCAAAGCCTACACTCCGGTGAGCATCGGGGAGCTTGTTAGTACAGAGGACTCACCTCTGAGTCGTTTTAAGGATGTTGTTTGCAGCCTGGTAGCCACGAGGTCTAAAGGGTATACAACCATGTTAGCAGCCGCACTGCCAACTGCCCCAGAAAATGCTTGGACGAGTGGGGGTAGAGTAGATGTCATTATCAAAGCAATATATCTTTCGTCTATACCTGGGGTATCCCAGACGTGTACAAACTTGTTGGACGTGTGGTCGTAGTGAGAGCTAAATCTGACCGAAATTCGCTTGAATATTACGGCCTTACGTCACTCCTAACCCCAAAGCGTTTTCCCAGCCGCGTGACCTTCCGAGGGCCGAGACGGCCGACGCGTCTCGCCCAGGGAACGCCATTATTTCGCCCAGATATTCGCGCATTTACAACCTCCTTTCCGCCGTCACCCTAATCTCCTCAGACCACCCGGCAAGCAGAACAGCATGACCATCTACGGACATGGCATTCGCACGCTCGGCGTGTTGGGCTCAGGCCAGATGGGTGCGTAAAGCGTAACGGTGAACGATAAGGGGTGAGGCTAACGGGACTCGGGGGGTAGGACTCGGCATTGCCTACGTGGCAGCGCTGCGAGCAAAGGTCCCTGTGCTCCTGCACGACCGTTCGTCGGCCCAAATTCAGAAGGGGCTCGCCCTCATGGACAGGCTCCTCGAGAAAGACGTGGCAAAGGCATGTCGATGTCGTTCTCCAAGAACCACGAAGGGGCTCAAATATACCTCGAAATGCAGGGAAAGATCAAGGCTGAGGAGGCTAAGGAAGCAAGGGATCGGGTTTCTGTCGTCCCGCCTGAGAAAGGGATGTCAGGACTCCAGGACGTGGACATGGTCATTGAGGTGCGCGTTTCGTTTGCACCTCTAAGCCCAGGTGACCGAGATCAGCGACATAGGCTGTGTCGGAGTCATTGCCTCTCAAACAGGCTATCTTTGGGAGTCTGGCAGCTGACCTGCCTCCCTCAACCATTCTTGCGAGCAACACTTCGTCCATCAGTATCACGAAGATCGCGGCTTCGACAATCCCAGAGGGGCATTCGGCATCGAGCAAGGAAGGACTGCAGAGCCCAAGCCGAGTAGTCGGTACGTCGCTCCTCCCATTAGCACCTTCTACGGCCAGTTTGCGCTGTCGAACGCTGCGGCTTCATACCCTCGGCCCAGAGCAGCCCGGAGCATTGCACTTCCAATACGTCTGCTGGGTATGTCACTCACTGTTTCTACCTTTAGGCCTCCATTTCTTCAATCCCGTACCTGTCATGGTGAGTGGATTTCACGATCGACTTACAAGCATATATGTGTGCAGAAATGGGGCATTTCCCATGGAATAGGGCGGGAAGCCTGCCGGTCTGATCATGTACCGCGGCTTCGGCTCGATCGCAGCCCGGTCTTGGGCTGCTTTACGCCCCATTCGTTCCCGACTCTCTGAGCGGGATGTAGGCGTTATTCTAATTTCTAGGAGGACGTCCACTGCATGTAAGGCGTCTTCATGGGTGAAACTAAACCCAATAAAGAGCATTTGTCTCTCGCTTGACATCTGCATCCGTGTTCAGTAGAGTCGAACCTCGAGGGCGAAACTGCGAGCAGCTCTTCAGCATGCCGTGGTCTGGTATCGGGCCTTGACCTATTCACTTCGGAGCGCAGAATGCGTTCTCTATTGGAAAGAGGTCCATCTCTATTCGCTCTCCACTCTCGCTTTTTCTGTTTCCATGTATAATTGAATCGACGCCGATGTCGTGCACAACAAATTGCTGACCAAGGCTACCGTGAGTCTAGAAGCTGGTGGAGCTCATATCTGGACTCCAAACATCCCAAGAGACGATGGAGAGGGCGAAGGCGTTTGCTATGGCTTGCGGTAAAGGTGTGTCAGTCTTCGCGTCACATGCCCTGCGTCACCACGAGATAGACTCGTTGCATCTCTGGTACTTCTATCAACGCCTCATTCCCATCTATGTTCCTCGTGATAGGCTGGGAGGATTTGTGTCTGTTTGGCCATCTCGACGAGAGTAAATGGCGATGGCTCACAGATGCAGATCTAGCAATCCAAGGGCCGTCCCCCTCCCTGAATTCGCGTTCCCGCCGGACAGCATTGCCGCTTTTCCGGTCCATCTCCCTATATCCCCTTCCGAGTTCTCATTCTAGTGAGCTGACTCAAGCATAATTCTTACAGAGGTCACCTCGTCACAAGATGTGCCAGGTTTCGTGAGCAATGCCCTCCTGATGCCTTTCATTAACGAGGTGCGCACAACTTGACATCGCTCATCTCCAATGAGTCCATCTCCTTTCGACTGACGTGCAATTTCCGCTATCGCTTAACACCAGGCCATCATGTGCTTAGAGAAGGTCGGTGTCTCCGTCGCTGCTCCTCCTGTTTTACAATGCTCACTGCCCTGCGCAGGGAATTGCCACGCGGGATGACATTGACAAGACGCTCAAGCTGGGTATGAACCATCCAATGGGCCCGTTGCAACTAGGTCCGTCCGAGTTCACTTCCGCTGCTGCACCCTAGTTGAAAAGTGATCTCGACGAACGTTCAACAGCCGATTTGTAAGCTGTTCCACCGTTCTCTGGCCGGACGGAGATAATGAACGGCTTCATCTAGCATCGGACTCGACACTTGCCTTGCGATCCAGCAGACGCTCTATCAGGGCACGGGCGACTCCAAGTACCGCCCGAGCATACTCCTCGAGCGCATGGTTGACGCACAATGGCTAGGCAAGAAGAGCGGCAAAGGGTTCTACGACTACTCCGACGCCTGAGCGTGAGAGCCGAGGCGGGGATCACTTCCGACTTCCAAGGGCTCGGTCAGTAGGCCCTCGGAGGCGCGGAACCCGCACGTGCCTCTGCCGCACACTTCTCGCGTGCCCTCAGTACCCTGCATCGTCTCCGTGACACGGACCGGACGCAAATGTACGTAAGGCTCTTATATCTGGTGCGCAGTCCTGTTGCATCGCTGCATTATCCAATGAAATGGATTTGGATTCCTTGCGCCCCGTCGCGATGCGATCTGTATACAGAAGGTATGCTTTCCTTCTTGACACTCGGCAACTCCGTTGCGGGCTGCAGTATCTGGTCCGCCGTTGCACCGATTTGTCGCTCACAAGGCCTGGTAGGCCATGTGTACGTGACGGACATTGTGCAGATCATTGTACTGTAACACACAAGACACCGTTCGTCTGAGGCACTGTGACCTTGGTCGCTGGTCTGCCGAAACCTTCCTCCCAGCGATAGCTGCATCTAACACATTCTATCGCTACGAACAGACTCAGCGTTCCGCTGATTGTATCTGACCTCGTGTCTCGTGCACTGTTTCGCCGGTGTTGGGGCCGGGATGATTGTATCACAGGTTCACAGATGTACGGCGGCCTTCTTCCAAACCTTTCCAGTTCATCAAAAATTTTCGACCTCTCGATCGTGCTGGAGCGTACCTAGGGAGCGCAGCGGCCGAATATTACACGCTCAAGCCGTTCCGATGCTCCTGCGCAAGGGCCCGCGCTGCCCCGGCGTCCATGGCCCTAACGCCTCGGTTGATATCACATCCAAAGTATGATGCACACCAACAGCCTCTGAACGCATTGCAGACTCGTGCCGCTTCTGATCTGGCTGTTTCACCACGGTATGCACCCCAGTATAAAGGGGCTCCGGCTTGGGGCTGAAAGGGAACATCAACTAACCCGAGTCCGCCCACCCCGCCTGCAACCTACTTGTGCCGGTAGCTCCTAACTCAAACGCCACCAAGCCGACCCCTTCCTTATCTGTCCACTCGAGCCACTATGTGTGAAATGGAATGGTGCGTCCTCTGACGCCTGTTAGCTGGGGCCGTGTCTGATTTGGTGGCCGCGACAGCTTTGGCAACTACCACCGCAAGTGCCAACACTACGTGAAGCTGTACGATTCGGGCGTCGTCAAAGACTGCAACAGCCCGCACTGTGGCCTCAGTCAGGCCCACTGTCACACAGCTGGCACGTACACTGCGCGCAAGTGCTCATGCCCAAGGGTACGCTCTCCGCTTCCTTTTTGTGAGCTCGACTAACCTCTTCTGTCGCAATGGTGTTGTAGACGTTCACGGAGAACCGAAGGGTTGTGAACCTCATCCAAGACTGGTGCGACGCGTGTAGAGATGCGGCTTGGGCCAGCCTCGACCCCGACAACGAGCGGCGATGGTAGCCTGACCAACGCAGATTTCCTGTTTATACGCGCTTTTCGTCACATTTGTACCATTATCACTCTGCAGTATTTATTTTCGTTATCGTCATTGATACTACTGAGCTGCCCGCTTCTCCCGGTAGAACCGGCCCATCTCCTTGACTGCTTCCCCAAACGTCTCCGCAATGGTGACATTCTTCCCGATCCACTTGGGGAGCTTGTTGCGTATGCGCGGTGATGCATACCGGCTGTCGAGCAGGATGAGCGACGCCCAGTCTCCGCGGTGCCTTATGGCGCGTCCTATGGATCCATCTGAGCCTTTTCGCGCACTTTATGGGCTTCAGATGCTTACCAATACTCTGGTTCACAGCGTTCATGCACATGTTCTCATATAACTCTGTTCCCGCATCCTTTGCGCCAGCCGGCTTCACGTCACGCCCTTGTTGTTGGCGGTTTACGTACGCCATGCGCTCGCGGAGCTCGGGAGAAGCGAGATTGGCGAAGGGTAGGCCAACGATGACAACTGCGCGGGCGAGGTTGTCGGAGAAGTTCAGGCCTTCCGAGAGCTTCGCGCCGACAACGGCGAAGAGCAAGGCGCCTCTCTTCTTTGAGGTATCTGCCGGGGCGCCGTCGCCAGCCTGCACGGAAGATAGGTGAGCATGTATTTTCATGTTTATGAAGATAGAATACGCACGGATTGAATTTCTGCGGCGTAGTCGCGGAGAACGGTCTCGACCTCGGCGCTCTCCTGAGGTTCTGTGAAAACCTGGTCCATGAAATCAGCACCATCCCTTCAACTCCATGGAAGCCGCTCACCTTCTTTTTGGAGCGCAGCCTCTCCAGCAAGCCACTCTTCTCCCATACGCCCATGACGGTATGCAAGAAGCCATATGATGGCACGAAGACGACCATACCACCAGGTACGAGGCTTGCAAAATTGAACAACACCTGGCCGAGCTCCGCTAGCTGGTGATAAGATTAGCCTTTCCTGTCCGACGGTCTGATGTGGAAAACATACCAGGGCGTGGTCGTTCCGACTCTCAAATTTAA
The DNA here is from genome assembly GCF_000300595.1 of Phanerochaete carnosa HHB-10118-sp. NCBI lineage: Eukaryota > Fungi > Basidiomycota > Agaricomycetes > Polyporales > Phanerochaetaceae > Phanerochaete > Phanerochaete carnosa. Next base: position 2,185,102 of record NW_006767634.1, on the reverse strand, counting down.
ACTGCATCTGGCTTCCTTTCGGACCTTTCTTCACAACGAGCGTCTGCAGGCTGTTCGGCGGCACGATGTGACCGCAGGAGAATGTCGTGAGCCGCTCCTGCGGAACGAACGGGAAGAGTTGGGCTGTAATGTCAGATATCTATGCTGAGCATGTGAGTCCGAGATTCGGGCCGTGCATGTGGGGCAAACGGTGAACTCACCGGGGACATCGTGCCGCCGGCAAGGACAACCGCGCGGGCCACCTCGACGACCTCTTGAAAGTATGTGGCAGGATTGAGGTGTTGGTATTTAATCTCCACCTGATCGCCCGCAAGAGACACGGTGACACGGCCACCTATAATGGGAAGGTGAAATTTCGACAGTTAGCTTACATGGCAGCTACTGACCGTCGCTGGCGGCTGTCAGCGCCACGATAAAGTTTTCTACCACATGCAAAGGCGGTGTCGTTGCGCTCAGCTTGGCCAGTTTCACGAGCTTCTTGGGATCTACGGGCAATTTGCCATGTTAGTGGTGTCCAACTCTGCAGTCCAAAACACATCTCGCCTTGTCCCGCAGCCTTTTCCATAGCCTGCGTGCAATATCCCGAGATTTTCCTCGCAACCTTGCTGCTTCGCAGGTATTTCTCGATCTCGAGCAAGTTTACGCCCTCGACCTTTCTTCCCAGCTTCGCCATGAGCTCTCCGGACGTGAGGACCTCCGCATTTGCTTGGGCCGTCCCGCTCTTTGTTACGATACTCGTTGATGCGGTACGCTTCGCCTTCCAGTCCTCAGCGAAGTTGGAGAGCGCTTCGAGTAGCCCGACAAGCCGCCGAAGATGAAGGCTGTGCTCTGTCGAGAGGCGGTTGCGGAATTTACTCAGATATATTGAGAGTTGATTGAGAGAGGTTGAAAGTGTGCGCAGAGGGAGCTGAACGGTGGATAAAGAGAGCAGCGTGGATATAAGGTCTGCGCACTTCCCGTCAGAGAGTTGTGTGTTGAGATGATAAGGGTGACTCACTGTGCGCCTCATCGACGATAATAACCTGATCAGTCAGGTCTATCCCAAGCGATTCTCGAGCAGTTCTCTGCAATAGCAGATTATAGGGTAAGAGCACAAGCTAGACAAAAGTGAGCAAGGCTGTCGGGCTACTTTCTTGGGACGTACTTGAGCCTGCAATATGGCCTTTCTCGAGCCAAAGTAAGGACACGTGCGCGACTCTTGACCCGTCTGCACGAGAGATTCAATGTCTTTCGGTGTGGCCTGAGCAACATAAGTCATTGATGATACTACCAGATTCTGCTGCATACCAGGATCTGATCTCGCATATCCAACATCCTCGTCTCGTCATCTGCAGGAGGCAGATATGAACATCGTTTGTCGCCTTTCTCTGAGAAAAGCAAGGTTCTGAGATATGAAGACCAAATGGATCCGGTGCGTAGCTCACCACTTAAGAGCTGCCTGCAGGCTTCATCCAGGTCGCCGCCCTTCCCCTTCAGCTTTTCGTTCACACATAGCTGTTTCCGCGAAGCAAGAGAGACGGTCCTAATATCGACCACGGAAGCATCGTTCTGTTCGTCATCCTCTAGAGGACGTTTTCCCACGGGACCGTCTTGGCTGCTATGTCGGGTCTCGGTTGTGCCAGCCGCAGAGTGAAGTGAGATGACAGATGACGGGGACAAAGAGATGCTCAGCTTCCGTAGCTCCTGGAGTACTTGGGAGAGTTGAGAGTGAGTACGCGAAGTGTAGTAGATTTTTGTGCACGTCGGCTCGGCTTCGGTTGTATTCGACGAGTAGCCCGATTTCGACTTTTCAAGCCTGTAATTTTAAGCCAGGAAACGATACAGCAAGGTTCAACGACGTACTTCTGCATGAGCGCGCGAACGGCGGGAGAAATATTATCATCTTCTTCTCGTATAGATGAACCGTCGACATTCTCCGGCAAGAAGACTAAGTCGTCAAAATCTATACTTCTGTCACCCTCTTTGTCCGGTTCAACTCTCTGAAACCTATCATGTCAACATTTTGAACCGACAGAGCAACGATAAAAACGCACCAGCTTCTTACGCACTCTGGCTTTGGCAGCACGTCTCATGATCGCCTCACGTTTACGAGCTGCGGCAAGGCGTTCAGCGTATTCCAATTCCTCTGCTTCTAGCTGTTGTCGTTTACGGTCCAGAGTCTGCGCAAGCACCCAATCCATTACTACCATGAGTCCGTCAGCTAACTAACCACGCAGCAATTTCACAAAAACGCTACCTTCTTGCTCATCATCGGTAGATATTTTTCCCTTGCGTGCCCTGTCTTGCTCATCGCGAAGCCAGGTTAGAGAAGCACACAAGAGACTGAGCGTCTTTCCCTAGAGCACGCGGTACAAATGTTAGCGAAGAGGCGCATCAAAAGCGCGTGAAACGCGCAGCATACCGTCCCTGTGGGGCTTTCTACGACGGTAACGCGTCGATTCTCGATATTCTCGTACAAATGCCGCATGAGACCGAGCTGAATGTCGTACGGCGCGAATGGGAAGGCCGGGAAAGAGGTCGGAGTGTTGAGGTTGAGAGACATCTTAAAAAATTATTTTATCCCAATATTCCAACCTCAATACATCAGATGTTATGAGGTGAATAAAGCGGGAGGAAGTTGAGATTTGAGGTGGTGGACGCTCAACACGGGAACGCCACGAAGGGGCATCACGTGATATTCACGTGACACGTTAACAGGCGCCGCTATATCAAACGCGCGTCAAACTTCGTCCACAACCTCTTTGCTATAGGCTTTCTCTGAGCGAAATACTTGAGCCTGATCTCCAGCATACATATATTCAACTTCTTGATTTGGAAAATAACAATGCTACACTGAGCCAAGATGCGTTTACAGCTTCGCTTTCGACCTCTGCAATGATTTGCCGTCCTTCGAAGCCTCCGCTCGTGCAAGATCGCGCAGTGTTCGACGCAGTATCTTACCAGAAGGGCTTCATATCGTGCAGTGAGCGATTATGTCTGTTCAGGCTAACATTGTATCAGACTTACCTCTTCGGAATAGCGTCGACCACAACAATCCCTGCAAAATGAGACAAGATGAGCTGCTCTTCTGACATATGCTAGGCAAGACATTGTCAAACCTCCTCTTAGTCGCTTGTGACTCGCTACGCGGTCTCTAATCCACTCCCCAACTGACAGAGCGAATGCTTCACGATCTTCCGAAGCCAGTTTGGCTGTGTGGACGACATATGCCCTATACGCAAGCCACATCAGGAGAGCCACACTAAAAGAGGAGCTGTGTACCTCGGGAGTTCCGTTGCCTCTGCTTCAGACATTATGCCAACTACTCCTGCATCAACGATATTAGGATGCTCTAGCAGCACGCCCTCGAGCTCGGCAGGTGCAACTGTAGCACGTCAGCAATGGCCCGAGGACATGGAGCTCCAGTCAGCTTACCTTGGAAGCCCTAAAACGAAATTTCAGGTATGTTCCATAGCTAAACTCGTGTAACATACTTTGTACTTTATGAGCTCCTTCTTGCGATCCACAACAGTATAATACCCTTCAGGGTCTCGAGACAACACGTCTCCGGTCTTGAACCACCCATCTGGTGTCAATGATGCGTTGGTCGCCTCGACATTTCTCAGGTAGCCCTTGAATATGCACGGCCCACGGAGCCACAGCTCACCGGGCTCACCCTCTTGGACATCGTTCCCGTTGTCAGCAACGAGCCGCGCTTCCAGGTGTGGCACCAGCAGGCCAACTGCTCCGGCTTTCCTGACCCAGTCCTTGAGAGGCAGGTAAAACCCCACAGATTCCGTGAGTCCGTAACCTGTTTGATTCAACTGATGATGCTCTTGCAGCCGGGACGAATGGGAAGTGCGGACCTTGAACGACCTGGATTTCGGCGCCAAGACTTTGCATCCGTTTGGTGAGCATATTCAAGAGTGTGATACTCAGTGGCGCCGCGCCGCTAACCATGTACTCAAGGGACGTCAAGTTATACTGTGATAGGGCTCCTCGGCCTCGGTAAGCCTGCAACATATCTGAAATGTGGAGGATATTTCTCACATGGGTGATGCAGCAGAACGAGTAATATCGGTGGAACGATGCAGATATGTGTGATCCCGTACCGCTCAACGTATTGGCAAAATCGCGTAGGCTCGAAACCGGGCATGACAACGACTGGTATGCCCCGGAAGAACTCCATAAACTGTATCTGTATAATGCCTGTATCGCCCCCGTTTTAGCTAAAGGTATCCAGTGTCATGAAAAGACTTGCCGAAGATGTGGCAGAATGGCAGCATCCCGAGTGCTTTGGGATTAGAGGCTCGAAGGGTCGAACAGCTTGCGCCGCTTGAGACCAGACTCGAGACCGTCCCTCGATGAGTGATCTGTGCGTAGTGACACGGCCAGCTCAGCATCTGCTGCGACTAGTCTACACTTTTAATAGTCACCTCGACGCCCTTCGGTTTACCGGTTGTCCCAGAGGAATAGCACAGGATCATCGTGTCGAGCGCCCGCTCGCCAGTAAACTTCTCTTCTTCGAAGCTGCCTTTCCCAATCAAGTCGGACATGCAGATAAAGCCGTCCAAGCCTTTCTGCGCCTCGCCCGGGGACCAGTCCAAGGGTATAATCCTCCGCCTGGCTTCCGTGAGGTCGACGTCGAGCAGCTCAAACATCCTCAACACGCTCGGGACCAACGAAGGATGGACGAGCGCCGCCTTTGCGCGCGAGTCGGTCCATTGGTGCAGCAGCTCGCGGGGCGTGTACGCCGGACTGGCCGGAGACAGGCAGAGGCCCGCCGCGATGCCGGCCATCATCGCCACCGGAAACGCGACGCAGTTTGTCGAGACGAGCATGACCACGTCGCCCTTGGCGAGAGGAGTTCCGCCCATGCGCGCGAACTCCGTGCGCAGACCATACGCCAAGGATAGCGTGAGGTCTCTGAGCTCTCCGCGAGTTAAGACGCTGCCCGTCGGGCCGTCGATGAACGCTGCTCTTGTCGGAGGATAGTCGTCGAACCTGGTCCGGAACAAGAATGTGTACAGCGACTCTTCGGGGAACGGCGGCGCAGGAAAGGGAGAAGTGTAGATCTTCATGTCTGCTGCGTACCTGCAGGTTTTCCGGCGAGCCAGGGAAGCCTAAATGTACAGACTTTGAGTTATATACTCACCCCAAGGTATCGTGTGAACCCTGGGCGAGGCGCGTAGCAAAATTAGATGCACGTGGAGATAGCTACATCCCGTTCGGTGGCTGTTTTTCTCACCCTCCAGAAACTTGAGACTGAAGCGATGTCGCCGGAGTCAGTATGAAGACGACCACAATTGAAAGGTATTCAGCGTGGGGACTTGGAGTGTACGATGTGGCTCGCCGCCGGAGTCTTAGTCACAGACAACAGGACCGCACTCCTTGTTTTGCCACCATCAGTTGAACTGCAGGAAGTTAACACGCCGAACGCCACTGTTCGCTATCCAGTCCAGTGAACAGGTGCCCACGTACATTTAAGTGCGCTGCATCATTGTCTGAAGCACTAGCGTGCTATCGATGGCGTGTCGCTCAATACATTGTCGGCGAATAAGCACAAACGCATCGTGGCGTCGAGCTAACGTTTCCAAGGCAGCGCAGTGCATCATTCCCTCACCATAAGGTCGCACCGAGCATGCATCATACGAAACAGTTGGACTATCGGATGACCACCACGTTTTTGTTACGCTGTATGGTTAGCTTCAGCTCGCTTCGCTTATAGAAGTCAGCGTCGCACGGAGATTCAGAATGGCGCCCCGCGTAGATAGTAATCGATGTCGCGTGTTCGCGAGGCTGGCGAGCCAGCCATGCAGCCGCACAGCCTGGGGGGCTGACGGCCTGCCCCCAACAGCCATATAACGGCTCTGCGCCTCCGAGAAGAACCCAACACGCGCCACAAGAATGAGCACATTTCAAGCCAGCAACCCAGACGAGACCCGTAGCAAAGACAACGCGATGTCCCAAGACGGCAACCCGCAACGCTTAAGCCATTATTACCGCCCGCGCGCCAGCTGGCCCGCGGCGGGCATATCAAGCGCACTCCAGGACCTTCAGCAGCATCCCCTCACGTTTTCCCAAGGCAAGGAACCACCATGTTTTCCCCTCCTCGTGATCCGCAGGCTGACGGCACCGCAGCCGGCGGGCACCTCGCGTCTAGGCCCGCGTCTTCCGAGTCGTGGTCCGCCAGCGCCGAGTCCACGGACCAGTCGTCCGACAACGAAAGCGTGGCGCACTCACAGTTTGGTGCAGACGGCGAGGACGGCGGGTCGCACACCCTGTCTGCAGACGGCGACGCCCCCGAGTCCCCGCCGCTCTCCCGGCGCCACGGCGGCGGCCGACGCACGCCGCCCGAGCTCACGCTGCCCGACTCCTCGGACTCGCCTCTGCGTTCCTTCAGGGCGCGCCCGCCTGGCCATCGCAAACGACCTAGCCACGTACACGTCCTGACGCGCATGATGGTGAGCCAGTGTCCCGCCTTTGCATCTCGCGGTTTTGCGCAGAGCTGATCTCAGGCATGTGATTCCCTGCACCGGCAGCCGACGAAAGACGGTCGAGCTGCTACACCCGCCTCTCCCGCTGCGTTGAGGCTTCAAGCGGACGAGGCCAGTTCTCCCGTCTCGCCCGGCACCGACTGGAAGAACTTCGTCCAGCAGTTCAGGAGTGCACGGACCTCGCTGGGGCCCACGGACGCCATTTTTGCCGCGCTCAGCTCTCCGCCGAAAAGACCGGCTAGGACGGCTCACTCGCGTACGAGCTCCGATACGACGACCTACGACGACCAAGAAGACTCTGACTCCTCCGTGGACGAAGACCGGGAAAGAGAGGAGACGCTTCGAAAGGCTGAAGAGTACTTCTTTGCCGGTCGTCTATCCCATGAAGGACATCAGTCAGATATAATGTAGTCAGTGTGCACGAGAATCATGTTGATGTAGGCAATAGAGAAGCTATGACAGGAATGACGCAATCGATTCGGTTTTGTCCATTACTCCGAATATATGGCAAGGGATTCGAACCTTGATGAAGATGTAAGTAGTAGCATTTAACGGCAATGCAGAGTATGTAAAGAAACTCGGCTTAAATCGAATAACGCGTTTAATACAAGAGAGTAAAAGCATGATCATTAGATAAAGAAGTAGTACTAAAGGGTACACTTGGTGATGCTTAAGAACAATGGCCCGCCGCTACAAGTTTCAGCGTAGCAAAGCTGGTAAGAGCAGGAGCCAAGGAGAGGCGGGGTAGTCTACAGGCTAAGGGGAGTTAGCAGCTGGACGATGGTCGAGATAATGAGGTCAGCACTTACAAGGGAGGAAAGGGGAGGGGAGGAGGCTTGTGAGCTGGTGTCACGGCCGAGTTCTGCGAGGGTGCGAGTAGGCAAAGCCGTCTAAAAATCGTTGTGTTAGCCGTGTGCTGTAAGCTAGAAGCCGGCGACTTACCGAGTAGTAAGATCGCGACCACGGGGTCCGGTGCCATCGGCAGGCCTGTACGGGAACCCCGCCAACGACTACGACTGGGATCGACTCGACAGTACTTGCCGAGGTTCACCAGAAGCGTTGTTGTCGGAAGGGCTAGCGGTTCCTGCCAGCCGCGTACAGCTCCTGCTGCCGGTGCCCGGCCCGAACGGGCGCACCGAAGCGTGATGCGCCGCGCGTGTTTGCTTGCTTGAGAGTTGAGCTTGGATCTCGGTGCGACGTTAGGTTGATGCTGTAAGCAAGGTAATTAGTAAACGCGTCCTCTACGCCCAGATGACGATGAAGGCTCACCGGAGACATTGCGCTCCGTCTCTGGTCCGGTGCCACCGACAGGCCTGTACGGGAACCCCGCCGACGACAACGACCGGGATCGACTCAGCAACGCCAAGGATCACCAGAAGTTGGATGTCATCGACGAGGCTAGCGTAACCTGCCAGCCACGTACAGCTCCTGCTGTCGGTGCCCGGCCCTGGTGGATATCATGAACAGCGGGTGCGTGGTGCTGGCTTGATTGTTCTTGACCAAGGAGCGCGAGCTCGGCACTCGGCGCAACTCCACGTCACTGCCGCGGCTAGTATGTCCAGTCAGCACCTTGTTGTCCTGCAGAAGGATGACGAAGACCTACCGGTGACACTGCCTTCCGCCTCTGGTCCAGTGCCACCGACAGGCCTGTACGGGAACCGCGTCGACGACTGCGAATGGAATCGACCCGGCAATGCCGAGGTTCACCAGACGCTGAGTGCCATCAACGAGGCTAGCGGTGCCTGCCAGCCACGTACAGCTCCTGCTGTCGGCGCCCAGCCCTGGTTATTGGTAGTAGAGAGACTTGAAGACCACCTTGCTCCATGTAGAGGGAAGGGGAAGCAGTAGAGAGGAGAAGATATTGTTGTGGTCGAGGCGAGAGGTTGTTGAGCTGGAAGGGCGAGCGGAAGGGTGTATTTATACTTTCCTGGAGGGAGGCTGGCAAAGGTGTCACGTTACCTGCTTGTTTACAAGAATCCAAACGGTGGTCGGACAGAAATGTGGGTTAGCAGCTCCTCGGGTTGCTGGGCGATGGCTGACGGAGTGTGACATGCCGCAAAGACTCTGGCTTCTCCCCGGCACTCGCACTTGTCCTAAACCGCATGCATGATGTTCAGCTTGTTACGGAGTATCTCCAGGCAATATGTGTAGACATAGAATACAGATAAATACCACGGTGTCTCTTACGTGCTAGGCCGGCGCCTGTCTGCACCGAAGAGGTGGCGAAGTCTCGTCCCAAACCAGAATGCCTTCCTGATTCGGATGGGCTGCACTTTAGGCGCCCTTAGTTGGCCATGAACGTGAACCACGGCGACCTCACACCGCCATCGAGAATCGAGTTTTCTGCACCTCATCGCACTTCAAAACCTGCCCCTACACCCGTGGTGATTGAATGCCAAATTATTTTGCATTTATTCCACTGCACTTTTCTTTTGGAGGAGCTCTGGAACTCGCCCCTACCCGTGCAACTGTGAAAGTGCGGAACGACCTGGTCATAAGTCACTCACGATGCGGTCAGCACAGACAGATGGGAAAAGCTGTGAGTAAATGCACTGTATACACTCATTGTGTACCTCTGAGTATATTCTGCCACTGATCGGCACAGATCCCGTGTGCGCGAGCCTACATTGCGTCAGGCGCGGCAAGCCTGATCCTTACGCAAATGTCGGGTAGGTGATTTTTGCGAAGGGTTCGCCATGCCAACGATATACATGTTACGTCTGTACACACGCGGTGTTTTGCCGTAAGATAAATACAGAGAAGTCTCCTCTTTGTTACTGCTCCCCGCAGCGCGCAGCCCGAGAAGCCTAGGATCGATTTATAAAGCAGTGCCGCCGATGTCCCGCCGCGCTCAAACTACATATGCTGAGCTTCAGGCTTGCCTTGCTTTTGAATAATCTAACCGCGCTCCACGTGCTTATAGCCAGGTGCTTGTAGAGACTAGGAACGATTGCGATGCTCGACCGGACGCTATGTTACTAATCTGCCACGATGTTTTACTTTCTAACGGTCAGGTATGTACAAGTCGAATCGCCTTCACAAAATATCTGCGCTTTTGTAGCGCCTTCTTTTTCTCACACACACATACATCGGGACTCTGAGCAGGTACCTGCGCACAGCCTCCGGCGGCCGCGCCACAATCACCTGGGTCGATTGCCGCTCAGACACGCTCTACTGCAGCTGCGCACCTGCTACATTGTATGGCGGTCGCAATACATGGTGTATATATAATGGAAGTGCGGGCGTTGCGACCCCGCCATCCCGCCTTTCGCTAGCAAGCACTACCACACCCCCATGTCGACAATCAACTACGCACGCCTCGAGGGCATCCAGAAGAGCGAGCTCCCTGGGGCCATTATCTTGGCTGCCATATACCTTCCACTCTTCATCTTCAACGTCGTTCGAAGCATACGCCATCCCACATATGTGCTCTTCGTTCTGTCATTCTTCTGCATCGGTACGCCTCGCGCCCTTGTTCTGCTAACGGGTATTTAGCTGATTATTTGATACCTAGTACGCGTCACAGCGTTCACGCTCAGGGCTATCCTGGCTGGTAGCGATACTGCAGGCGAGAATGTCAGCCTCGTTATCGCAGAGTCGATCATCTACTCCGTTGGGTTCTTCGGGCTATTGTACTCCGCATATACGCTCGTACTCGACCGGTAAGCTGTAGCCGCATCCCTCTCGAGACCATCCCCGCTGACAACCAGCTGCGCCTGCAGTGAACGCATGATCGGCCGCGGCCAGCCTCAGCCCGGCCCCATCGGCTTTCTGCTCACCATCATCAGCAACCGGAAGATCATCCGAATGGCACTTACCGCTGCCATCGCCCTAGGGGTGACCGCAGGCGTGAGTCCTGTCCGTTCTACCGTCTATATCCTATACTGACTCAGCCTGCAGTCGATGATGGGCTCGAGCCAGCAGTCGACGCTCAACACGGCGAACAGCCTCCGCGAGGCGAGCGTCTACATCTTCCTTGCGGTCTCCGCATGCTTGGTACTCGTCGCATCCCACCTCGCGTTTGAGGAAGTACAAGGTGTGTCGCGTCGCCTCTGCCGCGTTAACATTTGCTCATATGCGCTCAGCTGGGTCAAACAACTACGACGCGCCCGTCGGCCGCAAGTACCGCATATTCGTGCTCCTCGCCATCGCATTTCTCTGTCTCGCACGCGAGGCGTTCTATGCCGCGACAGAAAACAACGTTGCCAAGGTGCGTTTGCTCTATTCCCTTCCTCATCATGTTCAAGCGCTCAACAACGACATACTTTGCAGCAAGACAGTGCACGGCTCTGGTACCCGCTCTCTGCGCTCACTGAGCTCCTCGCAGTTCTGCTGTTTGCAGTCCCCGGGCTCGTCCCGTCGAGACGCGAGATCGCCGAGGCTGGCGAGCAGCTCAAGACGACGGATTCAAGCTCGAATCTGGAGCTGCATGGCTATAGTGCTTGATTTTTTTCCCTGCCGTCCGGTATATCCCTGTTTAGGTGTGTTGCGTATATCCAAAGAAAGGCCAATACGCGCGTCTCGGACAATAGTGGTATGTCTCGTCACTTGTACCGCTTCGTATCCGTGAAAGAGGGCCGCCCTACTCCACGGATGAGGCAAATGGGTGACCAACAGCGTCGAAGAGGTTGCAAAGCCTCGTACCAAAATAGAACGCCCTCCTGATTGGAGGCGTCCTCGCACACATGCTCGCTTCCAGCCTCTTAAGTTTCGGAAGAGGCGGTACCGTCGTTCCTCCATATGGACTCGCACCGCCATTTAGAACCAAGTCTTGTGCAATAATAGAGCGTTGTGACCGCCCCAAGAGCTTGCATAAAGTGGGATAGCACATAAGTTACCAGAGAGGGAAAACACTTCAACCGCAGCAAGGACCACGGTAAGGTTATATGCGGTGAGCTCGTTGATGTGCAGCTCGATTGCCCGGTGACCAAGAGTGGTACCGCTGGGATAACGGTCTCTTTAAGCTCTTCACCTGCAGTGTATTCATTTTCGTCTTCCAGCTGCTGCCAGAGGAGGGTTGAGTTACGGTCTAGTTGCGCTTTCAAACTCCGCTTACAAAAGTAAGCATTCTATTCCTTGCCCTTAGTAGTTGCTGTGATTCTAAGTACGCCGGTACCATTAGATTCTAGACTGCCGATTACCCTTCCGCACTATACTCTGGAAAAATTCTCTGTGGAGAATGAAGTGCGCCTAACTTGAGTCAAGAGCGAATTCCAGCATATACAACCTAAAGGCATGGTGAGCCGGGAAGAGGTTGCCTAGTGTTGGTTCAGAGGAAACCTAGCGTCAGTACGCACCTCAGCGAGCTCATCAATCTCCCTCCCTCGCGTGCATGTCTCATTAAAGCAAATTTATACGAGTACGAGCCTCTAGGAACCTCACAGCCACTTGCCACCCATGAGCTTCCACAGCCGTTCCCGGACTGTGCTCTTTATCTGTTCCTCATCCGCGGACTTCTGCTCTTTCTCCAACTTCTTTCGCTCTCGCTGCTCCAGGCTAAGCGGCTTGAGGGTTTCCGGTAGAGGTGTGCGAGCGTTTTGACGGGCAAGCGTCAGTAGTCGCTCACGCTTCTTCCCTATGCGCGGCTGCACTGGCTTCGCTGGCTCCGGCTCCAACTCCGGCTCCAGCTCAGGTTCTGGTTCTGGTTCAGGAGCCGCCTCGACCACATGCGTTGAAGCGTCCTCAGGAACATCGGTCTCAGCTGGCTCTTGCGCCGCAATGAAAGCTTCAAGCTCAGCCTGGCTAGTCACTTCTTTTCTGAGAGCCTCGAGCTCCCTCCGTTCGGCTTCAATTTTGGGAAGCCACTCTGAGAGGACGGCGTCCATGTACTTGCGCTTGACTTCAGGCTTCGGAGGAGGCGGTGGCGGGCTGAACAGACGGTCCTCTTCAGACTGAGGTTGCGGTGGCAAGGGCGGTTCATAGAAGCCGCCCCATTCTGCGAAAGCCTTGCAGACCATATTCCGTTTGTATTTGGTGAGGCTGAATGTCGTGAACACGGCAGGTTTTTTCCGATCTAGTGAAACGTGAAATCCACAAACGAGGAGCAACACGGGGCCACGTACCACTTCGCTCGATCCAGACGTCAACGACACGCGTCGTTGGCTTCTCCTCAACCGCGTCGGACTTGCTCGCGGTTTCCGCCGCCATTCGAGTGATGACACTAGCTTCCGGCACTAACTCCCCTTCGAGTCTGTTCTCCGGGCGAAGCAAGCCTCGAAGGTCTTGGAGACCAATACCTCCCGAAGGCGTCCGATCATAGATGGGAATTTCGAGTTGTATGGTCTGGCGACCCAGCGGGAGCATCTCCAGCGACTCACCGCTTTCGAACTCGGCGAAGAAGTACGGCTGGTACATGTCACTGGCTTCATGGTCCTAATACATATTCAACACTTCATTACGCATTCATGCAGCGAGATCCACACACCCTCCGGAATGTGTAATGCTTTAGCCTCCCATATCTCCGTTCGATAGCTCGCAGAATAGCATATGCCTGCGGAGTGGACGTGATACCGTCCCAGGGGCGGATGTACAAAACCGGTTGCTTCGTGGAGTCGATCCTGTGTGCGCCCACATCGGTGTTCGATAGTACTGGATTCGACGACGAAGACTCTTCCATGACGGTGGACATCGCTCTCCGGGTGCCACGGAGGGTAGCGTTTCTGCAGGCCGTTCGCGCGGCGTGGGACAGCATTTTGGAACGAGAGCCTGCGAAAGCAGACTACGTGTTTGAGAGGCCTCTGCACGGCAGGATGCGCGGAGCACCTGCGGTGAACGTCGGGATGAGAGCAAAAGGCGCACCATGCCCAGTCTGGGACGCCCGACATGTTTCTCTGTCACGTGCAACTTCTAACACCCAATCCAGACAGCGCTGTCTCAAATCAGGAAATGATGCGCTAAGAGCGCCTGCTAAAACCTAGCTTTTCATCAGCCCTCTGGCCTTGCACACGCGCCCTCCGCATCTCACTCGTCTGCACCATCCAACTCAATCAAGCTGTCTCCTTCAAAATTAGCGAAGATTGTCTCCAAAGACTCCGCTTCTCGCGCGATGGGGAAGTCGGATATCGAGTCTTGGATCGCGTCGACCTCGACCTCATCGCCCACAGCGGATGGCGAAAACCTGAACGGTCACAGATTATCTGGCTGGCGGAGAGACCTCGTTGTGAATGACTGGCAAGCGGCCCTGTTGGCTGCTCGCAGGCTGCTCCTCACCAGCAGCACGAAAACTCGGACATGGTTCCTGCAAGAAGAGCTGCTGTACATTGCTCGCAATTGTGGTATGTACCAGTGATCGTATGCCTGGAGTTGTCCGTTTGAACACTTAGATGGTCAGATCTCACTTTGAGTCAAACATTGGATATATTCCAGCTGCTGACTCTGACTTACTCGCGATATGTCGATGCACCTTCACGAGAAGCTGTGGAAACGGTTGGCGTAGAGCTCGTGCGCCGGGACGAGCTGCGCGGCACACCAGAGGGGGAACAGGATGCCGAGAGGATGGGAGTTGCTGAACAAATTGTTGGCTGGCTAGCACAAGAGGTCGACCGTATGGCAAAACGTCCAAGGTGCGTTCTACTTTTATGTCTACGCAAAATGGAAACCCATGCAATGTCTGTGACAGTGCTTATCCCCCAGCAGACATGCTTGTCCTTCTCAGCTGGTGTGCCGGGATATACTCGGTGTGTGTCGAGCACAACCCCCACTTCACCTCGTCCGTCCCGTGGAGCCCACTTGTTGGCAGTATGGCCACTCTGCTGGATCTCATCCTCGATAAAGCGAATCGCGCGAAGCCATCTGTTCAGAAGGGCGCCCTTGTCCGCGCGCGTCGCGCTCTCCGGTCGGTTAGTGAAATTGGTTTCTACTTCGTCGCCTGTCACTGAAAAGGAATGGTCCCTTAGAGCCCTCGAGATATCCATAGCGTGATTGAGACATTGATCACGCGAGCGAAAGGCCATAACAGCCCCCTTCATGTTGTTTCACTTCTTGGCGTAGCAGTTGATGTCAAGATGAGGCTCAAGAACGTCAAAGATGACGGTTTGAAAAAAGTCGACGATGAGCTGAAGGTAACTTGTTCAGTGGCACATTGTAGTGAAGACAAGCTGAAGAGTCTTCATACTCTAGTCGAATATTATCGCGTTCTACAATGCATCTGTTCTCATGTCGAGGACAGCCGTTCCGTTACATGCTGGGGTATATACCCAGTTCCTGATCACTGTCCATCAGATACTCATACGTTACACTCAGGCGGCTCTCTGTGGGTTCATAGGAAGCTCCGTAGATGAGAAGGATCTTGAGCAACTGATCCTTCCTCAAATGGAAAAGGCGCTCCTCAGGTCTCCAGAAGTCTCTCTGAATGGTGAGCGAGGCTTATCCATGTACTGTGATACTCTCTGATTGCGCCATTATAGTCATTGCGGATTTCCTTGAGGCATACTCTCAGCCTATAAACAGTGCCACCTTCAAGCGAATCCTTACCGCGACTGTCAACAGCGCCAAGTCTCCGAACGCCCTAATTCGCGCTGGAGCTGTCCAGCTCTTCAAGACCGTTATCTCAAAAACGAGCAAAGGATCTGACCTGAAGCTTGCTCTGGACGAATTGTTGACACTCCCGCGCTCGGGCAAGACTGCCGGAGCCGACCACCGAGTCGCTCTCTATACCATGCTCGGCTACCTACCACCATCTCAAGAAGTTTCACCCACCGCCGTCGAGGCCGGGCCCTCGCTACTGGCCAAGGAAACCAACGATGGCGCCATAACTGTGCTTGCTCTGTCCTTAGCGAGACACATAGTCTTTAGCTTGTGCGAGAACCTCGCATTGCCGGTTGCCACCCAAACTGCAATCACGAAAGAAATGAATGCAGCAAAGCCTCCGGTGCGACGTGCTTTCTCCTCTCTAGTCGGTAATGTTCTCTGGGAACTGGATAACTTGTCTACTCAGGCAGCACTCGACTTCGCCAAGGCCGTGCTGCCCTCTTTGGAGACGTCGCTGAAGACCGTCGCAGCGAGCCCTGCCGCACCCCCGGCTGGACCATTGGAGGGCTACATCGCGGTCGCGCTCCTTCTTGGACCATATCATCGCAGCGGCAAATTTGGTAGATATTTCGTCGTACTCACTGTTACAGAGCGCATCTCTGAATCTAATGTTGTATTTTCTCGGTCATATTGGTGCTGCAGAAGACTTTATCAGTCGGAACACGTCTTCGCAGTCGTTGCTTGCGACAGGCGCAAAGCCGTCGTTTTTGCTGTGGGATAAAGTCTACCAGAAGCTTGTTGAACCGGAAGATCAGGCCTGGCTCCTTCGTGCTGGGGAGGCTGTCTTGTCGTACTACAAGAACGACATCCTCAAGTCAGAACAAACAAGGTGTGTACTTCGAAACTCTATACTTCAGCTCATATTCATTGTGTACAGTGCGATGGTCGGCAACCTGTTCTTGCATCTTGCAGTGGACGGTTCATCTGTCGAAATTCGGCGTCTTGCTGTTTCATCAATGAACGCCCAGGCTCCCAAGCTTCCCGAGGTGGTGAACCGCATCGTGTCAGCCTCGCTGAAGGCATACCTCGTCAAGGAGAGCGCGCCGGCGAGGACGAGTGGCGAAGAAGCAGAGACAAAGGTCGTGAGCAAGGAAGGACGCCTCTGCGCGTTCCTTATTTCGTGTGCTGCCGTTGGCCAGGACGTAGATTGCTCTGTTCGAGAAGACCTCGTTCTGGATCTGCTTGTGGTAAGCTACCACACCGCGATTGGTGCGTACACTCATTCCAGCTTATAGAGATATACTAAACCCGACCCGTAGCTGGGCATGGCCTGCGCACCCCCTGGATTGACCTCTGCCAGACTGCTGGAGTTGACCCTCATGAAATCGCCACTAAGCACTGGGAACGTATCTTGCCCCAACTGATCGCGGCTTCTGAGGTAAGACGCAATTATCTACGGAGCATCAATCCGTGTCTCAACGTGCGATCAGTCACAATCCCCCGGTTTTATTGAAGCTAGCTACCGCGCCGTGACGACACTCTCGTTCGTGGCTCCCGAGATAGCGATCCCTCGTGTTGTGGAGCAGCTACGCCGCGATATTGACGCGCAAGCATTGAGCAGTCTCACAGACGAGGATCTTGCCATCTGGGCGACACCTGAAGGGACTACCTATGTTGATGGTGAATAGTATCGATATGTCATCTCTGGCAACGCTGAAGGAAATGCGTATAGTATTGGCTAATAAGAAGACCGACGAACCAGTGAAGAAGGGCAAGGGCTACAAGGACGCTCAGTGGGAAGCCGAGATCCGGAAGTCGCTCGCAAACAAGAAGCAGAATGCATCTGGTATACTGTCAAAGCAAGACCAAGCCCTTTTGAAGGCGCAGCTTGAGAAGGAAGCGGCCATCCGCAAGAGGGTAGAAGGCCTCAAAACCCGGCTAGAGCGTGGACTTGCGCTTGTGCGCAGTCTCGTGAGGTCGAACGCGGAGGAGCTCAAGAGTCATGTTTCGTCCCTGACTGACATACTGTTAAGCGGAGCATTTGGCAGTGCGGCTATCTCGCTTGTTGGAGAGAACTCTTTCAAGACATATCTTGTATACGTTCACAGCACCTTTGTCGCTGTCTTCGCTCATCCGTTTTGTTTCCAGGATATCTCGGCGTGCTGTTCAGAACGCATCATCGCTTTCAGTAAATGGACCGGCGTTGCTACTTTGCGAAGTTTAGAGGTGCCCGGTATTCCAGAAGAGTTGCAGGAAGAGCCGATTAGCTGTACGTACGGGTTGCTCAAATTCCCACTACAGTATCTGACATCTTCCAATAGCGATGGTTCTCCGCGTGCTGCACAGGCTACGGTTCTTGTCAGAGCAAATTCCCTTCGATACTGCGACATTTTCATATACTTCTCCTCTCCTTAACCAGATCTTCATCAAGGGAGGGGTTGGCTTGACAGAAGAAGAAGACCCTTTGGAACAGGCAACGCTTGCCCTTGACTTGGTTAAATTCCACACTGGTGAATGTAAGTCCTCGGCGAGCGATTCTGCAGTTCCGGGGCCTTATCATGTGACAGTCTCCCAAACTGCCTTCCCTCGCAAGCAAACTATGGAGAACCTCCTCTTTGTTATTCGCCAGCAGCCGAAGCTCGCAAAGGACGCATCATCTGCGCTTATCGATATTGGCCAAGCTGTGCAGTCAAGCGTCAAGCCTGAAGAGCTGCAGGTTTTGCTCCGTGGCACCCTGATCCAGGAAGTCTATGTCCGCAACGCTTGCTTGCAAACTCTTCAAGTACGTATTGAATGCATGCATCGCGAAGTCGTGCTCACACTGGAGTAGCCTTTCGACTTGACGGAGCTTGATTGGTCTTCAGAGCTGTGGATTGCGTGCCGCGACGACGATGAACAGAACGCTAGGCTTGCAGAACACCTCTGGGAAGATAATGGTTTAGACGTCCCCGAGAGCTTTCTGCAGTCTCTACTGTGCTACCTGGGTATAAATTGATTATATCTCTCCTTAATAGCGCTGACCCCCCTGCATAGAACACGAAAACGCCTACGTCCGAGCCAGCACTGCTGCTGCAATTGCGGAGGCTGTGGAGCACTGGCCGCAGTCCACCACTTCAACTTTGAGCGAGATACAAGACTTCTTTCGTGATAAGGTACGACTGCCATTACCCGCGTAGCATCACTACTCATGGTCTCATAGGCTAAGATCCTTGCTCCGGAGTTCGACCAATACGTATGTCATCAGAGCATTAAGGGTTTGCCATAGTTTCTGATATACCGATCTACAGGGAATGATTATCGCCAGCACAATTGACAGGGCAGATCCGTGGCCGACTCGTGTAGCCATTGCAAGGACATCTGAGCTTATGGCACCGAGCTTTACTGCGGACAACTTGGAGCCGTTCTTCAAGTTCCTGATTTATGACGAAGCTCTTGGTGACCGCCATTCTGACGTTCGTCGAGGCATGCTCCAGGCTGGCACCGCTGTCATTGACCTCCACGGTCCTGCACGTTTGGCTGAACTGATCTCGATGTTCGAGGAGTATTTGGGCAAATCTCAGCCTGCGAACGAAACCCATGACTACATCAAGGAGGCTGTGGTCATCTTATTTGGCCGCCTCGCGAAACACCTCGACCCATCTGATCCGAGAGTGTCGAGCATCGTTGAGCGACTCGTGGATGCATTGAAGACGCCAGCGGAGCAAGTGCAGATTGCAGTATCTGACTGTTTGTCACCCTTAGTCAAGCAGATGCGGACGCCAGTGGAGGACCTTGTTAATCGTCTTTTTGACGAACTTCTCAACGGGCAGAAGTACGCAATCCGTCGAGGTGCCGCGTACGGTTTGGCGGGAGTTTTCAAAGGTGCCGGCATCTCTGCCATGAAGGATTTCAACTTCATTGAACGCCTGCGTGCCGCGGCGGAGGACAAGAAGCACTTTGAGCCTCGTCAAGGAGCGATGTTTGCCTTTGAGACATTCTCCAATGTCCTAGGACGCCTCTTCGAGCCCTATGTCATTCATATCTTGCCGATGCTACTGACAGCGTTCGGCGACGCCACGACCGACGTCCGCGAGGCGACCTACGATACCGCAAGGGTCATCATGGCGAATCTTTCTGGATACGGAGTTAAGACTATCCTGCCATCTCTTCTGGAGGGTCTCGATGAGAAGCAGTGGCGTACGAAGAAAGGCTCCATCGAACTGCTGGGTATGATGGCGTATTGTGCACCGAAGCAGCTGTCGCAATCCCTACCTGTTGTTATTCCACGATTGACGGGCGTGCTGACCGACTCGCATGCCCAGGTAAAAGCAGCGGCCAACAAGAGTCTGAAGCAATTCGGCGAGGTCATCAGCAATCCGGAAATTCAGTCTCTGGTTCCTGTCTTCCTTAAGGCTATGGTGGACCCCGCAAAGACATCAAATGCACTCACAGCGCTTCTCAAGACGTCATTCGCTCATTATATCGACCATTCATCTTTGGCCTTGGTGCGTTCTGTGCGTTTCGGCGATGACCATTTCACTGATAATTGATACAGGTCGTTCCTATTATCGAGCGTGGCCTTCGTGAACGTGGTGCGGACACGAAGAAGAAGGCGGCACAAATCGTGGGCAACCTGGCATCTCTCACAGACTCCAAGGACTTCGTCCCTTACCTCAACGAACTCCTACCTCTAGTTCATGTCGTGCTCGTCGATCCTGTTCCTGAGGCTCGTGCTACGGCCGCGAAAGCCCTAGGCACCCTCGTGGAACGACTCGGCGAGGTTCACTTCCCAGATTTGGTACCTGGCCTTCTTCGTACTCTCAAAGCCGATAGCTCCGGTGTGGACCATCAAGGTGCTGCACAAGGTTTGTCCGAGGTCCTTGCTGGCCTTGGTATGGAGCGCATGGAGGGTCTACTTCCAGACATCATCGTCAATGCACAGTCCCCTCGCAGCACCGTCAGGGAAGGTTTCATGTCATTACTGGTCTTCTTACCTGCAACATTCGGAACTCGTTTCTCACCACATCTTCCGAAAATCATTGGCCCCATTCTCAGCGGCCTTGCCGATTCCGAGGATTACGTGCGCGAAGCCGCCATGCGTGCTGGTCGCATGATCGTCACTAACTATTCGAACAAAGCTATCGATCTGCTGTTACCTGAGCTCGAGCACGGCATGTTCGACCCTGGCTGGCGTATTCGCGTACGTATCGCTCCCTCCCCTATGAGTCTCGTTGTTCACTGGCATATAGCAATCTTCCATCACGCTCGTCGGAGAGCTCCTGTTCAAGGTCTCCGGTATCAGTGGCAAGACTGAGATTGAAGAAGAGGAAGAGGCGGCGGACACCACTCTTGCTGAGACATCTCGCAAGGCACTCATTGATGTCCTTGGCCAAGAGCGCAGAGACAGGATTTTGTCTGCTCTCTACATGGCTCGCCAGGATGCGGTTAATGTTGTCCGTCAATCTGCTGGTCATATCTGGAAGGCTCTGGTCCATAATAGCCCGCGTACTGGTAAGCACCACGTACGTGGCTATATACTTGGGCCTGTGCTCACTATCTTGGTAGTACGCGAGATTCTGCCTCAGCTCATCACTCAAATCATACGTCTCTCCAGCGATGAAGCTGACCAACAAGAGGTACGATTACCATCAGGGCTCATGAGTTCTTGTTTAAACGCCCTTTTAGACTGCTTCGAGGACGACTACTGAGCTATGCCGCAAGTCCGGTGAGAAGATTCTTGGAGAGATCATCACCATTCTCCGTGGCAAGGCGAGCTCTACTGACTCCCGTGTTCGTGAGGGTGTCGCTCTGACCCTCTCCGAGCTCATGTGAGTTTCTTTATCTGTCCCAGTCGAGCACAATCTGCATACTCACTGGCTATGTAGGGAGAGCACCACCGATGCTCAACGCGAGGGACACGAAGACGAGATTATCACCATGGTCCGGGTCTCACTTGTTGATGACGAGTCGAACGTTCGTGCCGCTGCGGCCAAGGCCTTCGATATCCTGCAAGAGCACATCGGCGTCAAGGCCATTGATCAGACAATCCCAACCCTCCTGGAGGCTTTGCGCCAGCCTGGCCGGAGCTCTGGCACAGCCCTTCAGGCCCTAAGAGAAGTCATGAGCGTCCGGGCATCGACCGTGTTCCCTGTTCTCATCCCTACACTGACTGCCACGCCCATGACCGTCTTCAATGCCCGCGCGCTGGCTTCGCTGGTGTCTGTGGCAGGCTCCGCTCTCAGTAAGCGTCTGACAGTCATTCTCAGTGCATTCGTTCGTGTTTTGGAAGGACCGGAGGGCAAGGATGAGGAGCTGCACGAGGCTGTCGACGAAGCTCTACATGCACTCTTGGGCTCTATTAGCGACTCGGAGGGCCTCAATACCCTGATGCTTCTACTTCTCGGCTGGGCGAAGCATGAAAGTGTTGAGCGCCGCGTCAGCGCTTG
Source organism: Phanerochaete carnosa HHB-10118-sp (assembly GCF_000300595.1). Classification (NCBI taxonomy): domain Eukaryota; kingdom Fungi; phylum Basidiomycota; class Agaricomycetes; order Polyporales; family Phanerochaetaceae; genus Phanerochaete; species Phanerochaete carnosa. The sequence goes on along the minus strand of NW_006767634.1, from coordinate 2,163,732 downwards.
CAACATATTCACAGTGTTCTGCGAGGTTACCGAGCTCGATACGTCACTCTACCACATCGACTGGATCAGGCAGCTCGTCTCCCTATTGGACGACTCGCAAGTGCCAGTGCACACCGCCGCATGGCAGGCCTTGGATGCATTCGTCAAGTCTGTCCCCAAGGACGAGCTCGAGCCGCTTGTTGTACCCCTGAGGAGAACCATCGAGAGCATTGGTGCCCCAGGCCACCACGTCCCAGGCTTTAGTCTGCCAAAAGGCGTTTCGCCGACCGTATCAATCATCATCGCGGGTCTCACGACCGGCAGCAACGAGCAGCGTGAGCAGGCTGCGTACGCGATCGCGGACCTCGTCGAGCGCACAGAGGAGAGCGCGATCAAGCCGTTCGTCGTGCCGTTCACGGGCCCGCTCATCCGTGTGGCGACGCAGGCGACGACGTACCCACCTGGCGTCAAGACCGCGATCTTGCACGCGCTCGCGACGATGCTCGAGCGCATTCCGGCGTTCGTCAAGCCGTTCTTCCCGCAGCTGCAGCGCACTTTCGTCAAGAGCGCGAGTGACCTATCCAGCCTGGCCGTCCGCAACAGGGCCGTGCAGGGCCTAGGCGTGCTCATGAAGAATCAGCCGCGTGTGGACCCAGTTATCACGGAGCTTGTTGGTGGCGTCAGAAACAGCGAGGACGCGGTTGTGGGCAGTTTGGTGCTCGCACTGGCGTACGTTGTGTGGAATGGTGGCAGCAATGTAGGAGAGAAGGCCAGGGAAGCGTGTTTCGAGGTCGTCTCGGACGCATTCAAGGAGAGTCACGACGAGTCGTATGTGCGGGCTACGGCAGCGCTCTTCGCCGCGCTTTCTGCCTTCCCCGATCTGGTGAAACCCATTGTCGAGTGCGTGAATTCCCGCTGTTCCGTGAAGGTCCGAGTGACAAGCTAATCACCGCGTTTGTCACAGTAACCATCTGTTGGCAGGCACACCGCCTTCGGTGCTATCGTCACACTGCATCCTCACCGTCCTCTCGCCTCCCGAAGACTGGGACGTCGACGGCCCACTCGATCTTTTTGAGCAACTGACCGTAACCAAGAGTGTTGCGCAGAAAGCCCAGGAGAGCGTATCGAGCGAGCGTGCATCTATCGCGCGGCCAGCCCGTGAAGCCCGGGAGTTGCTCAAGCAGTACGACGCGTGAAGACAAGAGCTGAAAAATGGCCGCGGTCTGCACAACAAGCTTGTTCACTGGAGCACGTAGTTCTGCAATGTGACGCACTAATCACGCAAGGACCATTTATGATATCAAAATTACTTCTATTATTCTTGTTCATTAATGATCAGTGACTTGGGAGTGTGCTGCCTGCAGCAAGGCGGTGAGTGTCGTAACATATTATGATGATTGGTATGTGTGAGTTCCTTAGGAGTCGACGTGCAACGTTTTCATGATACGCTCAAGGCCGGCGTTACCTCCGAGCCTCGCAATCTCCGTGGATATTTGGTTTTCCAAGCTTGCCATGACCGACAGCGTGTAGTCAAAGGACTTTGTCTGATCCCTCAGATATGAAATTGTGTATCGTTTGAGCGTCGGGGTGCTCGGCCGCTTCTGTAGCACATCTGAGAAATAGAGTAGGTGAACTTTGCGATCACTTCGGTCGAGCGGGGGTCTCGGGAACGCACTCAGGATTTGTCTGTTCGACGTGTCTGCGCGTATGCCGTGCACGACGGGGAACGAGAACTTTCCTTCCGTGAGATCCTCTGCAAAACCTTTGTTGGAGGCGTACTGAGGCCATGTTAGCAATGTTGCCTGTCATCATGCTCAGAGCCGTGCTCACAGTATCGCTCTGCAAATTCATGTAGTCATCGCGGATCTGGAAATAGACTCCTATCAGGTTAACCAAAGGTACGTAGTCCCTGGAAAGTACCGGTGAGTGGAGAACGGGCGGAAGCTCAGGAGTGAACCCTTACATGTCGACATTGCTGGTGGCGCAGGCCATCATGAGTTTGATAGCTACGCGGAGTAACCCGCCAGTCTCTGCCAACGGTAAGCGACATCCTTGCGGCACGTTTGTGCTGCGATGCTCACTATTGTTGACCATAGTTATGTACTCCTCTTCAGTCGGACATTGCAGCGAGTCGCGCCATAGCAACTCAAGACCCTGTCCGCGGTGCAACGAGAGCAACTCCTCTAAATAAAACTCGGATCAACACTGGCATGCTAGTGCAAATACGGATAGAAGCTAGCCTGTGACGACACGGTCCAACTGGGTGTCGTCGATCAAACGCCGGGGACGCTCCACGGGCGACTGGGCTTGGACGTGGTTCCGCAGTGTAAAAAGCTCCTGGTACGCCAGGAAGTAGACATAGTTTGCGGAGTTGATGGTCTGCGGTATGCCGTAGATCTTGTGAGAGGCTGCCGAAGATCAACAAAACCATATGACGGCGGGAGCGAGAGTCATACCAGGTACGCCTCTACGCAGCTGTGCATCATCCTCGATGTCATCTACGCTATACACTTTTAATGAGTGGAAGACGGTCTATACGAATGATCTACTCACAGCAGACTAGCGTTATGGAGCATGTTGATGACTTTGGATATCGTGTGCAGCTTGTCAGCTGGTACATTCAGCCATGTATTGAATGACTCCATCATCTGTCTCCGGAAGTCTTTGCCAGGAACCGAGGCGATGTGTGTGAATGGTTCCAATAAAGCCTATACAGGTATCATCAATCAGTATACTGTAAGCCATGTCAACAGCTATCTTTTTACATTCTCATTCCGTTCAGACCAAGTCGAGGACTCGGCGAGTACTTTCAGCACGTCATATTTCATCTCCGGTCTGTCCTGGTGAGATAACACAACTGCCGTCGTGCATAGCCTGATTTATGCACTTACTGTTCGATTACAAGTGAAGTGAATATAATGAACAGTTGTGGTAAGGAGCAAGTCGTGGACGTCGGTACCTACTACACCGTTGTCGCAGCAGCGGTACCGGAGCGCAGTCCGGCAAACACGGATCAGATAGCTCTTGATCCGGTGCTGCTGCCGGATCGGGTTAGCTTTACCGGTGAACGATGGCCGCACGACAGTTGGATAGCCAATAGCCAATATACAGGTGCATTAGCAACAAAGAACTGTCGAGTGCACTAAATAGAAAGCCGATGGTCCCTCTTGACTCGCAGGGCACGGCATAGATGAAGACAACCAAGGGAGGTGTGAGGTAAGTGAAGTGGAGAAAACAGGGGAGCGAATGGCATATAGTTGATCATATCAGGTCATTAGATGGGAGTGTCCGCAAAGGCACTGCACTATTCCATGGGTGTCATCGCCTGAAGTGTAATGTGGAAGATAACGCCTTGGTGATCTGTTGGCGTAGCGACCCTTTCGCAGATGATGGGCCGCCTGGAAGAGAAAAAGACTAAAAGGGAGACAACACGTTAGATCTTCTCGTAGACGCTACCATTCGCACATTCACTCACATCTGCGGAATAGATGCTGAAAGCTGAGGACTGCGCGTTGCGTGGCACGTCAGATGGCGGCCTGTGTTGTACTAGGCGCGATTCGGCGCGTGCCTTGCGTCGCGTCCGCCGCCGTTCAGGGAGGGTAGCATCCCATAGCGTCTTCTCGAACACGTCCATTGGCGCCAGCAACAGGTCCTCGTCGAGCTCTGCGTAACATTCCTCGCTAAGTTCTCCGGTCTGGGCACCTGCCGACACTGCACGATGTAGCTCCTGCCCGAACACGTGGAGCGCGATGACATCTTTTGGCGGCGGCGGCGGCGGCGGCGGCGTCTCAACCCCTGGCGACGAGAGGTCCGTGATAGACGAGGCAGCTGTGGACTGCGAGTCATTACGCTCACGGCAATGCCGCTTTGGGGGGCGTGGCGGCGAGTCGAAGAGAGGCGATACAGGCGTGTTCGGCCCGCTCGACGGAGTGTTCCTGTTGTCAAATGTGTCTAATTCATCAGTCACCGTGATGAGATCCCCGGACCAGGACCGCCGGATAGGAGCAGAGGCGGGCGCGGGAGAGATCATCCCTCGCACGCTCGACGGTGTGTAAGGGGCAGGCGTCGACGGCGCAGTGCCTCGCGCAAGGGGGTCTTCCTCGACGTTGACAGGCACCGGGCTGAGCAGGAACCGGGGTCCGTCAGCAGAAGTGGGGTACTCTGACTCGTAGGGTGTGAAGACAAAAGTCTTTTGCGTCAGGTCCCACTCCGCCGTGAACGTCAACGCGGTGCCCGGAGTGGAGGACGGCTGCGACGGGGGAACGAGGGTCGAGGACGCGAGTGGCAGCGGCGATGGTGGTAATACAAGGTGGATGCCGCTCACCAACCCCCGCCGCCGAATCTTCTTGATGTTCAACGGCGCGATATCGGCAACAGGCACAACCTGGAGCTCGTATGAGGATGCACTTGACAAGGTTTCATTCATAAGGTAGGCACCCACCAGCCGGGATCCTAAGGCAGCGGGCTGTCTCTCTTCAGACCGTCGAGAGACGCTCGACATGCGTCCGAGTGTTGGCGAGTCCACAATGCACCAGGCATTGCCAGTACCAGACTGTGCAGCACGTCCGACGTTCCGCATGGCCCGCGCGGCGGCCAAGTCCAGAGAATTCTGAAAGCGATGTTTAGAAAAAGAAGAAGGAGCCATCGCTGAAAGTAGGACGGAGAGGGACCAAGGAAAAAGTGAAGGGATGAAGGGGTATATAGATAAGCGGCGGCGGGGTGGCAAAGAGCACATTGCGAGTTGCTCGCTTCGAGCATAAGAGGCTGGCGAGCAAAGGCACAGCTCATTGCGGATCAATTGACAGGTGATATGTGTCGCTATGACTGTATTATGGACGTATGGGAAACGGCGACACGACCGGTGCCTGCCATTGCAAGACGGTCGGCGGCCGATTCTTCGCGCCACCGTCCAACCCAGTGCTTCAAGTGAGCAATGTCGCTCGTTGCGCCTTTTAGCTTGAGAATGCCTAGTGCGGAGAGCAGGCAACCGAAACAAGAAAGCCGAGCTTCACGTGATTGGTCGACACTGGGAAAACTTTCTATGATGGATGAGAGCAATGGTACATCAATCAAAGAAGTAACCAACATGACAGCTCTGAGCATGGTGAACACATGCAGACTGATAGACCGTGGCGGTATTTTAGCTCGGTGGTGGTATAACCAGCGATCACATCCAGAAAGGCGAAGGGTTCGATAGCAACCAACGGCATGTATTTGGAGAAGCCTATCAGAGCTGTGCATTGACACAAGGCGGCCAATGATAGCCTGTCGCCGCCGCTGTGGAATATGACTTCACCAAAGAAGTAGCCTGTTGCTAGCTGTCAGTTCATGTCACTCGGGTGGAGCACAGAGCAACGGAACACAGCACCTGTCTACTCATCACGCCTCATGGGACATACGCAGTCCGGAAGACTCTACCCAAAGTCAAGTTATTTCGGCCTTCCGCAAGCTTGATGGCTTCGCCCACGGGGTTGTATACATCTTCGTCTATTTGCCTCCACCTCAGCTCTTGCAGCCTTCTGTTGGTTTCCCTTGTCCCTGGGCGGTAGTCAGGTACTAAGTAGTTTGTACCATCCTGGGCCTGATGCGAGTTCCAAGTGCTGCGGCGGTGTAGTGGCAGGAACGGCAGCTTGACGTGTAGGTGCACGAGGGCCAGGTTGCTCAGAAGAGTCGATGGAAGACCATAAGTCTGGCTCGCATTGGCCAGAAGGGCAAGAGTGCCGTCGACTACTGATGGTGAGATTGCTATGCTCCCGAAAAGCAAGACAAGACTCACCTCGTCTATCCCATGTCTGCAGCCAAATACGTAGGTTCGCGTGTTGCGCTTCGCGCTCCGCATCATCCAACTTGATGATATTCCGCGCCGCAGTTCGAAACAGAGGTCTGTAGAGCCTTCTTAGATTAGAAAACGGGCCGTATTGGTTACCGACAGAACGGAGAAGACTCCTCAGGAACAGCCTGTATACGCTCTTGAACTCTGGAGGTACTGGTCCGATGGGGTACATTGGGAGCGCAAAATTCTATAGGTTTGATCCTTCTACCTCTCGGGCGTTCTCCAAGGAGAAGCGAGATGACCAGAGATGTTTAGTAGCAGGGTCCGAGAGCAGATGGTGGTTGTGCGCAGAGTCAGATCAGGCGACAAACGCATTTGGACGCTGAGCGCTCGCAAGCGGGCGTTGTGGCGCTTTCGTCTACAACCTCACCGAATCTTTCTGCCACAGCAGCTTGCAAGTAGCAGCCTGTAAGCTCATTTTCACGATCTTTTCGAACCGTCGGATTATCTCTGTTATTTTTGGCACTGCTTGGAGACTTGTAAAGCACCTCCTGAGTCATCTCCTGAGCCATCAGGACGCAGTCCGAAAAACTACTAGTACGCATGTAGTGGACGCTCATTGTTGACAGCACCGCACATCAGGAGCGAAACTGTGCGGAAAATGCAGAGTAGGACGAGATCTGTGAGATGGCAATGGGGCGTGTTTTTTAATTGATGGAATATAGGATCTGAGAGGTATACTGTCCCGGGGCAGGTGTCAGGCCACGTCGAACAATACATTGCCTTGCGTCTTTCCCTGGGTGCGGCGCTGGAAGGAGAAGTGAGCTAGCTACCGCAAGAATATTTTCCTTTTATCCTCGTGAGCGTTCACCAGTAACTGCTGTGTCTGTTGTTGCCACTGACCAATCATCAGTGATACTATCTAGAATGCTATGTCGAGAACATACAGCGAAAGGGTGGGCATTTCGATGCCACAGCCTCCATATGACACTAGACTGGAATACCCCTTACTTGAACTTGCCACCGGGAGTCATACGTCACGGACCAAGTCCGGTACAAACATGGGCGATATACGTCTCACACTCTTTTGCCGTGTCGCGTACATTGTAACTATCATGAACATAGATCTGCGCTTGTTTTCAATGGCCCCAAAGGTTGATCGAACTTATCATTCTATAGTGTGGGTTCCCAAAACATCCCAGAGCCCCCCCCCCCCCCCCCCGAACCGCAATTTTTGCCAACAATTCCGCTACCACTTGACGGGCCAGCACTTGATAGCGTTTTGTACTACCGCGATCTACCACAATCCAGCGCGCTCTACGAGTCTCGACTCTTCAGATTTGCTGCTCATACCGAGCCTCAAGGTTGAGAGGGAAAGCGATTCGGGAAGAGATCAAACGGGAGAGGTTGCCGTCGGAACGGCAGGCTAGTGCCCTCACGCCCTACCGGTCACCTCAAGCGTGCGCTCATCCTCATCTGCAGACCGTCACTAAGGGCCAGCCAGACATCCACGCATCCGCTCTCGGCAGCGGCGCCACAAGACCAGTCCGTCGGGGCACGTCATTCCTAGCGGCAGATCTCCAGTTTGGTTTGGCTTGGCAGTACGCCCCCTGCGAGACATTCCAGCGCGAAGAACGGGGCTCGCGAACACGCTTTGGCGGCCCATACTCTCTCCGCTCAAGGCGTTCCGCTATGCCCTTTTACAAGACCGAGATGGCGGATCAAGAAGATCGAATGATGCATTGCTTATATGTTCACCAAGGCAATGTCGTCAACTTTTTTTATCATCTTGCTTGAGGGGTTGCCCGTCGGGAGCTACTCATCTTTATCGAAAGATGCCATCATTGAACTGGGCTGCTCTCGTAGATACTTGGATACTTGGTTGTCATTCCCATACCTCCGAGATTGTGTTCTGCCTGGTGACTGGCCATCCCGCCACTGATCTGAGTAATCTTGAATTTCTGTCGTCTAATTTAGAGAGGAACGAACACTTAAAAACGGATCCTGTCAACCGTGCAATGATGGGTACATAATAGAAGAAAAAAGAGCAAGTAAAACAAGATGGTGGAAATCAATGTGTTATGCTATGTGTGTTGCAGCGCAAAAAAGGAGGAGAGCCCATGGGCGGGCTATGCATACGTGGAATGAGGGAGGAAGCAATATGTAAACAAAGGGAAATGACGATGACAACACGTCCTGCATCATATCGCTCAGCCGAACATCACTGAATTGGAGCGAGGGGGAAGATACATACGCATCACGCATGCCGCGCGCCACCCACAGGTGCTGCTTTCCGTGCGTCGAACGGTGCCGTGCCGTACATCGGCGGCAGGACGTACGCAGGGTGTGCAGACACTAGGGGCGCGTGTAATTGCCACGGTGCCTGCATCACCTGCATCGGGGGGCCCTGCGGGGGGATCGGGTACGCAGCAGGATACGGCCCGTACGGCGGCTGAAACGCGTAGAACTGGGGGAGCGGGAACTGCGTGTTCGTCGGCGTGCATGGGTTGCTGAACGTCGAGCCCGTCGGCGACGGCAGTGTGCTGAGCGTACTCGCCGTGCTTGAAGGCGTTGTCGGGGTCGTCGTATGCGCGCTCGCGTTCGTCCCTGCGCTCGTCGAGCGTTTATGCATCTGACGGGGCGGCTGTTGTGCGGGTTTCTCTGGCTGGCGACACTGGAACAGCCCTTGCACCCAGTCCTCACCGCTGTTGCTTGATTTGCTCCGCCTGTGCTCGCTGGCATCTGCTCCCGTGAACCAGCCGTCTGGGTCCTTCTGCGGCTGCACCTTTGCTTCGCCTTTGTGCTTCCTGCTTCTCCTGGACCCTGATCCGCTCGATCGCAGACGATCGACCATCTCTCGCGTCTTCGACGACTGCCGTGGGACGTTGTCCTGGCCCAAAAACGCAGGTACTGCAGCTTCCGCAGCAAGCTTCGGGGTCGCGGACCGACTCTGTGAGGCGCTATGTGTAGATGTGGACGGAACTTCGTTGTAGAAGCCATGCTCGTCCCGCTGGAGTGGCGGAGGGAGCGAACGCGTGCTGGTGCGGGAAGCCAAGTTGCTGTTCAGGGACGGGAAGTGGAACTCATACGTGGGTGACACATAGGGCACATCTGGAGATGAGGGTGAAGGTGATGCATGGTCCAGAACATATGCAGGGATGAAGGCAAGAGCGGAGGCGTTGAGAGGCTTCGAAGGAGAAGGAGAAATGACGGTACCCGTATGTGTTGGCGTACCGCGGTCATCAAACAGCACCTCCGCATACGATTTCTTGTCGCCTTGCGGCGTCGTAGGGGGCGGCTCCGACTCGAAGGAGATATCCGAGTACGTCAGGTCAACGACATCGGGAGAGTGTGAATCGCTGTCGTAGCAGGAATCGTCAATCGCATCGAGGTTCCACATCCTCACGCGCTCGTCGGGCAGGCGCGGAGGCAAGTCTAGGCATGAGGGCTCGAGGATTCCGCCAAGCAATGCATCTACGTGCCGTTCCCACTGCTCTCGTCCTCGGCGAATGATATCTTCGCTTGCATCTTCGGGCAGCAGGAGTTCCGCAGTGAACATGATATCCGAGAGCGAATTGCATATACCGACGCGCCTCTCGTAGTGTTCCAAGGCATACTCCGCCCCTTTCGCCCCTACGAGCGACGGGTCAAGCTCGACGTCCAGTTGTTGCTCTCCCGTCAGCTCATACTTCTCCTTCTCGCTGTACAGAGCACTGTGATAGTGCGGTGGTCTAGGATGAAACGTGAGTTTGACACCTGTTTCCGTCCAGTGGTATCTCCTGACGCAGGCCCAATCCACGTCCACATAGGACTGCTGCCACCAGTCACTACCAATCAATTCCCAATCCTCCAAGTCCTCCTCCTGCTCTTCTTGTTCTCTAAACGAGTTCGCGACGGTCATCGCAGGGCGAGAGGCCGATCAAAGGAACGCGGGATAGTCAAGACCACAATGAAGCGGTCGATCGTGGTTCAAGACGAATCTCGTGCGAGGTGCATGAAACTTGGGTTCCCTATGAGGGCTGTTATTTCGTATGGAGTATAAGGGGACGAAGAGCAGACGGATTATCGACCTGTCTATCACGCTTTATGCGTGGGGCTCATGAACCCAGTACGTTCCAAATGGGTCAGGGTGCTTAGGGGAGGTCGCGGACGGCGCCTGAATGTTCTGGCTGGGCTACAAAGATTCTGAATACGTATGTGGTGACTTCCTCGTCGTCGTCGGTGGTGGTGTCGAGCAAAAGGGGCGTGGGGGAAGCCAAGTATGCGCTACGTTGTTACCATACGATTACAAGACGTTCAATCGAGATCCCAGGGGACAGGCGCCCATAATGGCGTGGCGGCGCAGCGTTGGCACAACGCGTCGCCCAATAAGACTATCACAAACACGATAATCACGGCCTGTTACTCGATAGTGCTGCGGACTTCAAATTGCGCTAATGGGAATAAGTAAGTGCACCGCCGCCTCAGTAAACAGGTAACAAACCCTAACCGACCATGTCTCAGGGTCGTTGGGCAGCTGTCAAGCCTCGCTGACTGCTCGTGAACGTTGAGCACGGTGAGCACGGGTAAGGGACCAGCGTATTCTTACTGCAGCGACTGAGACGGGGATCCAAGCGAAGATGAGGTTTACATAACCATCAGAACGCGGCGATGCACATACAGTACGGGTGCTGGGGTAGTAAACCTTCGGCTACCCACCTTCGACTTGTACGGGGCCACTCCTGCTCCATTTCTGGGGTCCGACAGGCACTGCTGCTGTGCCGAGACCTGTGTCAGAGTGACAGATCTATCAGACTGGTCGTCTCAGACGCGCCTCTTTCCGCATACGCACATTCGGAAACTCTTCTGGCTTGGGACGAGGGGGACAGCCACTTCACGAGGATCTCACTTCACACCCAAGCCGGTGCGGCTACGACGCGGAGGGCTGAGGAGCTCCTTGTGGATGTCGTACGCATCTCTAGCTATCTCTTATGTAAGCCGCCGGTTTGATGTCGACCTCTGGGGGCCCCAGGTCGAGGGAGCAATCGGCTAGAGGAGAGTGCAGCACCACTGAGATAGCCGGGGTGCACCGCCCGGGGAAGGCTATAAGAGCTTTGCCTCTAACGAGTATGGCCATTCGCCATCTAGATTCTTTGAAACAAATTTAAACAGGCAATGTAGCTGCCTCGCCAGCCTCTCAAAAGGGCGTGTACGTAGCGTACTGGCTGTGTTCGCCCCCAACGGATGGCACCAGCATGTCGGATGTTATATCGCGCCTCCTCGTGCCGGGATGCGAAGCAGGCAGATTGTAATGCTGCGTTTGATATAGCCTGAGAGGGGCGCATTCGGGCTAAAATATGATGATCATTCACGCTGCATTGCAGAAGATGGACCCACAAAACTCGAAATCAACCCGGGAGAGGAAGGGCAAGCTTAACAACACCGCAAAGAGAGAAGAACCGGTCTCTTTGGTGCCTCACGCCGCGCTTCGGAAGTGCCTCCGTCTCCTATACGCATATTTATTTAGTGATATTACTAGCTGCAAGAGCATGTATTGATGCTGTGTCATACTATTATCATGCCATATGCTGGAGTCTCCAAAACTTAACGCATGCACAACTTCGTATGCATTCTGCAGCTCAGTTGAAGTAATGGGTCCCTCTGCGCTAGTTCGAGCATGTCACGGTGAGGTTATGTACCTTTAAATATGCTCGCGATATGTTTTTATCCGCCCATGGCGCACATGTCGTGTTCTCCTTTTCCCGGATGCGCTGGCGCACGCCGCACGCCACATAGTGGCGCCATACATGTTGGGCGCGCCGGTACCGTACCACGCGGCAATTATCAGCTTTTATGCTACCAGATAGACATTTGTTCCCTTGCACACTGTACATGTGTCAGTAACTTGTAGCTGTCTGGAATGCACAATCTATTCCGCAAGTGTGCGCTCATCACTATATCAACATAATTTAGGAGTTATACCCTGACTGCCATACTCGAGTGACATTTGCAAGTGGCTATGATGCAAAGTTACTTATCTGAATATTATAATCAATTTTACGAGAATCTTTTGAGAGTGTTGAATACATAGCCCGCACAATTCACCAAGGTTCTCGGACTAAACTTGCGCAGAAAATGTGTACTCGCTCAAAATCACAAATGCGATACAGAGAAACGCGTTGCGTTCGCTGACTACCAGTGCGTAGCATAAGACGTGCGCATACTTAGTTAGTCCTCGCCAGGCAGATCTCCATCTGCATCACACGAGATCAGCTCTACAAACCAACAGGCAAATCCAAAGACCCACATCAATATTCGGCACCCTCTTCTGCACTGTTCCATTGACATTGGAAGTGTGAATGCTACTCACCTCAGCCATAGTAGCTTTCTCTCCTCTCTACCACCCTGTCTCCTCGGCTCTCGACGTGGGGCAAGGCAGCCACCAGCCTCTTCCACTCGCCAACACCGGGGTTGAGCATCGGGAGCAAGCGTTGCATATGGCTGGTGGATAGCGCTAGCGTCGTCGACGATACAAAGCGTCTGGTGAACCTCAGAGTCGCCAAGTCGAGCCAAGTCGAGCCCGGTTGCGGTCGTCGATGGAAATTTTGTGCGGGCCTTTCGATGGTGGCGGCCCTGCGATAAGGCTCAAATTATGTGGTATTGAAGTTACTCTACAGTGTCTAGTGGTGGTGGTGGCCCCCGCCTGAAGCCGGCACACCAACGAGGTCGTCGAAGCCAGACCTCTTAGCGTGCAACGAAAGTTGGAGCTTCTTGGCACTCCAGTAAGTATCTTTGCATCCAGCCCCCCACCAATGCTCACAGGGACATCTGCAGCTATCCACGCTATCCCGCGGCCTACTACTTCCTTACGAATGGCGTCAATGATGCCGGCCCCCAGGCCTCAAGGCCTCATTGTTACAAGCACCGCGTCACGGGAGATATCAAAGCCTTTTGGCTTATGGTGGTAATCGGCCGACGAGTGTCTGACTGCAATATTATGAGCAACGGAGTGGTCCTCGTGTTCACTTGCCCCATGGTCGGGCCGCGAACGTAATGATAAATATAAGTCCACGCCGATAGAGCCCAAATAGCAAAACGACTGACATATTCGCTGTACCGTTCAACGTTAGCTTCAGGCATTTACTTGCGCTAGTAGTGGATACGGTGGCCTTACTGTCGGTCTTTGGCACATGTTGTCTTTCCGCTTTACCGTTGGCTGAGTGAAAAGTGTTTGATTGGCTGGCGCTTCCCATCGACGGCATCTCGGCATAGATTTTAGCCAACCTGAGCCGTCCCCCTTCGGAGGAGCTCATGGTCGGACGACCATGCGCCCACCTTCGGAATGAACTTGTTTTTGCCCACGACTCTCCTAAGGCGCGACAAGATCCATGGCGCACTCATCAGTATCGGCCTCTGCCAACAATGAGGTTGCGGTCGACGCGCTGGACGAGCTTCGGCACAGTCACGATGTCACCAGAATAAACAGCCAAGTCGCCGATGCACATGAAAAGGGCGGCCGCGGAGACGTAGGGAACGGGGATGCACGTAAACAGAGCCGCGGCGGCCGCAGAACCGAGATCGAGCTCACGGACCAGACGAACCTGCTCCCGTTCAAGAAGATCCTGGCTGTCTTCAGCGGGCTCGCACTCTGTGCACTTGTATCGTGCCTCGACAGCACTATCGTTGCGACTGCCCTACCGACCATCTCTGCCGCGTTCAATGCGGGATCGGTCGTGTCCTGGGTGCCGTCGGCGTACCTGCTGACGTCCACGGCCTTCCAGCCGCTTTGTACGTGCTCCGATTTGCCCCTGTGCGCTCACGACTAATCCCCAGACACCAGACGGCCGTTTTAGCGACATATTTGGCCGCAAGGCCGCAATGTGCATGGCGATGGGCGCGTATATGTTTGGTTGTTTGCTCGCCGGCTTCTCGAAGTCGATCATTCAGCTGATCATATTCAGAGGCATCGCCGGTGCAGGTGGAGGTGGTATTGTTAGTGTGCTGCAGATCATCATCTCTGACGTGGTCAGCTTGAGAGACAGGTAAGTATATGTGCTTGTATTCCTTGATTTGGACGCGACGTACCCAACTTCTTTGCAGGGGAAAATATCAGGGCATCATTGGAGGCGTCATCTCTCTGGGATACGCTCTAGGGCCGGTTATTGGAGGTTTGCTAGCCCAGAAGGCTTCTTGGAGGGTACGTATGGAAGCTCAAGCGCTCAGGGTCCTACGTCGCTCACTCTTTGCGCGTATAGTGGTGTTTCTGGGTGACTTTGCCGGTATCCGCCTTCGCAGTCGCGATGGTCCTACTCGTTCTGCCTCTCAAACGCGTCGAGGGAAATTTCCGCAGGTGTGCACGGTCCGCTGTATGCTCTTTGATTGTGTCTGTCGCTTACACGACTCTTATAGGAAGCTAATGGTCATCGACTACTTCGGCTGTGCTTTGACTCTGGTAGCATGTGCACTCTTGCTGCTTCCGCTCATTTGGGTATATTGAGCACGCGTATTCCCTGCTACACTTTATCTAATAGATTTATGCCATGCAGGGTGGTGTAACATTCCCTTGGACCTCGGCGGTGGTCTTGGCTCCACTTTGTAGTAGTGCAGTTGTCGTAGGAATCTTCTGCCTCTGGGAATGGAAAGGTGCGAAGCTGCCGATCGTTCCAAGTAAGTGGGTCGTGCATCTACTCTGCCTTAATCCTCACACCATGGTGCAGTGTACATTTTCAAACACGTCACCGTGACTGGTGTTTATATCACGATGTTTATCAAGTGTGTATTAATAAGACTCGGCTTGAAATGTGCTAACGGGGAACATGGTGCAGCGGGATGATTTTTTTCTCTGCGCTTTATTACCTTCCGCAGTTCTTTCAGGTCGCGCTTGCTTACTCGCCCATCCGATCGGGTGTCTTCCTTTTGCCCGTCTTAGTCAGTCAGACAGTGGCAAGTTTTTGCGCTGTAAGCAAGTACAACCGTGTTATTACAGCGCCAGCCGCTGAAAGATGATCTCATGTAGGGTCAAATTATCAGCAAGACAGGCCGTTATAGGGTATGTAAAAGCTACCCAGGTACACGATGGATGAGCTTACGGGCGCATTTGTCAGACTGTTATACATATCGGGTTCTCTGTGTGGGCAATTGGATGTGGATGTGTCTCGACCATCAAGCCTTCTACACCCAAGGGCCTTACTGTGTTCTTCATGCTTATGACCGGCACAGGAGGCGGCCAGGTATTTCTTACTAGCTTTGACTGGCTGCATTGAATTGTGAACTCATACTCGCTGCCTTTTTAGACCTTGCAGACGACTACTGTTGCTGCCCAAGCCAGCGTGTCTCGCCGCGACATGTCTGTTGTCACTGCTGTCCGTAACGTGCGTACCACCGGGTTCAAGTATAGCTCTCAGTATTTAGCACATTTCCGCAGTTCGTAAGATTGCTAGGTGGAACGCTGGCTCTTGCTATCGGCTCGACTATCATGTGAGTAGTTTCGACTCACCATTGCGTCCCATATTGACGCTTTGCAGCAACAACTCCCTCCAGCATTCGATGACGGAACTCAATCTGCCCTCCTCGACAATCAAGAAGATCGTCGACGACCCAACGCTTCTCGGCGCACGGTTGACGGGTGCGATGAACAGCACGTCGAACCCGCTGAGCGCGATCGGTATCTCGCCCGACGCGGCAGATCACATCCTCAACGGCTACAACAACGGCTTCCGGGTGGTGTTCATCATGAATGCGGTGCTCGCGGCAATTGCTACGATCGTGAGCATCCTCATGATCCGTCACAAGGAGCTGACGCGCGGAGACGAGGTGCAGCTGAGGGCGCGTGCGAAAATGGAAGATAAGGCGCAGGGGAGCAATGAGAAGGATGATGCGCAGAACGATATCGAAATGGGTACGCCTTACGCGCGAGAGGAAAGTGACCACAAGCAGGGTTCTCCGTCGAGCCCTGTAGATGAAAAGTCATGATATGCATGACCACTCATGACCGGCATGATCTGAGTCCATACTTCTCCATTCTCTAGATCCGTAGATTCGATACTAGATAGATGCATGGTCGATCCGGTTGCGACTCGGAGGGAATGCGTATCGAATCGGCTTGAGTGCAGCTAGCTTCGTCACAGTCATCAGTCGCCAACTAGACGCAAGCTCTCGGCTCAGGCATGTCCGTTCACACGCACGATATATCGTTCAAATTTCGAGTCTGCAATACAGTGCTGCAACTTGACAGGAGCCATGTCGACGCCGCCGCCAGCAAGTCCACCACCCCCCTCCAGTTCACGCTTCGCAGTGTACAGACAAGCTCTGCAAGCAATCTCGGCGCGCACGGGCACAGCGCTTCCCTCGCTCGTCGTCTCCTTCGGCATCGTGCACGAATTCACCGCGCTAGTGCCCACCGTCGGTTTCTTCTTCGGCGCACGCGCCCTCGGGGTAGGTGAGCGCGTCGTACAGGCGGTCGCGGCGGAAACGGAAGGCGAGCCCGGCTGGGCAAAGCAGAAGGCACGCGTGTGGCTAGACGAGGGCGGGCAGTGGGCGCAGCGCGTCGGGCGGCGGTACGGCGTATTTGGTTACGAGAAGCGCGAACGAGGCAAGGATGGGGACGCTGCTGCGGGTGTGCAAGAGCCCAAGGAGACTGAGGTCGCGACAAGGCTTGCCGGGGACGCTGCGAATGCGATTCTCGCGTATGGGTTGACCAAGGTGCGTTCGTGACCACGTCAAGATCAGGGTGGTGCTAAACATGGGTGCACAGGCATTGCTGCCGGTTCGAATCGGGCTCTCGCTGTACCTGGCTCCGGCCTTTGCGAGGAGAGTTGTGGATCCCATACGCTTGAGTATCATGCGTCCATTCCGGAGGTCGTAGTGGTTGTTTCAGAGCTGTGTAGCTCAATGACGGATCTAAAATAATGATAAAAAGGCGAGACGGATGACATTCGTGACAGTATAAGTGCGAATGGCCTAGTTCACCCAGGGAGGATGGAGGAGTTCAACTCTATTCAAGCAACAATAATTCCCCGGCGCTGCTGCCAGCACGTGATACGTACTCATAGCCTGCCCTAAGGTGTTCTGTTCTATACCCGCGCTTCCCACGCCAGCGATTCTCCGGCTCTGTTTGCGACGACCACCGTCTGTACAGGTGCTGCTCAGCACGCCCTGTGTAGTGGAGGGCAGCTTACATCCCATGGGTTTCGAAGGTATATGCATCTACCCAACAGACACCTACAGATTGACTCATACCCTTCTCAGGCGCGATATCTTCGTAGGACCAAAATGGTCCGCCCGTTGCCTTGTGCGCAATATATGCAGCACGGGTCTTTTGAGTCACTGAATTTTTTCTTTGGCTGCGACATGGTAAGCTGCTGCTGGTCTATTTGTCATCTTGCAAACTAACCAAGCGTGTATGCTTAGGTCATGGTGTATTACATCATAGAAGGCCGTTGTCATGCAAATCAAATACCCAGGTCATCATTCATCCACGTTGAAGCTAGCAATCTCCGACTTGCGCTTGCACAATGTCTCATCACATTCCTCTGTGCACCACGCTCTACGCTGCATAGTGTCTCACCACGTTCAATTGCGCGTCCCGCCACTAGTGGTTTAGTTCGGCTCAGCGAACGCGCCGCTAGAAGCCTGTCTACCACAATTTACCACGATGGACCAGTCCTGGTTCGTACGACGGATCTCCAGTATATGTGGCGGCCGTCGGCTATGGCGGATAGAGGGTTTTTACGTTTAACCCCAAAGAGTAGGAGTGGGTGTGCCTTGGAAGGTTGTAGCAAGGTTGTAGCTAGGTCACTGTTTGTTATACTTCTTTGGCAGAGTCAATGCATGCCAACATGGATCTACTTCCCAGAATGATAGGTGTGAATATCGAGGCAGATGAGCAAGAGTGGCCATGAGATATCCGGGAATATGCACTGACTTCAAGCATTTACGCACGGGACAGTACTTTTAAGCTCAGTTACGTATGGTCACTGCCACTGGAACCATTCGAGATGTACGTTCATGACGATAGGTCCTGTACTCTGCGTGCTAATTCATCGTGTAGATTTCTGTCTAATGCGAGAAAGACGGGCCGCTCTGTTTCCGTTAGGTTCGACTAACGCTATCTGCGAAAGGCACATCTCTGTTTCGCTCGATGACTGCAGCTCAATTCTGCAAACGATTCGTACGAGTGTTTCGGGGCTCTGCATCTTCAGCTCGAGCTCGTCGCTGGGCCCGTAAAGTCGGATTGCAAGCAAGTCGGCAATCGCTGTGGGTGAATCAGATTCATTTGGGTGCCAAGCCGATGGTGAACCTAGATGACACCGCTATAAAGGTCGTGAGGTGGACTATCGAGGCGCAAGACGGGGCAAATGCGGTAGTGGCGGCATCCGGGGTAAGAGATTAAATTCTTCCTTTCCGGCCACCCGTCGACTGACAAGGGCAAACACTCTGCCAGACAAGCCGGGTCGACTGCTGACCCTCGGTTTACCGTTGCGATGCTATATCACTACTCATCGGCCCTGGGGAAGCCTATGAAGGAAGGGCAAATGACCGCTATGCAGGCACCAACACAGATACGCGGATGGAACACAGCAAGCATTCCAGGACCCATTCATATGTCTAACCTAATGGTGCCACCATCGCCACGCGTTTGCTGGTCGTACAGACCAATGAGCTCGGGGTTCAGGGATCACCGGAAGCCAGGGGGGGCGAGGTTGTCCATTTGCACGCGTACTTGCTGACCGTTGCGAAATAGGCGATCTACGTCCTCCTTACAGTAAAGGTTGCACTGCACATCGCTCTCTCAGCAGTGGTTGCCGACATGGGCGCCCGCTAGTCGGAAGTTCGACATTCAAGGCGTGTAAGCGACTTAACCTTAATTCTGCTGGCGGTCCTAACCTTAGGGTCATACACCGTGTTGGATATATAGGACGTGATGCTGGCGGCGTATCCTCACCACCCTCTCCTGCTGTCCGCGCTCCAGGATGTCTGATATCAACTATGCCCGATATGAAGGCATCGAGAAGCTCCCTGGCGCCATCATTATGGCCGCAGTATACCTGCCGCTGTTCATCTTGAACATCGTCCGAAGCATTCATCACCCCACTTATGTGCTTATCGTGTTGTCACTGTTCTACGTCAGTGAGTGTCCAGTCTGTTATGCTGCACGGTCGACTCTTGGGCTCACCACGCGACAGTCCGTACCACAGCGTTTACTCTGAGGGCGATCCTGGCTGGTAGCAACACAGCGGGCAACAACATCAACGTCTATATCGCGGAATCGGTCATATACTCTGTAGGCTTCTTTGGTCTGCTGTACTCCGCGTACACGCTCGTCCTCAATCGGTCAGTAAATGTCATATCAACGAAGCTTCGCGCACTGACCAGTCTACACAGTATGAACATGCTTCGTGTCCGCCCTAGCTACGATGGTCCGCTAGCAATTCTCATCCGCATCATCAGCAACAGACGCATTATCCGAATTGCATTGTTGGTGGCCGTTGCACTGGGGATAGCTGCGGGAGTGAGCTCATCTGCTTTTTCCTTTGACACAGAACCCGATTAACTATCCAGTCCACGACCGGCTCCGACAAGCAGTCAACGCCCAATACCTCTGTCTCTCTCCGCAAAGCAAGTGTCTACATTTTCCTTGTGATAACTGCTTGTTTTGTGCTCGTCGCCGGTTTTCTCGCACTTGACGAGATAATGGGTACGTGCACATCAGCACGATCATTTCGCCCTGCTGATCAGTCTCCAGATGGGTCGACAAACTATGACGCGCCCGTTGGTCGCAAGTATCGCATCTTCGTGCTTCTCGCTATCGCATTCCTGTGTCTCACACGCGAGGCGTTTTATGCTGCTACGGTCAACACCCCGTCAAAGGTACGTGCGCACAGGCTGCTCTCCAGACTCACCGCGTATTATAACTGTAACAAGACAACACACACTTGTGATACCCACTTTCTACACTCATGGAGCTACTTGCAGTACTGTCGTTCGCTGTCTCGAGACTCGTCCCTTCCAGAAAGGAGATCGCAGAGGCGACGAAGGAGAAGACGCTTGCAACGCCGAGCTCGCAGAACGAGATGCGTCGCTTCAACGTTTAGTCGTTCGGGTGCGTCTCCACACTGCCATATACTTCCTTCTATAGTAAAGCCAGCAGGATGGTGGTGTTGAGTTCGCAATATATGAGCACTACGATGCCATGAATATTCACTTTATTTGCAGTGTTCTTGGATATTCCGTCATTTATGCCACTCAGATTTGCAGACCCAACGGCGTCCCTATGCGGAGGTCGGGAGCTGTGTACACGGGCCAGTATCTTGCTGTGCTAGATTTGCCGTCTGTGCATGTTCACCGGAAAGTCTTCGGACTGCACTATAACGATAACGGCCGCTTAAGCGCTCTGATGCATCTTCGCTACGGCGGCCGATGTGAAGGCATGATGACCGCGCCCCATAGACTTGCGGGGCCCTGCCGTCGAGTAACTCACAGCCACTGTGTACGTTTATAGGTGTATTTTCTTCGGAAACTGCGGACGAGCCTTCCTCCACCTGCCTCGCCACCGCCTCGCAAGTGCGATCCAAATTTTCGAGGATAATCGGGAAGAATAAAAGGGCCCCGACTGGAGAGACGGTGAAGTTCAACAGATTTTGCACTCTTTTTCATCCATTCTTTTCCCTCATGTCCAGCTCGACCGTCAACTACGCCCGCCTGGAGGGCATTCAGCATGGCGAACTTCCGGCCGACATCGTCTTCACCGTCCTCTATGCTCCCTGCCTTGTCATTTTCATTGTCCTCAGCTTTATTCGTCCGACATTTGTATGGAGATTTCTTGCGATATTCAGCGTCAGTGAGTACATGCTGTCTGCAGCTGAGGAAGGGGGCAATATGGGGCTAACACAAAACAATCTGCCAGTCCGACTCGCGGCCTTTACCATCCGCTCCATTCTCGCAGGCAGTTCAACTGCAGGGACAAACAGAGGTCTTTACATCGCTGAACAGGTGATCTACAGCATCGGTTTCTTCGGCTTGCTATATTCTTCCTACATCCTCGTCCTGGACCGGTACGCCGCCCTGCCCAAAGCTCCAGCGCTACGAGTCCTGATAGATACACCTATCTAGCGACATCATGGTTAACGGTTCGAACGCGAAGCAGACCGCTCTGCCCGGTCCTCTAGGCTTTATAACCAGGCTAGCGAGGAACCGCACGCTCGTGCGGCTTGCGCTGCTCGCCGCAGTCGGTCTGGGCGTCGTCGCTGGCGTATGTAGCAGTTTTCATGGGCTTGAAATTTCCCCCTCACACTGGTATCGCGCCGCAGATAAAGCAAGGCAGTGATTCCAGCTCGAGCCAGTCGACCGGCAACGACCTGCGCAAAGTTAGCATCATCATCTTCGTCGTCGTCGCTTGCGTACTCCTGCTAGTCACTCTGATCCTCACCTACAATGAGCACAAAGGTGCGCACAGCGTCTCTTCGTCTTCACCATGACTCACAGTTCTCGCACAGCCGGCATGCTGTACGAGGTAGCCCCAACTATCGGCAAGCGCTATGGCACCGTTATCCTCCTTGTCATAGCCACGTTCTGCATGGTGCGTGAGGCATTCCTGTGTGCGACGTTGGGCAACACGGAGAAGGTAAGCTTCAGCTTAGCGCGTCTACAAAGGCGAACGTTCATCGCGTCCTATAGCAAAACCAGCCCTCGCTGTTTTATCCGCTCGCAGCTTCCCCCGAGCTCGTTGCCGCCTTGCTCTTCCTGATTCAGGGCCTCGTACCATCGAAGTACGAACTCGAGGCGCGCCGCGAAGAGGCCCAACGGCCACGAGGGGATGGGTATGCGATGAGCAATGTTTCGCCACAGACGTACGGCAGTGACCCACGCTTCGCTTCGCGTGTTTGAGAGGGTAGGTATGGGGTGGCTTGCCGTTCATATACCCAGGCTTGAACTGTCGCCTTATCTATCGCATCCATTTAATCTTACACCTGGTCTTTAGGCGATAGAACCTTTCAATGGACTACTCATCGATAGTTAACTTAGACGTCCGTGCCTATTCCTCATTATTGGATCTTTCAATATAGCCAAGACTATCCGACGGGCGGTGAGAAGCTGGCAGTACAGCCCACAGTGCGTAGAGTGAGCAAAAACTCAAAGCTAAACTACTAAACTCAAACATCTGCATTCCTCCATACTGGGTCTACCCACTCGAGCCCAAAGAGATCGAAGACCTCCTTCTCCGTCTTTGGATAGAATGGCTTGGAGTCGTATCTTCGTGTACTGGAACCGTGATATCAGCGACGGTCCATCGGCAACTATCGGCGAAACTCACATTCCAGAGCTGTCAAACTTCATGCCCCTACAGGAATACCACAATCAGCGTACGGGCCAACGAATCGAAAGTCAGGGCTCCCACTTCTTGTCTTTCGCCCATTGCCTGATATCTCGCTGGAACATAATCGAGCCGCTCCTACACGGACATTAGCTGAAAAGTGACTTGGTCAGGATGCATACACCTACCATCCAATGACCGCACACCAGTACACCTCTGGCTGCGCAAAGATAAGGTCCATCCGCCGTCGCGTACCTTTGTAGAATGGTGAAGATGGAGGCAGGATGAACACGGTGAGCGCTTTCTCGAGCGAGTCCCAATGCGTTGTTCGGAGCGGATTATGTCCGTGGAAACCTGAGAGGTGCATAACATGCGTGACCATACCTGAAATCTCCTCATATCAGAAAATGCTCCAAGGGCATCGGATATGCGTACCCTTTTTGTGTAGATGGTGGACGAAGCGCTTACAGAGCCCTTTGGATTTGGTTGGATCAGGGTGCGTGAAGACAATGTCGACGTCGTTGCTTTGTGGCTTGCCTCGTCGATAGCTGTAATATCCACTATCAGACGGCTATATACCGCATGCAAGCCAAAGCACTCGCCCTCCGACAATGGTCGAAACGCATCCGTGTTCGACGATATTCAGCTCATCCATGACGACCCGACCCATCTCCTCAACTTCCGCTCTCGGGATCCTGAACAAGAACGTCAGTAACTGAGTGGGTGCTTGGGACAAGAGACACATACATCAGCTCGAAATCATTCCTGAGACCCAGCGCAATCTTGATCCATGTCTCCCCTAGGCCCGATTCACTCGCTCTACCGAACCTCTCATGGTGTTCGAGCTCGACGAGCTGACTCTCCTCTTCTTCTGGTTCTACGCCAAAGTACACTTCCAGGTCGTCTACCGTGCGGAGTCCCAGCGCATATAGCCGGCGTGCGGTTGAGGGGCCGATTCCATAGATCGATGAGAACAGGCTCAAAGCTTTGAAGCGTTCAGAGTTTGCGATTGTGCCTAAGAGACCGTATGAGGATATGCGAGACGGCTGAAGTAGATAATAACTGACGGGCTTCCGAGATTTGGCCTCTATCTAGAAACTCTTGTATCTAAATCCTTAGTCAGAATAGTCTTGCGGCAAGGTAAACAATACTGACTAGACCTGTGAGCTTCGTACCAACGTGTGAAAGCTCTTCAACTTGGCGGATGGAGGTTATTCGCCGTGGGTAGGCTTCGAAAAAACGTCAGGTTCGTCAATAGCTTACGGAGGCGCATATAACTACCTTTGATGGCGCTGATAGCTCGTGAGTAGCTCAGGGCACTGCGTTCCTCGCCCTCCAGAGCCCGGCTCCGTTTTATTATATCCAACTCGACAGCCAATGCCTGGTTAAGACAGATCAAAGGCGAGGCTCGCTGACAAGCATATTTCGAAGCGTAGCGAAGTTTCGACAACTCGGTAGGTATCGGGGGTGCAAGCGGAAGCAAATGGGAAGGAATGGGACGCGCAAGAGTGGATGGACCAGCCACTGCGAGTTTCGACTTGGGCGCTGGGCTGCTTGGCGGAGAGTTCAACTTCGCTTTTGGGCGTAGCTCGCTATCTGCGCTTGATAGGAGGGGAGTCTTTGGGGGCGAATCAGAAGACGTGGGAGGCGAAGGGTAGCTCGTTTCGGGGCCTGGCGCCTGTTCATCGACATCAGTGTCCTCGCATTCGCAAGGCCGCACATTGCAAACGGGACAGTTATTGATAGTCTCTTCTCGCAAGTCTTGCAAAGCAACGTATGGTGTGCATTCAAGAGCCTCCCCTTCGGCGACCGAGTCGCGTAACCACGCAGGTGTCACCACGGCTTTGCTTCTCTGAGGTGGCGTCAACAATACTTGTCTGAACTGGAGGGGAAGAACGTACGGCTACATCCCACTAGATGTGTCTCTCCAGCCTTCTACGCATTGTAATGGAGGTAATGATCACGTCCGCGTCTTCCGCGTAGTCGCATAGACGTTCGCAGTGTCGCTCGGCAAGCATGAACAGCTCTGCAATAGTTGGTCCATCCATCTTTGCTTGCACAATGTAGGCCTTGACACTCGGAAAGATTTTTGCCGAGCGACGGACTTTTGACCTCTTCGAAGGGACATTCACGTCTGGTGATGTCTCAGGGGGTTTTGACCTCCCAGACGAGTAACCAGACGACTCATGGTATGCCGCGGCTGGCCTCTTGAACGGCATACTCTATTCACGACTGAAGGTAAAAGTATGGTTGTTAACGAGATCCTGAAGCTGCTTCAAGGATTTCAGTTTGCGGCCCATGATGGCGGACGACAGACGTCATATGCAGGTAAGCGCCCTTTCCTCAAAATAGCAGTAGTACCGCCGTCGCTGGTCGGGTCGGTGCAATATTCAAAGTTACAGCAACCCGACTCACGATATCTGTTCTAACGAAAGGCATTCCGGAATGAATAGTTTCTGAATCTCGTACCAATTAAATGTTCATTTGACGCCACATCGCTGTACCGTCTAAGTTGACTAGAAGGGCAGAGCCTTCATGCGCATTGACAATGATGTCCTATTCTTCCAGTGACTAACGACTAATTGACTCAAATATCAAGACATAGTAAGTTTTTTAAGCAGGCTTAATGAGACGAGCCCAGGCAATTTAGCTTGCAATAATTTCCATATGTGGATAGCTACGGATCTATTGATGCGCCGGTACTTGTGCGTCTCCGACTGCATTACTCACCCGCTCTCCCTCACTGGTTCACATTTCCCACACCTCCCGCAGTCTTTACTACCACCATGAACGCGCGATTATCCGCTCCAGCTCTCCTACGACGCTTCTACTACACGTTAAATGGCGCTCGAGCCTCGACATCGTCTATAGCACGACGTGTAGCACGCCCTTCCGGCTCGCATCGGGTTCAGAGGCCATCAATGCAGACGCATCGTAGTTTCTCGTCTAGCCATTCCCGGTTTGCTTCATTGTCATCGCATCCGCCTGGGCAAGAGACCGAGCTCGTACATGCACCTACTCTGGAATCTCTGCAGTCGCTGGAGCCAGAAGACTCGGATGGCCCGGACATTGACCTGATACCATCGGAGGAGGCGAAGCTTGAGTTGACTGAGAGGGCAGCACAAGTGCGTGCATTGCACACGTATTATCTGCTTTTCTGCTAACTTGTCGCCTCGGGGGTACAGCAACTACGCACACTCGCCCAGCGGCGGAACAACCCGAACGCCGGCTTGCGAATAGCAGTAGAGAGCGGAGGATGCCACGGCTACCAGTACAAGCTTGAGCTTGCGACAGAGCGGAAGCCAGATGATTAGTGAGTTATCTTGTGAACGAACTCGGGTTCTGTACCGACTTCCCCTCGTCCACCACCAGTCACTTCTCGCATCCGACCATAAAGCCTTCGAGTGTCATCGTGGACGCCGTGTCGATGTCTCTTCTGAAGGGCTCTGTAATCGACTTTGCTACAGAGCTAATCGGCAGCAGTTTCAAGGTAGCGGAGAACCCGCAGGTGAGTCCATCCCAATACTCGAAGCAAACATGCGATAGACTGTTTTCCCTCAGGCTAAGGGTAGTGGATGCGGCTGTGGCGTCAGCTGGGAACTGAAGATATGACAGGCCATCCCGCACCTCGTCCGTCGGGAAAGTACCGAGTTGATGTACATTATAATCCATATACCATCACCACTCGTCTGCCATGCTCATCGACTCTAGAAATCTATTCGACTTTTTGAAGCACAGGTGCGGCATACCGGATCTAGAGCTCCGTTCAGTAGTATGTTCCTGTTGATCTTGGCTATCTGTGCTCCTTATTCGCTTTCGGCGGTGCCTGGTGGGCAAGGTTTGGATGGCTTGTACTTCTAATCCCGACTGCGAGCCCCTCTTCGGCTGCCCAGCCTTGCGGCTTGCTCCCGTCGAGATCGCCATGACTTCATGTGGCTGACCACTATTACAGGCGGCGGCGTAGCTCATCGGTTTCACACAACCCCCCACTGTTGACTTGTCTACCATGGATAGACGCGTGCCGAATGCACCGCCGCTGTTTCTCTTCGTCGTCTACCAGATCCTAGGACATCTCATATTCGCGCTTGCAATCTTGCCAACCTTGCTCTTCCGCCTCGTGCTCCACGTCTCGCCCCGGACAAGACCCTATCCAACATGGTCCTTGCGCCGGGATCTCGTCATTGCAACCGGCCGACTATATCTGCTGTGCACCACATACACATCCCTGCCTCGGCTCCCAGGAAATAAGGCATGGCAGTCCGATCCGATAGCACACAAGGCGACCGGGCACGGGACAAAGGTCAAGCTCGTCGAAGTGCCGCCCGCGACGAAGGAGTGGATCGTCGGTATCGCCAGCGACAGTGAGGAGGTGGTCAACCCGGTGCCTGTGCCTTGCTTCTGGACGTTCTGTCCTCGGGAAGACCTGAAGGTAGGTGACGAAAGTGCACTAGATGGCGAACGCGTCATCTTGTATATTGCGGGCGGGTAAGCACTCAACAGCTATGATTTTTGTACCCTGCTCACGAAAACTTATGATAAGCTCCTGGGTAATGGGCCACCCTCAGAGCACGATGTTCCCCTATAAGTTTGCAAAGGAATCGGGGCGGCGCGTCTTTGGTGCGTCGATTACATGTCAGAACGATACTTTCCCTTATGACGACTTAGCTGTCAATCATCGGAAGGCCTTGTCACCCGAAACCGCCTTCCCTGCGCAGCTGCAAGATCTTACGGCAGCGTATGCATACCTTCGCTCGCGTGGGTTCGTGCCCGAGAACATCATTATGATTGGAGACAGCTCCGGCGGACATCTCGTCCTCGCGCTTTCACGTTATTTATCGGAGCTGAGCACCGAACGTCCAACGCTGGATGTCGGCATGCCAGGGGCGCTGCTCCTGGTCTCGGTGCGTTACCAACTCGGACCCGTGCGGGCTCGTACCCAATTACCAACATAAATTGCTAACCGGTTTGCTCAGCCCAGCTGCGACCTGGGGCACGCGCCACACCCGCTGTCGTCGACGGATTATCTCGTTCCGTATCTGAACAACCGCGCGTACCCGTCGCTGTCCCGACACTACCCGCCGGGCGCGCGCGGTGCGAACCCCTACTTCAGTCCGGCCGTGTGCGGGACGTTCCGGTACCTGGCCGCAGCACAGGCGGCACAGCGGCTCGTGGTCTGGATCCAGTATGGCTCCGTCGAAAACCTGGAGAAGGACATTGCAAGGCTGGTGCAGCGGATGCGCGAAGACGGCGTGGTGGCGGACGTGGATCTGATCGAGGGAGGGGTGCATCTGGACGCAGGGATCGCATATGCGCTGCGCGAGCGCGGCGAGAACAGCAGCTGGGTGCGCCTGATTGAGGCTGTGAAGCGGTATGCATGAGATAACGAGCTTCGCGGGTGCTCTCGGCCTCTGGCCTTGCGAGGATCCCTGCATTCGTCCTCTGGTTTTACTTTGGGCTACAGTACAGTAATACACGTTTTCTGTCACTCGTGGGTAAGCATTCAGACGGCCCAGAGCGAAGGTGATATTGGACGAGCGGGTCGAGTCGAACAACCTGGCGGCGGTACTCCGGTCAGCTCACCTGGGTCTCTCGCGGCGGCTGACTTCCATTGCAAAGAAGCATGCCGCGCACCCTACTGCCTAATCTGGTTGTCTCTACAAAGGCCTTGGTTGCTCGCGCTCTCGACTGATGACGATGATGCAATATTTCATAGCCGAGCTGAAGGTATTTTGGACAATTTTGCCAGCTTGTCCAGTTCCAAAGATTGGACTTGACAACGGTCCGCCACAGCAGTTCCAGAGGTCCGCATCCCCTAAATGAGCTGTGCGTCTTCCTCGGGTGCTTCGAGGCGGCCCTGAGGATCCGCCATCGAGATGTGTACTGCAGTGCAGACTTGGAAAGCACGCACACCGTGCCCTCGGCTCGTACCCTCGCACAAGCCCTGCCGAACCTTGCTCGACGGAGAGCCGGAGTACCACTGCTGCGGATCAGATGAGAGCACCGGCTGGGGTGTTTGCTCCGAATGGGCAGCTGCTTGGCAATAGATATCGATCTGGCTCGTGCTCTCAGCGAATGTGCGAGAAGGGCAGGCGTACGCAGGGCCATGCCAGAGATCCCGCACGAACGTTGGGCCTTGCGGCAATCAACGGTCGGCACGTCAGAGCATATCACCGTGTATGCAATATGCATGGCATTAGAAGTGACGGGAACGTGGGGAACCAGAACCCGAAGTACAGCAAAACCAACGAAACCCAGACTTCACCATGGCAAAGGCCGAGTGCTCAAGTGGCGCCGTTGTGATATTCGATGGTCCGTCCGTGCACTTTCATGCACTTGCTCTAGGCCCTCTAAGTGCTTACACACAAGCTTTGAGGCGTGTGAGCCGATAAATCCCTGACGGAAACTGGCAGCAACCATGGATGTCAAGGTCGTCATTTCGTCATTTCATTTAGAGAACAGTGGGACATGTCTCCGTACCTCTGGGCCAATTGCACAAGGCGTCTCGGGATTGCAACGCAGGACGGTTTTTAATTGCCCCACGCCGCGGAGCGGGCCATAGCATACACGGTCTAAGCGAAATCCATTAACTTTCCTGCAAGAAGCTTGCGGGGCCCGCAAGTCGGGCGCCTGCGCGCCTTGAAGGTAGCGATATGGCGCGCGCCATCGAGCACAAACGCGCACCTTGGTCCTACTTTCATGCATGTCGATGAGCCAGGACAGCTCGTATCGCGCTTGGTCTTGCCGGATCTGGGAGGTGACGCGGGGTACCCGCTTGTTCCTAAGCGGGAAGGTAGAGGCACCGGCTTAGTGGCCGCATTGCAAGGATTACAAGTACCGTACCATTGAGACCCTGGCTGAAGGGAGAACAGGCACGCGTGATATTTGCATTGATTAAAAGCAGCGGAAGGGGGCGGGACGGTGCCGAGACTAGCAGCCCCTACATGGTTTGGGGCAATCAGCGCAAACGCGGGGCCCTGAGGGTGGTTCGGCTTCTCCTTGCTTCTGTCGAGACCCTTCCGTAGGGGCCAATAGCCGCGGCAGAGCGCGATCGTGCTCGGTGTGGGCACCGATATCTGGGGTTCGACGTTGATCAACTGCGGCGGTGGACGATCGTGAATTTGACGGCCTGTGCAGGTTGTTTGGTCGACTCGAGTTTGTTTATTTGCTTGGAAATTCGTGCAGCCAAGAGAGAGGGTAAGGCCAAAGAGTACCAAATACTCCGTGGGGACGCAGGTGGCCAATAAGTTTTTATCCGCAGGCGTCCTCGGGCAGTCATCGGTGCGTCGCGCTATGTACGGCTCGCTGTGCTCAGGCTCGGGGGTCATGGGCACGCTGCGCGGCAGACTCAACCGACTTCGACGCATCTAAGCGGCGGCTCGTGTTCGACTAGATAACGGTAGGGTGTGATTGTTGGCGGAAAAAATATAGGTCGATGTGCGACATGGGCCAGGGACGGGCGATACCTGCTATAATTGCGTTAGCGCCGATGATACCTCTCCCTGCTGCTGAGACGAGTGGTTGTGGATTGTTGACCTTTGAGCTGTAAATAACAAGCTCTGGGAGACTGAGGTGAACAGCTTCTCAATGTCAGATGTACGAGGCCTGGGAGCTGTGCTCCCTGTGCAGCGCAGAAAATCAAGATGCGGATGATGGAACAGCGTCCATCAAAAGTATCGGGATCTCAACCAAATCTCACCCTCACCCCTCATCCTCGTTTAAAAAGTCCGCTTAACCTTGAACTCTTCCTTCGAACAACCCACCCTCCGAGTCTCCGTTCCTACCCGCCCGCCCCCCTCGACGACTTCAAGACGCTGTATCCGACACGACTTCCTCACTAATACTTACCCAACTCGACCATAATCATGAACGTTATAACACCACTCAATATGTCGCACCTCATTCATAGCGACGCACCCTTGTCGCCCTTCTCGGACTGGGACCACGCGCACCAATACTCGCCCACCAGTCTCGAGTTCCCGCCCTCGCTGCACTTCAACTACGCTTCCCTCCCGTCGCCTTCTCGCTCCGTCGGCTCGACCAGCTCTGGCTCGCCTCTCTCCGTATCACGGGTCCTCCGCGGCCGCATGAGCCCTGACGACCTCGACAATGAGCAGCTCTGCCTGCCCACATCTCAGGTCTTTGACATGAGCTATGCGCCGTCTCCAGACGCCTACTCCTCGTCGCCAGCAAGCGTACAAGAAGCGTTGCCGCCAGTGCAGGCGCCCGCCGCGTCGAGTATGGTCCCATGCAAACGGTCTTCGAGCGTTGCCTCTTCGGTATCCAAGAAGCCTCGTTCGACGATGAGCACCAAGGACTTTGTTCCTCCAGACGTTACGGGCTTGAGCAAGCGCGAGGCGCGTCTGGTCAAGAACCGCGCTGCGGCATTCTTGAGCCGGCAACGGAAGCGGGAGGAGTTCGAGAGCATGGAGCAGTGAGTGTCTCTTTATTATTCGTGCACGATTCCCTCGAAAGCACGGCAACATGCTCGTTGTGCCCGACGCTGCGCTCGCTGCCTCGCGGTAAGCGCTTGGCGCTCAGACCTGTCGGTGTTTCCCGGGATGGGCATCATGGCCCGCGGGCGAGACGACGAGCAGAAACGGCGTGTGCGGAACTCTTTGATGGACGCGTGCATGTTTCATTGCCACACGCCGTCACGCGTGTGCTCCCTTACATCTCCCCGTCATTTTATGCCTTGATGATTCTGATCGACTGTTCTTTAGTCGCGTCACGGAGCTCGAGCAGGAGAACGCTCGGTTACTTGCGCTCGCGCAGAACAACGTAAAGCAAGAATCACCGCAAGAGCTGGTGTCGGAGGTGGAGCAACTGCGGGCACAACTTGCCGCGGCACAGAAGCGCGAGCAGGAGCTCAGTGAGGCTCTCTCGCAAAATGGCGAGTTGCCGGCAAAGATCAAAGCGGAAGCTATCGAATCTCAACTATCACTCTCGTCTTTACGGGGTCCGTCGCAGATGCTCAACAAGAGCAGTGCTAGCCTCGGTCTCATGGTTAGTTCCGCTGCCTCGTGCTTCTCAGATGCTAGCCGGTCGCTAATTATTATCCGCAGGTTTTACTCTGCGCGCTTCCATCTCTGCTTTCCCTTCCAACACATTCTGCCATTCCCGCAACGTTCTCGCTTCCGCTTTCGAATGCGAACTCTATCCAAGCCGCCTCGTCCGCGTTCGATATGAACTCTCTCGTCACCGGAGACTTTGACTGGCTCGGGTCGGCCAGCGTGATGGATCTCGACATCGATAGCCACGGCCGCATTACCCCCGGCAGCTTCAGCGCGCCGGGCAGCAGCAGTGGGCTGAAGAAGCTCGAGTTTGTCGACGTCGACACCGAAGCCCTCGGCCTCAGCGGCCTCGACATCTCCTTCGACGCGACGCCCTCGCACGACGGCAAGATCCGGGTGCGCATCCACCCACCCTCAGCCGACCTGCAACAGCAACACATCGAGGATGACCAGTCGATGTGGGGCGGAAGCGAGAAGAGCGACGACCCGTTCCTGGGCGTCGGCAGCGAGTTCGGTGTCCCCATGGATGCCGTTAACGTGCCCCAGAGCGCATCTACCTTCGACTTCGACTACGGCGTGCCTCAGCAGCAGCAGCAACAGCAGCTCCGCCGTGTGCGCATTGCACTCAGGACTGTGCCAGGCGAGGGTCGCGAGGGCGGCGAGTGGGAGGTCCAGCTGTGCTGATCGCCCTTTCTTCTCTTCTTGGATTGAAATGGAACCACTGGGTGTTTCAAAGGATTTCTTTTTCGCCTTTTCCTGCCATTTGCTATCTCTCCTCGTTCTCCATTACAGCCCTATTGCGCGTCGCATGCCACGGCCATTGCCCCTGGCGGCGCTCGCGTCGGTCCTTACACCATCGAATCAACACCACCAATAAACGACCTGTCATCATTAAACTGGAGTACACCCGTATACTTGTATTTTCGCATCTTTGCTAATTATCTCGGATGTCCCATACCTCTTGCACATCCTGCCGGTTATGCATTTCCGTTATCTCCCATGCCTTCTCGCATACATCTCCTTTGGGCTTTGGTTTGGTTTGGCAAAAGTAATGTAGACGCCATGTCGTCGGATGACTTGTTTGTAACTGATACAGCAGGTCCTCAGCATATGAACTAGGTACTAGATATAGCCAATAGGAGATATATATCTTCTCTTGTAACTCTTACACCTGGATGAGTGAGGCTGGCAATTGTCCCTCCAACAAGCGGAGCACATATTCCATGGGAACAGAAGGGAGCGGGAGCCTAGGTGCCCGTGGTAGAATAAGGAGCTTCTCCTTGTCACACCGGCATGTACCAGAGGTAGCATAGGATAGCGGCCGTAAGTACAGGTCCAGGCGCACCATGTTCCCGGCATACTAGATGTCCTCGATGGATTTTCGCAGCGCTTCAAAGCTTTCAGCCTCAGGCTGATAGACTCCCATGGACCCAATAATCTTCCGCTCCGAGGACTGGTATGTCTCTGGCGAACTCAGCGGGCCGCCGAGTCCCATTCAAGCAGTAGTCACCGCGCGGCGGGCGGCGCACGTATGACATCCCGCGCACTGATGCGCCTTGCGTACTCAAGATGTTTTGGCTGGACGGCCGCCCTGCAGTTGGGCGCATCTGGTCGGTATAGCCAAGTGTGTGGGACAAAGAACGTCCGAGGGTCTTTTCTTCGGCCATCGTGCTTTGCGGCCCAACGACTGAGCGCAGCTCTACTTACAGCTGCAGCCTCGGCGTTACTACTAGACAGAATATACCGGACTGCCGGGTGCAAGAGCAATCCGAGTGCAGGATGGCCGCTTCCAGACGCAACATCATGCGCATCAGCCCTCGGGGATACTTCCACGAGCAGATGCCGGATTTGATAAGCTTTGGGTGTACTTATCGTACAAGCAATTCGTAACAATGTCTGTGCTCGGTATTGTGTTTGCGAGGCCATATGAAACAACATAAGCGATATGCCTACAGATTTATTTACTGAGGAGCAAGAGGAGGAAGAGGTTGCGACAAAAGCCAGGGCAGAATGACGAGCTTCTCTTTGTCCCACTGTTGCATGCGACGTAAGCATGGCGGACGGCACCACTCCACAGTGTGGCACTCACGACGTTGGACTTGTAGTAGATGTCCTCTTCGACAACCTTCCTGACCGCCTCGAGGCTCTCAGCCTCGAAGACCATCAACGAACCGATGAGCTTCTTCTCTCCCGACTGGTAGGTCGTGGGATCGACGAGCCCGCCGCCGATTCCTGTGAAGACCATACGTGAGCCGAACGCGACAGGAGATCGCTCGCACGCACTCATGACGCCCTGCTCTTTCAGCGCGTTCGCGTTCGCGAGGTGCGTCGGCCTGACTGCCATGCGCCTGTCGAACGCCTCAGGGTCCATGTAGTCGAGTGCATAGAGGATAAACGGCTGCTTTGCGGCAGCCATGTTAGCGAGCGAGCGAGTGCAGGGTAGGGCGTGCGCGCGAGACACAAGGTACGCTGGGCGGGCGTGCAAGCGGAGGCCTCGAAGCATGCAGATTAAGTAGCTTTCTGGGAGCGTGTGCGACGACGCGCGAGAGTGGTGCAAGCACCTGTCTCGGGGACATACCGGGAGCGTGAGAAGGGATCCCGACGCGAGACAGAAGGGGGAGGGCGCATCAAAGCGTCTTTAGCCCCAAATTTTCGCTTTGATATACGTTGTTTCAATATAGGACTGAATCATACACTTGGGAAGTCTGCCAGCAGCATGTCGTAGCTCATGCAGAGCCGCAAAAGGCATCATTACAGATATGTCACTTCACTACGATATTGTAGAACGCCAGCGAGGATAGCTGCGAAGCTTTCTACGTGAGAGGTCATGCAAATATAATTGAAATACCTTCGCAGCAATATTCAGGGACAATACAAAAACATAAGTACTGTGCGTCATCGTCCACGTTCATGAGCCTGGACTACGAAAGTAGTTTGCGTTGTGACTCACACAGCTCCAGAGCGCCACAAAGCAAGCGGCTAGACCAAGCACAGCGGAATAACTTGAAAGGCAGCGAGCTCCCCGGGGAACGGCAGGCTATCGTGAACGGCTTGCCGCATATGAACTCCGGTCCCCTGCCGCACGGCTTGTTCAGCGAAGACGAGTGGCTGTACTCCATTCCTAACGCGAGAAGGCGGGACTAATCTTGCATTCAGCAGCGAAATATAGGGAGAATGCAGGCAGCAGCCAAACCGCGAGCAAGGATCCAGAGTAATTTGAGGGAGTCATTAGATGTACATAGCTTCATCGAACGTCCGTAACTTCCCTGAATCGAGCAGCCACCACGTAGTCACAGTCTAAAACGGTATCCGGGGGAAGACTGGTACATTTGCGCATCATCACTTATATGCGCTCTGGAATGGAGTGTGAGTCACATCGCGGGTGACCCTGGTGAGCGCGTGGGAGCTCGTTATGACTGCAGCTTGGGCGTGCTCGGCCCCTCCTCCTTCCCCTTGCCCTTGGCACGTTCTTTTTCTGCCGCGACGGCGCCGCTAGCTGCCGACGCGTCGGGGCCATCACCGACATACAGCCCGTTTTGTTCGATATAGTCGACGACTTGGGATGGAAGGAGATAGCGCACGGACAGACCGCGTCGCAGGAAGAGGCGGACCTTGGTCGAGGAAACGTCGTTTTGAATGAGCTGGTGGACGAGGTGGATGTTGTGCCGCCATCGGGCAAGGCTGTCGATTGCCTGGTCGAGGTCGGATCCCGCTCGCTCGACGATAAATGTGCCATAGCGCCCAAGAATGTGGTCGAGCTGCCGTGCGGGAATGCATGCGGAAAAGCATAGAAGGAAGCGAATTAGGTGAGACACAAGACACACGACATAGTCATGAGATCGAATGAAACAGACGCGCATCTCGAGGGATGGTACGCACATCCGCTTCTGACCAGACCCCGGGCTGGCTCATCGTCGCGATGAGGTCCGAGCCCGCGAGCAGCAGTATCCGCACGTTCCTCTGTTCGCCGTCCTGGGTGTAGACACCGCCGAGTTTGGTATTGATCTCGTGGTCAAAGTGGTCGAGCACGACCGCCGTACGTTGGTACGACTGGAAGGCTTCCCACGGGTCTACCATCAGCCACGACGAGGTCTGTTCAGCAGCCAAGTTGCACATATGGACTCTGCCATGGCTGTGAGGAACGTGAGTCACGTCGGGTAGCGCGGCGCTTACCGGTGGTGCGCGGCGAGAAGGCCGGGCTTGTTATACTGGTCGCTGACCGGACTGAGGTAACCCCCAATGATCTCAAAATCGGTGTTCTGGCGAACGTAGTCCTTGGCCATCTCGAACATACGGAGATGCAAGTACGTAATTGGGCTGAAGGAGCCGCACGCGACGAGGACTATAGGCTGCTTCTCGGAGTTACGGAGCGTCCGTTGGAGACGATGAGTAGGAAGTGAGTAGCTTGGCGGGTCAGTAAAAGACGACCGTGGCTGATAAGAGCCCATGGCGAGTAACCAGTATAGAGATGGGACGAGAACGATGAGAGGACTTGGAGCAGGGAAGATGAAGGAGGTGTGCAGGATTAGAACTTACAATTCCGGGCCCGGTCAGCTGAGGATATTTTTTCCCACGCTTATTGCTGACTAGGCATGCGAGAATGGCGAAATCGGGTATAATACGTACGGAATATCTCCTGCAAATAACTTTACATGTCGAGCTGCTGCTGTGCGCGTCGATACGATGTGTGGAAGAAGAGGGGAGATATAGCGAGCGCGACGGATGGGTCGTGTCACTGGAAGCAGCGTCACCGCGTGATATTTCTTGCCCGGAGAAACTGTCTTGCATCCCCATCGCTCTAAAAACAATATAACAGCTACTCGTTGGTGTGCGTTGCGACCGCCCCTCCCTCCATTGACGATGTCGAATAGACGTAATATATTCTCTCCGACCGGGATTTACTGTGGGTGTAGTATTTTCGGCAACCAATATTAATGCAGTGAACAATTTATTAAGCAGCATCTTATATCATCTTATCGGTCCCAAGACGGACAGATAAGATAACTTGAGCCATGATCTAATCGCGGAAATTTTGGCCAATAACCAACCAGCACGGAGCGCGCGGCCCTGGAGCATGTGCAGGACCATGTGCAAGGGCCTCAGCGACGAGCCGTATCGTGTGGCGGACGGGCTCAGAGAAAACCACGGGGGACACAGCCTGGCGGCCTCGTTGCTCGTTCCGCTCTGGTTCGAGGCATGACGAATGCTGTGGCTCGTGTGATTCGCAGGGCCAGAGCACGTTCGAGGAGAGTTCAAGGAGCTGCAAAGGCCATGTCTGGTATCGCGGCCAAGACGTTCCGGATTATTCCTCCGAACTCTCCGGTCGTATTTTGAAAGGGCAGCGCGGCATATATAGGTCCATATGGCACTCAGCACTGCTGCAACACCCCTCCCCGACATCTCCCTGCCCACCCACCACTAGCCATCCATCCTCAATGGAGTCGGAGAACGGTCTCATCTGCTTTACGAATTGCTTGCTGCCGTTGGAGGATGGCAGTTTGGTAGAGCAGGACCTCTGGATTGACGAGCGCAGGGGTGTTATTCTGGATGCACAAGTACGTGTACTAGGCGTTATTCACGATATTTTATGCTCAACATTTGTATAGCGCACCTTCTTCTTGCGGCGGGATCGTCCTGCTCGCGTCATCGACCTTGGAGGCAACATTTTGAGGTACGTCATAGGAGACTTGTTGCCCTGTACAGATGCTGAATGGCCCGCTTAGCCCGGGGTACCTCGACATTCAGATCAACGGTGCCTACGGTTTCGATTTCTCGGTCTTTGACGGTGACCATGAAGCCTACCGCAATGGCCTCAGGACTGTCGCAGAAAAAATTGTCGAGACTGGTGTTACCTCGTACGTCCAGACATCTCCCCGTACACGAATGGTACTGACTTTCTATGAAGGCTGGTTCCAACTATCATCGTATGTTGTGGCTTGATTCTTTCTCGGGACAGGAACTGAACACACCATCTGCAGACGCAAGAAAAGTCGCTATACCCAGCGCTCCTGCACCTTCTTCGCCCCTACTCTTCACCAAACTCTGCCACAATGCTCGGCTGGCACGCCGAAGGCCCCTTCATCCAGATGGCCAAGCGCGGTGCCCACGCATCAGAGTTCCTCTTGAAGGCGGACGAGGGTCTTGCTACCTTCGAGAAGATCTACGGTGCTGAGAATCTCGTGCACCAAGAGGACTGGCTCATGGCCTGCGAGGGTCAACACGACAGCCTCGGGGTCCGTATCATTACTGCTGCTCCTGAGATCGCTGGTGTCAGACCTGCCATGGAAGAAGCAACCAAGCGTGGTGTTGTCTTCTCGATTGGTCACAGGTGGGTGGTTGTTTGCACGCTGTCTCTGGGATGTACTGAACTCTTGATGTAGTATCGCGTCGACAGACATTGCCACCGCCGCGGTGATGGGCGGCGCACGGCTCATCACGCATCTCTTCAACGCCATGCCCCAGCTTCACCACCGCGACCCGTGCATCATCGGCCTCCTCGGCGCCTCCCCGCACCTCTCCTTCCTGCCGCCCACGTCGCCTACGTCGCCCGTTGGCCCGACCTTCCAGAGCACAGGCGCCGCACTGTCGCGCAGCGACTCTAGCACGTCCCTGGCCAAGCGTGCCCTGCAGGCCCATGGCGACGGTGGCGCAAAGGCAACCTCGGAGGCGTTCGACGAGCTCGTCACGCCCCCGCAGACCCCGATCCTCGCGCCGATTGATACGGACCTGCACCTCAAGAAGGGCGAGACGACGCGCCTGTCGTTCGAGCGGCCGTTCTACGAACTGATCGTCGACGGCATCCACTCGCATCCGAACTCGGTCCGGGTACGTCACGGTCGCACATGTTACTTGCTGTTCGTTCTCACCAAATCTTTGCGCAGCTTGCGTACTCTGCGTACCCCGAGGGCTGCATTCTTATTACAGATGGTGAGCCATCCTTGTGATGTCAATGTAAGGGTGTAATGCTGAATGTATCCCAGCTATGAAGATCCTCGACCCACACCTCAAGGACGGCGTGCATGAATGGCGTGACGGCAAGCGCTTCGTCAAAGAGGGCGATAAGCTCTACCTTGAGGGCACTGATACGCTCGCTGGCAGGTGTGTTATCTCCCCACCTCCTCTTTACTTCTGACTTATGCTTTTCTCCAGCGCCGTGACGCTCGACAAGTGCGTCCGCAACTTCTCGCGCTTCACGGGCTGCTCGCTCGGCGAGGCGATCAAGTGCGCGACGTACAACCCTGCGAAATGCCTTGGCATCGAGCACCGCAAGGGCACACTTCGTCCCGGTGCGGACGCCGACCTCATCGTCCTTGATCGCAAGGGCTACGTCCAAAGCACGTGGGTCGGGGGCAAAAAGGTCTGGAAGAGGCAGGCATTGAGGATTTGAGCGGGGCAGTTTGCATGGCGAAACTCGGAGTGTATGAATTGGATAGAAGACTGCAGTGCCTGTGCTGTACTTATAGATGGTCAATCGGGTTTGAAGCAATTTGCACGCTTAGTTAGAGGCTTATGTGTAAGAATGGTCCTACTAAGTAAGAGTGGCTTCTTTGCAATAACCGCTGAAGGGAAGCCGCAATACGCGCATCCTGGGAGTAAGGCGGCCCTCCGTCGTGAACATAACGGTCAAGCGACATTCGTGACGGTGCATAATACTGTTGTACATGCTATCCGAGACGCACATCCTAGGTTTTTATATGGGTATCTGCAGCACATCCAAACGGGGGTATACAGGACGACAAGAAAAATCAGGCGCTACGACCACCACGATGCAGCTCCAAATCCGAGTCTAAATCCGTCGCCTTGAGCTGCTCGTCAGCTTCAGTAATCTCGCGTCTCGACGGGACGAGCCCGGGAACCGCAAACAGCAGAACTGCGAGGAGCTCAGTGAGCGCAGAGAGCGGGTACCAGAGGCGTGGATTGTCTTGCTGCAGAGCATGTTATTGCTAAGCGTGTGAACATCGTGAAGGGCATGGAGCAAACGCACCCTGACAACATCATTCGCCGTCGCAGCATAGAACGCCTCGCGTGCGAGACAGAGGAACGCAATGGCGAGGAGCACAAAGATGCGGTACCTGCGGCCGACGGGCGCATCGTGATTGGTCGGCCCAGCTGAGCGCATGTAAGCAAACATCAACCGGCAGAAGCGGCGTGGCACACCATGTATTTCCTCGTACGCAAGGTGGGACGCGACGAGTACCAAGCATGCGGAGACCGCAAGAAAGATGTAGATGCTTGCCTTGCGGAGGCTGTTGGCAGTGTTGAGCGTCGACTGCTGGCTCGAGTCCAGCATCGACTGCGGGCCGAGTCAATATCGGATATGAACGGCAGAACAGACAGGACTCACGCCTGCGGCTACTCCTAGGGCGACAGCCGCGGTAAGTGCCACTCGAATGATCGTTCTGTTGCTGATGATAGTGATCAGGAAGCTAATGGGGCCAGGCAGTGGTTTGCCGCGGCCGACCATGCGTTCACTACAGGCGCGACTAATAGTTAGCGGGGATGATATTAAAAGGAACGCGGCCACAGCCTACCGGTCCAGTACGAGGGTGTATGCAGAGTACAATAGCCCGAAGAACCCAACGGAGTAGATGACCAACTCTGCAATAACGAGGCTGACGTTCTCGCCTGCATTATCGCTACCAGCCAGGATAGCCCTGAGCGTGAACGCTGTGACGCGTACTAGGTGTCGAAGAATTAGCTAAATACCCGACGGCAGAACAAAAACACGAGGCGTACCAATGCAGAAGAATGACAGAACAACGAGCACATATGTGGGATGGCGTATGCTTCGGATGACGTTGAAGATGAAGAGTGGGAGGTATACCGCGGCCATGATAATGGCCCCAGGGAGCTCGCTCTTCTGGATGCCCTCGAGGCGTGCGTAGTTGATTGTCGACATGGAGGTGTAGTAGTGCGTGCTAGGGAAAGGCGGGATGGCGAACTTGCAAGGCCCACATTTCCACCATATACACCCTGTACTGCGGCCAATGCCGTACAATGTAGCAGACGCACAGCTATAGTAGATCTAGCGTGCCTTGACAGCAATCGATCCGTGTGATTGTGGCTCGGCCGCCGAAGGCGGTGTGCAAGCACCTAGGTCTGCGATGTATGGGTGTATGAGGAGAGAGGCGATCCAAAGGCGCAGATCTTCTATGAATACAAGGGGCATGGCGAACCCTTCGCCAAAATCATTTACCCGACGCTTGCGCAGGTATATGCTTGCTGCGCCTGTCGCTATGTAGGCTCATGCACATGAATTCCACGCCAATCACTGACAGACTATACTCAGAAGCGCAGAATGAGTGCATACAGTGTCTGAACTTACCACTTTGCCTCTGTCTGCACCGATCGCGCTATGAATGACTTATGACCACATATTTTGATTTGGGTCTACCGCACACCACAGCGTAAGAGACGAGACATGCTATAACTTGCATGCAAAAGGCGTGTTACCATAGCTCGAGGTGAGCGGCCTCGTCTTGAACGTATAAGTTTGTGTCCAAGAGAACTCGTCACTTTCGAGCGAGGCCGGTGGCTCAAAAGCATACTATAAGAGAGCTTGATCTAGTGCAGTCGTGCAAGCTTATAACTGTTCGTACCATGATATTCCGTGAGTTCCCCCAACCGTTTATGCAGACGACGGCTGACATTTCAAAATTCCTAGCCGAATCGCCGCTCTGAAAACCAGCCAGGCTGTTAGCGACCTTCGATGTACTCCGATTCCAAATTATCCTTACTCTTTGTGCGTCCAAATAATGATCAAGTTATACCTGTAACATCCTGCAGGATATTTGATGCGTTCTTGGACGATGCAATGGAGCAATGAGGAGGACGGACGGCTAGTCATGGTGCTAGTTAGTAGACCTTCGATGCTTGTCGATGCCACGAAGCCTTTCCTCGAGGCTAGTCACATTGTTTAGGCAAGCGACGAGTGCAGATGGATGATAAAATGCTGGCGTTCATGAGACAGCCGAGTATGCGACAAAGAGCAGAGGAGGAGACGTTTGGAGTGTGGGACTGAGGATCAGGTTAGGGTTTGTGGCTGTGCCAATAAGCGCCGTATCGCTGCCGAGCTGGAGCTGTGGATATGGCTCGCAGGCCTGCACATAACCACCACCTACCTCGACCATACATCTCTTCGTTCCACCATGGGGAAGTTGCGCCTCAAAAGGACACCTGAAGACCAGCGCCGGCATGACCTCCGTAAGGCCCAGAAAGCGGCGCGCAAGGCCGCTAAGCGGGCCAGGGACGCGGGGGACTCTGACGTCAAAAGCGAAGAGGGGCCGTCCAGCAAGCGACGACGGACGTCCAGCGACGAGAGTTACCTCTTCGAATTCAATGGCTGCGATCCCTCCAGTCCGCGCCGCACGCGCACGAAGGACGACGTCTACGCACAGATGGAGGAGGAACGGTTCCGCGAGAAGATGTGGGGCGCGTTCACGGACGACGAGCGGCTCGACTCCGTCGAGGCGGCATTCAGCTCGTACGCACATATCCCGCGCCGCTGGCGCAGCGGCGGGATGGACAGGATGGACGACGAAAACGACATCGACCCGCACATGATGGAGGACGAGGACTACGCCGAGTGGTTCAGGCTCAACATGTGGAGGTATGACTGCTCTGGCTATGTCAACTACTGCAATGCTTACAGGGCTGAGTGCAGGAGGAAGCATGCCGCTGAGGCCGCCGCGTACGACCGCAGTAAGCAGGAGAAAGCCGCCCGCAAGGAGCGCGAGAGGAAAATCCGCGAGGAGACTAGGAGGATGGAGAAGGCCGAAGAAGAACGCCGCAGGCAGAGGCGCCGCGAGAAGGAGAACAAGCAGTGGGACGATGCCAGGACGTACTACGAGGCGACCTGGAAGCAACTTCTGGACGGCAAGATCAGCCGCGAGTTGCGCTTTGAGGAGGTCCCTTGGCCGGTGCTTTTCACAAAAGATGTTCATGTTGAGGCCATTACCGTCGACGCGATCTCCACATTCCTTCTTTCCAATGGGCAGCCTATGAACAGCATCGCGACTGATAGGGACGCCATCAAGAAGGAGCGCAAGGACAAACTAAAGGAGACCATGCTGCGTTTCCACCCTGACAAATTCGAGGGTCGCATTCTACGACATGTCCGCGAGGCTGACCAGCGCCGCGTACTCGAAGGCGTCGGGATGGTTGCTCGCGGCCTCAATACCTTGCTCTCGCAGTAAATGCTCCGTGCAGCCGGATCGCATTCGTATACCACCTTCGTCTCCCAGCAATCAGTTGAGTTCCTCGCCCCCTATTTATTCGTCTCGAAAATAACCATAAATAAATCAATTCGAATCAGTTGCGAACAGATGCTCTCGGCAGCCAAAAGCTTGTCCATGCGTGGAAGACGTCATGAAGGAGCATATATACCCGCTGCCTTGATCGGCTCCTGGTTAGTACCCTTTTGCCGTGACTTGCATACACGAGAAGAAGCGGCATCAATAACAATGCACACAGTACACGGGCGCGTCCATATTCATGTCAGCCGGTTTATGGCCTCTATCATACCTGGCGTTGTCGCTTTCATTGGCCGGCTGCCCGATGCGGTGACAATCTGCGAGGCCTTTCAACACGCGCGAAATGCATACCAAGATCTGCGGGCTTACCAGCTGGTAGTTTACGCCGCAGAACTGCATGAACGTATTCAAGTTTCTCTCCCGGGATTTCGTCGAATCCCACATCCCATAATCCTCCAACAACTGTCGTGCCGTTTCCGCTATGCCAGCCAGATGTCAGCGGAAACGCTTCTACCCCGGCCATCGACCACCTACTGTCCATGGAGAAGAGCGCGTTGAGATTCTTGGGGAAGAGCAGGCTGATGGTGCCGTCGGCCTTGTAGATCGTATGCAACTCTTCCGTCAAGTTCGACTTCGACGTGCGAAGCAGCGAGTTCGCTCTCCGGCTTTCCCTACGGTGCCGCCCAGCCATGGTCAATACTCGCGATCTTCAATCGGACTTGGCGACGCACGAATTATGCAACGCGCGTTGCACTTCCTGCAGTTGCTTGCGGTACCCCGCAATCTCATTTTGCATGCTCCTCGGAAGCACGCGCGGGAGCTCGGCGGCGATACGCTCCTTTACGACTTCGTCGATCACGTCAAGAACGCCCGCTTCGACTGTTTTCGCAATGCAGTCGCCATCGTCATTGCGCTTCACACGTTCGCGCAGAAGAGTACGTACTCAACGTCCGGAGATGGTCAACAATTTCGTGCTGCAAGGCGTTCTCGAGGAGCGCTGCATGCCACCCATTAGCTCCCCTCTACACAATGGTGATCAAGGCACGCACCTTTGACCTCCTCGATTTGCGCTTCCTGCTTTCGGTCAGACTCCTCCATCTCCTTGCGGACCCTTGTAGTTGAGGTAATATGATGTGTAGGTGTAGGTTAATGCGGAGCACGGAGACGTACTTGTTCAGATGCTGTGTTGTCTCGAGTTCGCCACCCATTTGTATCATCTGCGAGTTCTGTTGGCCTAGCGAATCGAATACTTTCTGGGATGTTACTCTTGTTAGCGTTATTGCCCTACATTCGCCGCCTAGCACGAACGACGGCGCACGCACCTCGAAGTTCGCGAGGGAGACCCCCATATCCCGTAGAGTCTCGTTCACCATCAGCACGTCCGGGCTGTTATTGAGCGTGCCGAAGACGCTCCCGGGCGTGGCGCCATACGCCAAAGGCGACAGCGCGGACTGAGACTCGGACCTGCCGTGGCTCTGGCTACTGACGGAGGACATCGTGTGCGTGGGATGATAGCGATTGGAAGGCGGAGAGATATCTCGGGAAGGCTTCCTCCGCAATTATGCGGCAGCCGTCTTATATAGGCACACGCATCGTCAGACATGCGGCACGCGCGTGCAACGTGTTGTTAACGCGTGTGTCGCTGCCATCTTTAAGGAGACGACGCACAGCCGCAAATGTACGTGGACACGGTTGTGGCTATTTTGCAGGAGTAAGTGCTGCGGCACTAGGACTCTCGGCGTGGATTTCTAGATGTATTTGCCAGCAATCCTCCCAAAATTCGGATTCACTAAGCCATCGAGTACATTCAAAGCCTGGTAATTGTACACATATTTGAACGCAAGCGCACTGATCC
This sequence comes from Phanerochaete carnosa HHB-10118-sp, assembly GCF_000300595.1. NCBI lineage: Eukaryota > Fungi > Basidiomycota > Agaricomycetes > Polyporales > Phanerochaetaceae > Phanerochaete > Phanerochaete carnosa. The sequence continues at coordinate 2,119,571 of NW_006767634.1, read as the reverse complement.
CCCGTCAAAACGGTCGACGGAGCGTGGGGCATATGAGCCTAATCTGATGCATTGAATAACTGCTTCAGCTTGTAGCGGGGAGTCATGAAATGAAAAGCCACATATCCCGTCACGAAGCTCTCCCATGATTTCTTCTCATCCTCGCCCTGCAGGATCTCTTGAACTGCGTTGACGGCATTCACAGCGTCTTCGAGTGTATCCGTCAGTGCATGCTCGGCGCCCGTGCCAGCGACGCGGGCACGATCATGGATAAAGTTGTTCTTCTCGCCGATGAGCTCTTCCTTATAGAAGGAGAGCAGATCGCTAACCCATTTAGCGTCAGATGTCGCTCAAGTTGAGGCTGAGAACGGAGTCTTACTTGACATAGCAAACGCATTTGCTTGCATCCCTATCGGTGAAGATCAGCGTCATGCATGTTCAAGAGGTCGGCTGCACCCACGGTATCATTTGAATATGAGTGGACACCTCCGGAAAATGGGCCTTGTCCCAGATGCAGAACGCACTCGCCTCGCCAACCCCAGTGCGAAAGCGCTTGTACACTGGATACTCGCGGGCTGCTGGATGTACTTCCATGGTCTCTGTCTTCTTTTCCATCACCGTACAGATGACGAACTGCACGGTACCGGCGACGACGGCGGCGGCACCGTAGGAGTGAAAGAACTCAGGCATCTGGCGGAGTTTCTCCACCAGCAAGCCAAGCAGCGGGTGAAGTTGCTCGTGGCCAGCGTGGAAACGTTCGGCGAATCCAGCCATGGCATCTGCTTCCAACGCAAAGTCATCCAAGCAGGTGCACAAGGCCATCCATAGGGCGAGGTGGACCTGTGTGTTGATAGGAGTGTGTCGGAACGCCGTCTTCGCAAGATCGATGCCGGTGACGAGGCAGTGTTCGAAGCGGCGAGGAGACACATCACCAATATTCCAGGTCTGGACTTCGGCACGTGCGAGCCTGTCGACCTCGTCGTCGAAAGCTGAAGGGTCATAATCGGGCAGGGGGATGTTTGTTCGGTACAAGAACTCCGTGATTGTTTTGCGACAAAGATCCGGCTTGTGGGAACTACACGTTTGATGCCGTCGTAAGAGAGGAGATTATAGACCATTTACACACCAGATAATTCGCTTCGAATGCCTTATCTGGCGGTGGGAGGACATTCGGAGACATAATGCACCTTCTACAAGAGCGAGCCAATAAGACTACTAGCGAGTTGAATTATGGACGCAGGAGCGCAATCGACACAAACCGAGATGATGAACGACTGTGGGGACGAATACTGGAATGAATGAGCTTTCACTCGACTGAGAGAATAGAGTATCAATGAAAGTGCCTGTTGCAGCCATGCTTATACTCGCGGACATTATATACTGTTTGGCAAGCATTCTGCATCCCAAGATGAACAGCCATCTGCCGCATGCAACGGGGTCCTGTGTAGAATCAGCGTTGATGTAAGGATTTCTCGCCGAGGCAGACCCAGCTTATTCGTCCGAAGTGCCTCTTCTGGATGAAACACCTAGTGCAGGTATCGAGAACGGACCAGACTCTCGTAGTCCAACAGCTAAGCACGGAGTCAGCGACTGTGCCAAAAAGACGATGTAACGTACAGGAGGGACCATGCATGCGCTGGCTGACATACATCTGTGCTCACGCCAGGTGAAGAATGTGTAATCCCTTCACCAATATTGCCTTTCGTACGTTGAAACAGGATTTTCTGCGACGCCGTGAGACGGAAACAGTAATTTGTCTGCTAATCGAAACAGCGTGCGTTGACGACTACAGAATGTGGGCAGACGGCACACCCTCTATGTCAGGAGCTTAAGTACAAGGTACTGCTGCCACCTGGCCGTTTTCAGCCGCTGACTCACTGGTTGAACTCTGCTATAGCTTAAATCAGTCTCCAGATTGTTTGTGTGAAATGTCAGACCCACGAAGAGTATTTGGGTATCCGCATAGTTGAGCTCACATGGTCCGTTTTAGTCCCGTCCCCACTGCAAGCTCGTGACCTGAGAGCTCTGCGAATGGCTGGCATGCGAGTCTAGGTCCATCGCTGCCACGGACGTGCTTCGAAGCGGTGCTATCGGAGGGGCTCGTCGTATTTTGGATTTCCGACAAGGCATAGTAAGGGAGCTCCGCCGCCGCAGAGGGGAGAGATAACAGCATCTGTAAGGGGTAAAATAGTTGCTAGTAGATGACGCCGCTTATCTGACACTGACGGGCTGCAAATAGCGTCCGCAAGGAAGATGATTGGGACATATTCAGTGTTTAACGGAAAAGGTGCGAGGAAATCGCCTGTGCATTGTTGTGCAGTCGATCGCTTGGGACCACAGCTCAGCGGGCAGCTATTCGCAAGGCGTACGGTACACTTAACGCTGAAAAATCGCAGACCTTGTGAGCAGCTGACAGTAGAGTAGTGTATGAAGGTCACAAATTGATTTTTACACCTTCAGATGCATCGCTAGTATGCTGGTTTTGGGGATGGACCAAGGCTAGACAGAAGATTTCCGAGACGTACCATGTAAGCGAATAGCAAGCTTAACTTAAAAACTCCGCGCGCTAGCGTATTTCCATCAAGCACCCCAGAAGCGGTTACCAGAAATCTAGCACCAGAGAGAGGGACTTCAGCGAGCTATATTGCCAAAGTACACATTGTAGATACCATAAATTCGCTGGTCTTGTGTATTCGAACCCCCACCTCTCCGGGGCGCACTACTCCGGCACAGTGACCCTGCAAAATTGGAAAATGGTGATGTGGTCCACGGAAGGGATGAAATGCAAGACGCAAAATTAAGGCAGGGCGTGAGCTTAGTCTGATGCGCCGAATAGCTCCCCCAGCTTGTAGCGAGGAGAAATGAAGTGAAATGTCACATATCCCACCACAAAGCTCTCCCATGCTTGCCTCTCCTGCTCGCCTTGTAAGATTTCTCTGCCCCTATTGACGGCGTCCACGGCATCTTCAAGTGTATCCATCAGAGCTGCTTCGGGGTCTTTGTTGGTGACACGGGCACGGTCATGAATGAAGTTGTTCTTCTCGCCGACAAGCTCTTCTTTGTAGAAAGAGCACAGGTCACTGAAAGAAGTGTCAGTATATGTTGCTCTAGCAGACACTGAGAACTGAACGTCACTTGACAAGGATAAAAATCGCACTCGCCTCACTAAGCGGGCGGAACTTAGCATGTTACTTCTCAAGAGGTTAAGTGTACATACGGCATCGCCTGAATATAACTAGACACGTCGGGAAAGTGTATCTTGTCCCAGATGCAGTGGGAGTATCCCTCACCGAGCCCGTTGCGGAAGCGCTTGTACAGCGGATATCCTCGAGCTGAAGGGTGCAGATTCATGGCCTTTGTCTCCCTGTCGACCAATGTACAGGCGACAAACTGCACCGTACCGGTGACGATAACAGTGGTGCCGTAGGGGTGGAAGAATTCATGCATCCGACGGATATTATCCGCGAGCAAGTCAAGCAACGGATGAAGCTGCTCGCGACCGGCGTAAAATCCTTCAGCGAATTCAGCGATGGCGTCTACGCTAGTGTCGAAATCGTCCACGCAGACGCATAGTGCAGTCCACAGAGCGATATGAACCTGTGTCTCGACAGGAGTGTGTTTGTATGTCGTCTTCGCGATATCAATCCCGGTGATGAGGCAGTGTTCGAGGCGGGCGGGGGACACGCCGCCGAGATTCCATGTCTGAGCTTCAGCACGTGCGAGCTTGTCGACCTCATCGCCGAAAGCGGAAGAGTCAAAGCCGGGTACCGAGGTGCCTGTTCTTCGTAAGAGTTCGGTGACTGTATAGCGACATAGATCCATCTCAGGAAACCATGAGTCAGATGATGTCGTGCAGGACAGGACGAGTCATTCACATACCAGAAGGTTGGCTGCAAGTGGTCCGTTCCGTGACACATCATTGGTTGACATGTTAGGCGAGCTATAGAACAGCAGTGAGGAATAATGAGTGTAGGAGAGTCAACAAGACGAACCGAGGGTGCCAGACGGTTCGGCGATAGTATGCGCAAGTTCTGGACTAGCTGTAGACTGGACTCACGAGGTACGCGTTGCCAGCATACTTATATTTGCAGAAGTGCATACCCTTTTGCCATCTTTCAGAAATGCTTCATGTGGAGAGCGAAGATTGCCTCGCCACATAACAGCAAGCACAGCGGAGTGTCCAGGGGAAGAAGCCCAGTACAGATACCGAGATGAGAGGTGGTACGGAGAAGAAAATTAGTTCACGATACCACCGCGTATGAACTGGCTTGAAGATGCGTCGATATGTCATGGCAAATATTCCAACTGAATTCGTTGCAGGTGAAGGATTCAAGCTGTCATGGGTACGTACTTTCAAAGCGTATGATATCATAAGATGAGACGATGATTGGTCTGGTGTATTTCGTAAAGTGCACGGCGCGGGCGTGGGCAGAGACCGCCATCGACCCATGCGAGCGGAGGAGCATAGACATGTCATGACTTATCGCGAGGACATTGCTACCCTCCAGCGCTCGTCCGTGATCGTTCGACGATCTAAGGCGGCAGAATTGTCTTCCAGACCGTAGAAAGAGAAGCGGCAAGGTAAAGAAGAGCATGGTGTGAATCTGGAGTTACGTTCAAAGGGATGTTAATATTTGGAACCAAGTCAAAACCCCCGTGGAAGAGATTTTCACGGTGGTAGGGCTTGAAGCGGTCGCTATTTATAGCTCTGTTTGAAATAAGAAAATGTCCTAACTCGCCCGGACTTCGCCGGTCGGAGGTTGCGTCGGATATCAAAGAAGATTTCATTTTTAAAAGGCAAAATTATGCATTCTCAGCTCCAAAGCTCTATCGCATATCCAGATAGCCTCCTGCTCTGGCGTGTATGTGAAACTTGAAACATAGTAGTATAGGTGGCGGAATGCACAAGACGTAAGCTAGGGCGGGCCGCGAACTTAGTCTGATGCGTTAAACAGCCGCTCCAGTTTGTAGCGAGGAGAGATGAAATGGAATGCAACATATCCTGCCAAGAAGCTTTCCCATGCTTGCCTCTCCTTCTCGCCCTCCAGGATCTTTCGACCCCTGTCGACGACATCCACAACGTCTTCGAGCATATCCATCAGAGATGCCTCAAGATCTTTGCCAGTGATGCAGGCACGATCATGGACGTAGTTGCTCTTCTCGCCGACGAGCTCTTCCTTGTAGAAAGAAAACAAATCGCTGTAGCTTTCAACGTCAGATGATTACTCTCCAGCAGAGGCTGAGCGCCGAATCTTACTTGGCATGGCTGATGTACGCAATAGCCTCGCTGTCGGCGGCGGTCAGCAAATAGCAGTGTTCGAGAAGGTCGTCGATACATACGGTGTCACCTGAATATGTGTAGCTACATCGGAGAAATGGACCTTATCACAGATGCAAAACGCATAGGCCTCGCTGACCCCGTTGCGATTACGCTTGTACAGAGGATATCCACGCGCTGAATGATGCAGCTTCATGGTGTCCGTCTCCTTGTCGACCAGCGTGGAAGTAACGAACTGCACGGTACTAGTGACAATCGCAGCAGCGCCGTAGGGGCCGAAGAACTTGGGCATCCAGCGGAGAATATCCGCATACAGGTCAAGCAGTGGGTGCAGCTGCTCGAGACCAGCGTGGAATCGTTCGGCAAATTCGGCGATGGCGCTTGTTCCCGGGTCGAAGTCATCCACGCAGACGCATAGGGCGGTCCACAGAGCGATGTGGACTTGTGTCTCGATGGGAGCGTGCCTGTACGCTGTTTTTGCCATATTGATTCCGGTGACAAGGCAGTGTTCGAGGCGGTCGGGGGGCACACCGCTGACATCCCATTTTTTAGTTTCAGCGTGTATGAGCCTGTCGATCTCGTCTCCAAAGGCTGAGGGATCGAAAGTGGGCATCGCGATAGCTGCTCTCCGCAAGAACTCCGTAATTGTGTAGCGACAAAGAGCCGGCTTGAGGAAATAGCATGTTGGGTCCTGTCACTTAGGACTCGTATAGGACGGGCAGCGATGCACATACCAAAGATTTAGCCGGGAGTGCTGTCTCCTGCAATTCGCTGTTCGGCGACATTGTATTCCAGCAGGGTACACTGAGTGATAAGTAATAAGCCATGATCAGTACAGCAGAGGAAGCGAGGCGGACCAGAGTTGTTCAACGGTTGGGATGGTGGAACTGGCGGTTCATGCATGAACTTAACGACTGAGATACTTATCACAGATGTCCACCGTGAGGACCAAATGAAACGAGGCGTTCGGTAGGGACAGAGTATCCTGATACGGATGCTAAGATAGAAATGTGGCGTATCAGGGAAGACCGGCCCATCAGCACGACCGGGATTAACGCATGATACATACCAGGTATACTGTATCTCCGTCTTCCTATCATGTAGCAGCTGAGCATGGCTGAACTGCTGTCGAGTCCAGCACGGGCGCAAACGTGCAAAGGACTTTGTCCATCAGGACGTCAAGCAGGAGGTGCTGCCGCCACCCGCACGCCTGCAGCCGCTGGAGGACTCGGGACTCTACTGGAGTAGCGGCTTGACCTCTACGCCACCGAAGGAAGCCAAGGAAGAGCGCGATATGAACTCGGCGTTACGTGCGAAGGTTGTCATCGCCACGCTAATGCCTATAAGAATGCGGCATTAGATGCGCTTCGTGGGATGTCGCCGAGTCCCATGGTCCAATGTTCAGAGTCAGCATAGATGAGCTTTGATACGATATGACAGTAATACTGCCAGACTTGACAGATCCCTGACGGGGTAGTAGAACTTAAACATGCCTGCCAGAAACCTATTTTCCACCTTCAGAAAGGCTATCGCTATCGTTCCTTTGAGTACCAGACGATAAATTCCACGGGATAGATACGCTTGCAATTGGCAAGCGATCTTCAGAACTCTGAAACTGGATTGGAAATAGATAGGAACCACAGTTTGAGTCCGCTGGCAGCAAAGCAGTCATTTCAGCAAGCTGTATATGACCGGGTTGTCAATCAACTTACCGTAGGATATTCAGAACAACCCGGGAGGAGCACGTAGCTGCCGCAGCCAAACAATCTTGCGGTGTTTCGCCGGCGCGCCTGAGTCGCCGACAGCTTTCGGCACCCATCGAGTATAATCACCACGACAAGGTCCTCACTCTCGTAGTACCGGGGGGGGGGTTTCAAAGTAGAGTAGCGTGTAATCTATGTTCTAAGCTTGTTGGCACATTATGGAAGACAGTATATCGATACAGTACCCGTATGTTGGAATGTATTACTTAACATGAAACTCGTCGGGTCCTGCAGTACCAGCGGGGTCCGTTCGATAGTCCAGGTGAGTCACGAAGTAGTTTGACGCGTCAACAAATCGGCCCCGAAGGTGACAGCTTACATCAACACCTCCTGAGCCTTGCGCGGCTGCGGTTCGGCTGGCGGTTCGACCGGCGGCTCCGGCTTTACCTCCGACTCGCCTTCGGGCCCGTCTCCTGCATCTTGGAGAGGTGTCGGGGCGTCACCTGCCGCAGCACTAAGTTGTGCTGACATGAGGGCACGGAACCTTGAATCCGTGCGGTTGACGAGCTGCCGGTATGTTCCACTCTCCGTTATCCGACCGTCTATCGAAACAGATCAGAATACAGTCACGCTGTGTATGGAACACGTACCTTCCAAGACCACTATGCGTTCTGCACGTGCGATTGTCGACAGCCTGTGTGCGACGATAAGACACGTCGTTTGCCTTGATCGAAGAATCCTCTCGATAGCATCGTTAACCTGGAGCAGCACACTTCAGCGACGTGTGTATTTGGAGAGCCCGAAGCACGCACCCGATGTTCCGATGTCGCGTCCAATGCACTCGTCGCTTCATCTAGCGCCAGGATTGCCGGTTTCTTCAGTAACGCTCGCGCGATGGCCAACCGTTGTCGCTGCCCGCCGCTCAAACTCATCCGACCAACTATCCCGCTCATATCAGCGCATGCATCAGGCACGAGTATCGTACGCCTACTTTCAGTATCGAATCCCTTGGGCATACCCCAAACATATTCGCAGTTAGCTTGACGGGCCGCTGCCTCAATCTGCTCTCGAGTGGCACTCTCACTGCCATACGCGATGTTGGACGCGATAGTCCCGGTGAAGAGAATAGGATCTTGTGGGACCACACCGATGATGCTGCGCCACGAGGCAGGGTTGAACTGGCGAATGTCTGCAGAGTAACCGAAATCAGGGCTGAATAAGACTTATTCGGCATTCACGTTGACCTTGGCCGTCATAAGTAACTCTGCCCTTTATTGGGTCGTAATACCGGAGCAGCAGCGCGTTGATTGAGGACTTGCCACTACCACTTCCACCCCTACGGTGGCCAGATCCATCAGACATAGCAATTACATCCGGGAGGAGGCGGACGTACACGAGCGCGACGCTTTCGCCAGGGCGAATCTCAAGGTTGAGATCTTGCAGGACAGTCACTTCCTTGCGACTCGGGTACCGGAAACAGACATCCTCGAAGCGGATCGGGCCGCGCCTCGCTGGGTCGACAGGCACGCCCACCTCCGGGTCGATGACAGGCTTGCGCTCCAAAAGATCGAAGATGCGGACACCTGCACCTATGCCACGCATAATGGAGGACTGGACACGTAATGCTACGGTCAGTGCGCCGAGCTGCGGGAAGAATCATTCCTTACGAAGAACGAGCTAGCGGACCCAACATTAGCGCAATGACAGGAGTCCGTACATAATGACTCACGTTAGAGTTTGCAAACCACCCCCAACATAGACCGTGTATAACAGCAAACTTGTCAAGTCACCGACTGAGATTGCGCCTTGACTAACAAGTGTCCCTCCTGCAACGTATGTTGGACTCAACACATCCACTCCGCATAGTTGTCACTTACCATACCCAAGGAGAGCCAATAAAGTCACGTTTCCACTCCAGCCAGTGCTTCCGAAGAAGATACCACTCGCAATTGCTTCCTTCCTCGCAAGGTTGAAGACACTTTGGGCCTTGTTGCGGAACTTCGCCTGCTCGGGCTCCATAGCATTGTATGCTTGCACCGTGCGGAGAGCTGAGAGTGATTCTTGAGCGACCTGCGTAGTCGCCGACTGTTAAGGGATAATGACCGAGTAGGAGGATGAATATTAGAACCTTTGTCATATCACCGAGAGCCTCCTGTGTCTTGTTCGAGAGCCTCTTCAGATATCTGCCATAGAACACCTGGAGAAAGAAACAAGATAAGCAGAGTGAGCTGTGTATGCTAACCCAAGCATACTAACTGCACCCAACGAGACAGGCGGTACGACCGTAAGCATGAGCAAAGTAAGCTGTGGGGAGATGTAAAACATAGCGCCGACTGTACGATCGCTAGTTTAATTGTTGCACGAACAAATCAATGTAGAGAAAAACTTACGTCCGGCAGACGCCATAATAATTGACCGCAAGCCATCCGAGAGATTGTTTGTTACACTTTAAACGAGATTTCAGTGACAGTTCCAGGGAAAGTTGGAAGGGAAATGCTCACCTCTCACCAACGATGCTGGAGTCAACGCTGAGCCTGCTAATGATGTCTCCCTCTCCGCGCTCAACGAATTCGACCTCTTGCTTTGTGGCGGCGGCATAGGTTCGTTCTCGTAGCCGAGCAACTATCCGCTGACCTACGGACAGGAAATGTGTCAGGAGGGGCTAATCAAGTGGCAGAAAGACATTCAAGTTGCTGATAGAAGCAGAACAATTTGGTGAATATTTTTGCAGGACTTATTGGGCCTTGTGATCCTCTTCGGCAATACTGTGTATACCCCGCCACAGCTCCTCACATATCTCCGTCGAGAAACGACGAAATGTACGAGCATAGGCGTGGTGCGTATGCAGCGTTCTAGGAGCCACTTGCAAGTATTCCGGGAAATCGAACACATACCAGATATCCGCATGAGCATAGCACGACCAGCATTGGCAAATGCTCCGACCGTGAACAAAAATAACAGGATAGCAGATGACTGTCCCAACGATAAACCCATAGGTATTTGCTGACAAGTCTCGTATTGAGCATACTACGGCGTAGGATATGCCATGCCAACACACTCACGGGATTGCTCGACGTGAAGTAATCAATCAATTTCCCGATTGTAAACGGAATACTCATGGATACGGAGGACGAGACTAGGAGAAGGCCGACGGCAAGAATCAGGGGCTTTTTTTCTGGTTTGGCTAGAGAGACTATGGCGCGAAAGGACGACGTGGTTTTGCCTGGATCTTCGCCGGACGAGGGAATGAGTCTGGATAATATTGAACGCTTCGGCTTCAGTGCCGGCGATGTCTGGGCAACCTCTTCCTTGCGAATAGGCCGCGGTGACGGCGGGCCTTGCGAAGAACTCGGAGTCGACGAAAAGCATCTCCATTGGAATGGTATAACGCGTGGCTGTGTGAGCTGACGACCGTGCAGAATGTTGAGTGCTCGTGAATGGGCCCTGAAGAATATCAGGGAAGACGATCGAGGTGGGCATACGTGCAGAAACTGTAGGGTATGCAGTCTCGCCACCGCCGTTGTCGGCGGTGAGAGGAAAGACATGATGGTCGTTGACAGAGGCGTGGGCGGCGACGCGGACGGCGGTGGGCTCGGATCGGCATTGCGCTTGTAGCGTCATACTATTTCCAAAAGAGGGGGTTTCATCAAAAATTTAAATGTGATACTTATGCGCCTAAGTGACCTAACTGCCACAAAGAAAAGAGAAAAGGAACTTCAACAGAATGTTGCCCATTGGCTGGATTGAACAACCGACCTCACCATTACGAGTGGCGCGCTCTACCACTGAGCTAAACGGGCAGCGCTTTTTGGAAGCCTGTAATTTATATCATATTATGGCTGAGAGCTAGAGACACTACGTGAGGACGCGCTCCAGGTCCAGGAGGCCAGTGCAACTTTCTTGTCGCACGTTCCCTCAAATGGCAATGAATGTGCTTCGTGCGCAGCGTTGAATGGGTAGTCGCGTTACCAGATGAAGCGTAACCGGTCCGCAACATGGACAGCTTCGCAGTTTGTCCACGTAAGACTCATCCCGGGGATGTCGCTCTCCCCATAGTTAACCTATCTACAGCCCTATATTATATAAGGTCTGTCTATAAAGACTGTTACAGAGCCTCAGCCACGTCTGTGCCTGTGGACTAGGAACGTCACACGCCTGTAGCTGGCTCTTCTTTTGGCAAACAGTGACGACAATTCGTGAAGCTATGTGGAGCAGAGGTGAACACGTCTCTATATGCCTGAGAACAGCGTGTCTTTCATCTACCGACCCCGGTTCATATTTGACTTGAAGTGCTTAGCCAGCCAATCGTATTCTGCGCCCACTGCACCCGTCGGCACTCATATTTGTCATGCATGCGGTATCGTCTCATTGAGCATATTCTGTGGTGTCGGTGCTGACCATACCCTCGTCTCCACATTCCACCATCCGCCCTAACACTAAGATATGTTTATCTATAGAAGATATCCGAAGTCCAATGGCTGCACCCCACTGCTGTCCTCTCGTACTTATCACCGTTGTTCAGGACAAAGGGGACTATCACCATATTCTCCCCTCGTGCAAGTCACCCAGTTGCGCACATTTCCCTTTCCGCCGCCGCCGCGTCCCCGTATGATGTCCTTCAATTTCGTAGGCTGGTACACTCGACGTAACCACACCATGTCAGCAGTCATTATCACTCTCCCATTCGTGGCACATTCCATTCGTTTATTGCACCCAGCGGCATTAGTTTGTTGCTTCTTCACTATTACCTCCGTTGTATGTACTGCGTGCTGACTCTCTTTTTGACATCCTAACCATTTCATCTTCCTGGCATCCAGTACGAGTATGACATGTATATACCTGCCTTGCCCCGCATGGCCACTATAGGCCCTACAATGGCGGCAGCTGACAATGAGGCTGGCATGGGCTCCCACAACGGGCCCAGACAGTAAAACGCCACAGTAGCTAGCGCGGAGCACAGATCTTGATACACAGCCGCGCACCGGCCACAGCACCAGCAACAGAGGGTGGCTTGGACTTTTGACATATGCCCCTATTCAATTAACCGAGTAAGCATCATAACTCTGGCGACAATCAGGCCGCTGAGCTTCTCTTGTCCGTTTGTTCTCGGTAGCCACCCGAGCCACATCTTAATCTCTTACAACTCTACCCCCACCCCCACACAAGCCGCTCTCTCTGAACATGTCCACTACCTGCTACAATACATACTCGAGCTACAGAACATACTGCGACGCGCCTGGCGCACGGCCGTTGGCCGGCGATCCCACAGTCAGCCGTGCAGTTACGTTCAGTTCTGGAGACCGCAGCTAACCATACTCCCTATCAGGATATTCCTGGAGTTTACGATCTCGTATGGGCAGACAGAGACGGGCTAGTTTCTACCATGAGCGAGAATCTGAACGAGCGGGATGCTCTGCGAGAACATTTCGAGCGGAAGGAAGTTCTTCAAACTGTCGCCGACGTCGGCCACTTCTGCCGGTACCTCAGCCTCATATGCAACGTGGCCCAGCCATTAAACGAGTCTCTTTCGCCAACCAGACTCCCCGCCCACGGGGATCATTTCTCCAGAGAGCCCACCACTGCATCGTTGCGCTACCACAAAGGCCGCTTTTCCAGCCGGCGCTACAACGCCACTTCTGGCCCACCGAGCCCCATTGGCAGTGGCCGCCCAAGCCCACCGACCAGCGCGTCGTCGAGCCCTGCCGCTACATTCGCCTCACTCCGCACGCCGGGCCAGACGCCCCCGCCGGATACGAAGCCTGCGCCACAGCGCCAGGAGAGCGCTTACTACACCACGATCTACGGGGGCCCGCCGATCCTGAAGAAGCTCAAGAACGCGTCCTTGATGAGCGAGGAAGAAATATACGAGCTACCAGAATACCAGCGTGTCTTCGCAATCCAGAAGCGGCAGGCCCGCTTGCGATGCTCTGCGCCTGCTGTGGCGCATCCAGTGCCGTTGTTCGAATTTCACCGCCCCCCTCTCACTACGGCGCGCAAATCGCTGCTGCTTGCGGCGCTGATGGGAAAATTAGGGAAGAGCGAGAAAAGCGCTAGTGCGAGGGAGCAGGAGTGCTTCGACGACGATAAGCTCGGACGGCGGGATGCGTTCACGGCCGGTTTATGGAATCCATAGTTCGGATGACGACTCCTCTTTGGTGGCAGTTCACAGACGTTCTGTGGTCATATATCGTGGACAGTTACCACGTCTATTTCTTGCCATTTCTTCCCTATAGTTTCGATTATAATGTAGAGGATTGATCGTGAGGCAGGAGCAATCCCACCTTTTAGACGCCTAACCCCACCCCGTGGATATTGCCGTGAACCCCAGGACTATGCAGAAATGGTTTTGAAATAAACTCACAGTTTCTCCCTTAACAGGTCTGAGCAGCCTAAATTTACCACGTAACATAGTCCGGCTGGGCTATTCCAGCCATGCGCCTTGCACAGCGTCTTCGCTGAATGTCGTTCCATATGTGAAGCCGCCAACTGCATCATATGCGTAGACTCCCTAGAGAGATAAGCAGACCAATTCGCCCCTGCTTCTCGGGCTGTGGCACATCGCACGTGAGGATGCCCCAGATGGATAGAGATATCTCATTTGCACCTCCTTATTCCGACAAAAGTTAAAAAGAAGATGATAACACTCAGCGAGATGGTCTGTTCCAAGCGAAGCGATCCTCTCTCGAGCTGATCCACCACGGCGATCTACGAGGCTCTGTGAATTAGCCACTAGATCCGCCATCCCGTTCCATGCGATAGATGGAAGGATCCTTTGGCCAACTACCATGAAACAACGTCAGTTAACCTCTGCTCTGGAAACACCTGGACACTACTCACACGCATGCTAAACTCTAGAATAGCCGGCTTTGCGGTGGAATTCCACGAAGATTGGCATGTGTGTAGTTTAACCCGGTGAGAGTTAGTATGGAGAGAGTCCATGAGAGCAGACTCACTAAGCGCCTAGCTGAGCAGACAGCTCGGTCGGAGCATGAGCTTCTCAGTAACTGGTACTTGCTAATCGGAACGCTGCGCACGATGGTCAGTTCCGTCAAAAATAGTTCAATGTAAGACATACTCTCGACTGCGCTAGTAATCATGCCTGCAAACGTCGCCAAAGGTGAAACCTTGGGGATGTCTGCAGGGACAACATCGAATTGCGAGATATGACTGCATCTGGATAGCGCTGCATTCTTCAGTAAATGAGAGAAAACAGTTATGTATACGCTGAAATGCATACCGGTAGTGCCCTCTCTGTCGATACGACAAGCCTCAACATGTCTCAGAGGGTAAAATTCTCGGTCAGTGTCGTACGATACAGGTAAGACGACACCACTGCGAACTGAAATCTCCCCGGGCTGCCAGTGGGCCGGAGATCCCGTATGGGACATACCCTGAGATCTGCGTAACCCAATGAATACTCGATTCGCGTTGCTCACACACTATCGCCGCTCACAATATACCTGCACCGCCCAAGTAGAGCTTGAACTGTTGCTGCCGGTGACTGCAAGCGCGGGTGAGCGTTGGGGATCACTGAGGGGAACCAGACTCACAGGAAGCACGAAAAACAGAGTTGAAATCGATGTTAGATTCGTACAGATTAAGGCAAGTAGTACAATATAGACCACGTCCCCCCGCAGCTGCCCCACAGAGTCATCCACTCGATACCTCGCGCATCCTCGGTCCGGGCTGCACCATGCTCGTGAACTTCTGCCACTCTTCCGACGGCATGTCGTAGCTTTCCTTGTCCCGGGCGGGGAACGTCCGCGAGCGGACAGCCTGGACATAGCCGGTGACGCCGCGCTCGATCTCCGCCCTGACGTCGCCGAAGCGGCGTACGAACTTGGCCTTGTGGCCGTTCCACGTGCCGAGCATATCGTCCCACACGAGTACCTGCCCGTCCGTGCCGGGGCCTGCGCCGATGCCGATCGTGGGCGTGTACCGGAGCCGCTGTGTGATGTACCGCCCGAGGTCCTGCGGGACGGCCTCGAGGACCATCGCGAATGCGCCCGCCTGCTCGAGCGCGAGGGCACTCTCGAGTATGTGCATCGCTGAGCGCGCGTCCTTGCCCTGGACGCGGTAGCCCGAGCTCTGAATATGCCGCTGCGGGAGCAGGCCGACGTGGGCCATGACAGGCACGCCGACGACCGTAAGCCGGTGCACGACGTCGACGACCTCCATGCCACCCTCTATTTTGACGCCTTCGGCACCGCCCTCCTGCATGAGCCGAATCGCGTTCCGGATGGCATCATCCGTGCTGGTGTGGAACGAGCCGAAGGGCATGTCAGCGACGAGGAATGGGGTCTTGCTCCCCCGTGCTACCGCCCGACAATGGTGTATCATTTCGTCCATCGTCAGGCGCATCGTTGAGTCGTATCCGAGACAGACCTGGGCGAGCGAGTCTCCCACGAGCGTGATATCGATCTCGTGCGCCTCGCAGGCTCGGCCGCTGGGGAAGTCGTAGGCAGTGAGCATAGCGATGGGGAGATTCTCATTGCGCAGGTGGTGGAGATGTTGGATCGTAACCTTTTTGCGATCTATAGCGATGATCAACAAGCTTTTAAAGAAGAGAGGATTATGACATACGAGGACGAGCCGAGTTCTCTTCCTTTGCTTCTGGCCGAACGCTCATCCACCTTCGCGCTCGCACAAAGTTCTTCCCCATCCCCCTCCTGAAAGCGCTTGAAGCAAACATCGTCGTAGACATAGTCGAGAGAGCGAGAGAGCGAGAGAAACAGAAAGTCGGCTGTGGAGGGCTATGGCATGACCGGGACAGAGCATTGAGGGAGGCCGAAACAGTTATGGCGCGATGTGAGTGTGATTACTGTGCAGCACAGGAGCTCCGATCGGCAGGTGTATACGCCGGTGCTGGGGACAGCGACGATCCTACCAAGACGGAGATGAGACACATCGCATCCAGGACATACGGGGGAGATGTTGGGGACGAGGGCGGGTGTGAAGTTGAGGGAACGGTGAGAGCCAGGCAGGACTGGGAGATGCCGAGCGAAGCCAGCTCAGGGCTCAGCCCTTCGCTTCCAACTCCCATGGCTCACCGCCTCCGCCAATAGTGCAGAAAATTGCCTCTACCTCAGGATGTATCGGGGAGATTATCTGAAGATCCTTTGGCTTGGTTTACCTTCATTTACTCCTCTGTAGGCGCATATGGGTCCGTTCCAACAGCCGCCGCCGTGCTGGCACTTTACGTACTTTCAACGCGCTGTGCCTCGTGACATTGAGAAAAAGTACCGGGAGACCATGGCGAATATTTCTGTCGACGATGTTACGGACTGAGAAGACCTTCTGGTAAGCCGTGTTTGTGACTCGGACCATTCAAGGGCTCATCGTCTGGCTGTAGGACGATCGCCTGTGCTCGCTACTCATGCGTTGCCGACCTTTGCTTCAAATGGGCCCGGCAGCCCTTTTGGGGCACGGGTCGGGCAGCATTCCCTTCGAGGAAGAGCAGTTTGAAGATGATCTTGGATTCCAACATGACACTTGATGTGTCGGTTACGAATGACCTCAGTCGCATTCCGATGACAGCAGTACGGGTACAATACAAGTCGAATAAGGTTCCCCAACTCTCTTACTAGCGATACCAACGAGCACAACCGACAGCAACGGTCGCTGGTCACCGACTCCCGCTCGGGATGAGGGCAGCTCCGTGTGGCGTACGTCCGTGACAGGCATGGTTCATTCTCTAAACAGTCGCATTTCCTGATCTCACCGAGCCGTCTGCTTGCGAATAGACTCTAGTCCATCGTCTCGCCTACCCCCCAGCGCACTGAAATTGCTGCCCTCTCGAATGGTCTTTCCGCATCCGGGAATTTTGGCGTAATGGGGCGAATTGTGTCGACATGGAGCCATGGCTGGCTATCGGCGAGGTTGAAATCTTCCGTAGTGGGCACGTATACTTGCTCCATTGCAGCCGGCGACTGTCCATCGGACGGGGTATCGACAGAGCATCCCGACGACACAGTCGATGCCGATCCGGGGGTAAGGTGGCCAGGCCTCGCGGGCGAGTGGACGGCAGGGTGGTTCCAGCAGTTCTGGCTCATCTCGAAGTGGTACGCAGGCTCGTCGCCCGCGAGCCCGAGCGCAGCGCGGCCATGGCAGCGCCACCGCGCGAGCGTGTGGTCCGACGAGAGCTCAAGGTAGAGCCGCACAGCGAGCAGCGCCGCTGCGTCGTTGTCCATTACGTGCGCGAGCCGCACCGTATACCGCGTACGCTCGAGGTCGAGGTCGTGCGCCTGCGTGCGGCTGGTCGCAAGCGGGATTTCGGCGAGGATGTCGTCGTCATCCGAGAAGAGGTCGGTGGGGCTCTTAGTTGTGTGTGTGGCCACGCTGTTGTCTGAGGAGGTTCGTTGCTCGACGTCGGCGACTCCAAGGACGTCATGCCAGTCCTCCCAGATCGCGCCAGCTCTGCCAAGGGCGAGCTGCGAAGGAGTACCCACGGTCAGTTCAACCTTTCCTGCACGCGTCCCAAATACTCACCACATGGCCACAGGCCTCTTTGGACTTCATATACGCGTGGGGCGCGGCGGGGACGTTCCAGAGATACGCTACGGCTTCAATCGACATGGTTTGTGGGTTCTTGTCGCGTTGAGGTTGAAGGGAGTGAGAGTTAAGAAACAAACAGTGGGGTGGGCGGCTAGTCTTATGAGGTTCGAGGTTCGAGATGTTTGTTTGTCTCAGTTCGCAGGGCAAACAAGACAGATGTCGCATCCCCGTGCGTACATTCTTTTCGCACGGGAGATTTCGCTGTTGATACATTGACGGTCTTAGGTGGCGCAGTTCAGTGTAAACATGCACTTAGGGTACCCTTTCAACGCAGGTGAAGAAGTGACACAGGGGCGAGAGAACAACTAATCCCAGGGGATAGCTAGATGATTACTACATGTACAGCGAGTGAGCCGACGATAAAGAAAATGCATGTGATTGCTCGGAACGATAGTGTGCGGGTGCGGTGGTCTATAGAATGGCAAAAGACGTCTGAATTCGTGAAGGAGCTGAAGGTACGGATTTCGGACGCCTCTGTCACCACAAACTGAGACCCTCCAGACCCGGCAGAGGACTAAGTTCGCTACCACAAGCAGCGCTATCTTCGACAATCTCCAGCCGCGCGAGCTTCCCGTCGACCACGTCGACCTCCAAGGACCAGTCTCGGGCCTCGGCGTCGTTGATATCCCCAAAAAGGAGGGACGCAGGAAGTTCAGGGCTTCCGGGTGCCGTTGAGATCGGCGACTCATCTTCTTCGGGAAGACGCAAGACCTTCATGAGCCTCACGGACGGTGGGCCGGAGGGTGGTATGGTCTGAGCATCAGCCACACCATTGGCAGGGACGCTGGCAAGTTGAATTTTGGCCACCTGTGGCCATGCGTAAGCGGACTGCGCACATTTGGACTAACGCATTCACTGACCTCAATTTGAGTGTAGATTGTGTTGGAAACCGCAGGGGAGGAAGGCCCGTAGTTAGACATCGTTGAAATTACGCTCTTCACCTATTTCGAGTAGGCGACACTTTACTCTATATCACGGACAATCTGTGCTTACCTGCGGGGATGGGAAGTGAGCAGGTGTCTTTTTGCACGTATTCGGCGCGTCTGAAATGATTTTGAGTAGTGCAGATAGCACTCGCAGGAGGATAGTGGGGCTGCCAAGATGTTCAAACGAGGGAGCTCCGAGTCGGATCGCGTCTAGGGCGCTTATATACCCCTTGTCTTGATCGCGCCCCAGCAACAAACACCTGACCGGAGTTATCCCTTGCGTATAACTGTTTAACAGAATTCTACGCGAAGGGTCCACGCTAGGATAGCGTCGTATAGGCAAGCTATCTGATAGGAAGCCCTGCCTTCATGTTCCCATAGCCTTCGGCGCTTGGGACGACTTCCTACTACTAGTGCCCGCCACAGCCGCGCATCCCTTGAAGGCAGGAGGAGTACCTTGGGATGTTCTCATACCTGGCAACCCCTTGTGGCTACTGGGCACGGTAGCATGTACTGTCTGTAGGTAGAAATTAACTGAGACTGCTTCCTATTCAGAAATATCTCGTAACGACAGTATTGGGCCCGTACGCACAGAGGTAGACGATCTTAAAGAGCCTCAAAAGCGCCTGTTACCACGAACGGCGGCCACTGTGTCGTACTTGTTGGAAATCACCCTTATGAAGCGACGTGTCGCCAAACTTAAGTATCTGCCGAGGAAGGGGTGCGTCTGGTTTAGCCTCGGATGGATGACTATAGGTAAATCGCTGATGACAAAGAGTCTGGTGCTCTTCAAGTTGGGTTCTGCAGGAGATGCTCGCCTGATATGTAACTGACGGCAAAGAGTCGGGAAAGTCCACTCGAGCGAGGAAAGGAGTCAGGGTGCGCCGACTCTGTAAGACCGTGGCTGTCCGCCCTACCACCTTGCTCGTGAATGTGGGTTGCGCGTGTACGTGCATGATAATGCCGGCGGGGCAGGCCTGAGAACGTGCTGTGAGCTTCAATGTGCAAGGTCGATGCTGACAATGAGAATGCGGCGTCTTCTGCGCGAGTAATTGAACTGGTACTTTCCCGTAGTTCAGGCTTTGAGTGTATGTCTATCTCCTCATTAACTTTGCATACGTCCACTTATGCAACTGAATCTGCCTATGTAAAGCTACCAGAAGGTATCACGAATGATATTCTCGATGCTTTGAGCGTGCTGTACATCATTCCGAGTCAGAAGTTCCACCGGGGTATACTGGAACTAGCACGGACTATGTAAAGTGTGCGACGGGATTAGACAGCGATTCGTGTTTAATCGTAAAGCGAGTTGGAATACTACGTGTGGGGGTATGGAGATGGGGTATTGAAGGCACGACTACTGAGCATGGTGCGATCAGGAAGAGGGTACGGAAGAATGTCATGGTGGGAATATGAAGCGAATACAGGAGTAGCGGAATGGTGGATTGATGTCCATTGGTAGCTTCACGACTTGAGCATTCCCCAACCTTTGACGCATATTGCCACGCGAGCCCTTAAAGTTCAGATGGCGTTGACGAGGTTCGTCCAGGGACGCTGGCCGGGGCGGGTGGCAGAGGACTTGGCCTCGTGTCAGTAAGCGCCCCGCGTCCGTGGGACAGCAGCCCGAAGGCGCTGACGACTGCTGGAGTCGGATTGTAATTGTGTTGACGGCATAAGTGGTGGTTTCGGCGACCCGATACACGTCCAATCCAGGGTCAATCAGCCGCAGCGACATCGTCGACCGAGGGTAGGTCGCGGCAGAACGTGAGGTAGGGCGCGCGGAGAAGGGTGCGGTCCTCGTCCGTCGGGTTGAAGCGCATGATGTCGTCCACGATCGTCTTCGCGTCGTAGTGCTCGACGCTTGTAAACTCGATATCGATGTCCATGCCGATGTCAGCATCGGCATCACAGTTTGGCACGCGACCAGGGACGGTCGCGGTGGGCTCAACACGTAAGCGAGCCATGTCGCTCGTGATTTTGGCGACGCCACGTTCCTCGGGCAGCGCGCCTGCGGCAAAGGCTGAGTAGCGCTCGTCGAAACTGCCCGACGAGCTGACAGAGTCAAGGCTGAAC
The DNA here is from genome assembly GCF_000300595.1 of Phanerochaete carnosa HHB-10118-sp. NCBI lineage: Eukaryota > Fungi > Basidiomycota > Agaricomycetes > Polyporales > Phanerochaetaceae > Phanerochaete > Phanerochaete carnosa. The sequence continues at coordinate 2,099,058 of NW_006767634.1, read as the reverse complement.
GTGAGGCCGGGAGGCTGGGACGGGGGAGGGGGCGTGCCCAGCCTGCCAACTAGGAAAGAATCCTGGACCTGCGCGGGAAACTCGGGCTCCATGTGCGTGAGCTGGAGCGCGTTCTCCCAGCTATTGACCTGGGGAATGCAGAGCTTCGAATCATCGCGACTCATCGTGTCCAAGGTCATTGGCTGTCGAATAGTTAGCATTGAAAATGTTAATGAGAAGGAAAACCACAAGACTCACGAAGCACTCGTCTTCCTCGAGCGTGAAGACGGCTTGCGAGTTTGTCGATGGAGGGACAAAGACGACGCTCTCGTCCAGCGATGCAGATCGTGTGGGGTACATCTTGTCGTTGGAATAGCAGTATTTGAGATAGATGCGAGGTGCAGCCAGACAGATGACTCGGTTGCGAGGGGGGCTGCGCGACAAGCTGGGGGCGGGTGAAGAGAGATGAGGGCAAAGAGTCAGAACTGCGGGTTGAATGCAATTACAGGATGGGCGGCAATTCCCTCCGGCCCCGACGCAATTAGCAACCACAGATTATCGCTCAGCGCTCAGCTTCTATAACGGACACATGTCCTCGACTTTCCACGCCGTACTTGTGATTAGAGACCCTTTAGGTCCGCATTCCAGAGCAAGCGCGCGGTAGTGTGGGAATAACTGGGACGAAAACGGGGTCGAATGGCGAACTGCGGGCCCTGTGGTGTATTTTACGAAATATAGGAAGAGTTCCGCCCCGACAACAACGGAAACGTGAGGGATTTCTATTTATGCACATTTGCATCGTCGTAAAGAGCTCGACTATTGGTGGCAATCGCCAAGATCTTTCACTACGTCAAGTCGCATTTGGTGGGGTGTAGTGGGCGGCGTGCAGGTAGAGGGCAGCAACATGCACCGATGAGATGTTTGCTTCAAGTTTCAGACACATGTTCACACGCGCGTGTTTGATAATCGCTACCTCGAACAGCCGGGCTGTCGTCGTTGAACGCAGGCATTACCTGAGGAAATATTCACGAGGTCAGAGATCACAGCGGAGAGGATCCAGGAGTTAACTTCTGGGACGAGGTGACATGCCCTTATCTAGAGAATCTTGCTGAAGGTATGTTACGCTTTAAGAAAGCGTAAATTGAAAGATGTCGATGAAAGCTAGCTAGCTTAGGCAGCGGTGATTTCCCCCGAGATTGTCAGTGTGCACTGCGACGTGGGTACCAAAGATCAATGAAAAGTGTACTATGCTTTTCACTGTATGAGTGCACAACCAGATGTGCTTACCCGCTGTACATCGTCGTGAATATTAATATTAATGAAAGGCTCGCCGCAGGCGTATATTAGGCGCCTGCGCCACGGTGACATGGCCTGCCTATTCGGGCTTCCCGAACCTGCACCCGGCAGCTATGAATGTCGACTAACTCGCGCCCTTCATGTAAGGATATTTTCTGTGCAAAAGCGGAGCCCTCGGCACGCTAGACGAAATGTATGGGATGATTATTGAGATATATGCAGCCAAGCAGTAAGGACTGATCTGATCTCAAGCATCTCGTGACTCCTGAACCGTCTTCTTATGCCGTCGTCGTCGCTTTCGTTTCGACAATGACTCGTCCGTTGTCCCTGTCGTCTCGTCATATGCAAGTTTTTCATCGGCCGCTTTCCGCTTGTTCCCGCCCTCCTGCTTCTCCTGCCTCTGCTCCTCAGCGCCCTCCTCCAGGTTCACGTTAAGCACTGCTGTCGCCTTCTCGCGCATACGCTCTTTCTTGCCCTTGCGTTTCTTTGCAGGCATCTCGGGGAGGATTTTCGCGAAGTCCCCGCTCGCAGCAAGCGCGGCATCTCGCTGGAGGATCGTCTCTTTGAGCTCCTTGAGTCGCGCGGCCCGGTTCTTGTCCCACGCGCCGCCATCCTTGCGGTACGGCGCAAGTTTCTTTAGGCCCATGTACTGATTGAGCTCCGCGTCCGTCGCGAGCAGGATCTCGACAGGCGATAGGGCGAAGGCCTGCGACTGGACTTTAGCGTACTTGAAGCGTGTAGGCATGCCCGCCACCTGCGCGAGAAATTGTGAGCCGGACTGACGTTACGCAATAAAGGAAGAGCGCATACCACGTCGTTGAATTCAAGCTCGTACAGCTCGTCCATGTACTCGTCGAGCTTGCGCTTCCGCATCTCTTCGGTTCCATCCCACTCCTCGTCATCCCTGACAACATCTGCGTCCATCTCACCAATGTCAACGCCGTCTTCGACCTCTGGCTCGTCTTTCTTCTTTTTCTTCTTTTTCTTTTTCTTGCTGGACGAGTCCTCGGGAACGATGTCCGTGATGTCGATATCGTTGTCCCATGCTGGCTTTTCCCCGTCAATGTCACCATCATCGTCGAGACCGTAGAGTTTGGACATTTGCTTGTAGTGCTTGTCAGGGTCCCAGTCGCTGTCGAGGTCGAGCTTTTGTAGCCCTGCCACGAACAATTAGCATCGGCTGCCGGGAGGCGCACATGCGCAAGACTTACCTTCCGTCTCATCCAGCTTCTTCCCACCCTCCTCTCCTATCCTCTCCAATTTCGACCTAATCTCCTTCATCTTCAGGGCTTTCAATCGCTTCACCTCTTCTCGCTTCTTCAAGAGTTCCTCTTCCTTACGTGTCTTCCGTCGTTCTCGCTCCGCCTTACGACTACTCTCTTCTCTCCGGACAGTCGACGCCAGGGTACGAGGATATCTTGGGATCTGATCCGCACCGCTGGAAGAAGGTACGTGATTAGTATATAACGACGTAAATTGAAGATTGCGCGGCGTACGGCTCCTCGAAGCGGAAGTTATATGAGCTTTCGAAGCGATCTGCGACTTCATCGAACTCGTCGTCATCAAGATCTTTGTTCATGCCTTCGCCGTCAGCTTCGGACTCGAATTGTTGTTGATCAGACGTCTCTTCGTCTACATTCTTGGGAGTATCTGCACGAGCCTTGCCCTTGTCCACCTTGCTCTTAGACTCTGTAATCTCCTTGTAGGTGGGGAGACGTTTCGTGGAGCGGTCAATCCAGCCGCGTCCTAAGATGTAGCTGCACAAGAGGGTCTAGTCAGATTTCGAGAGTCAAGGCATATGGGTCATACTTCATCAGGAACTCCTGGTCCTCTTCCCTTTTTACACTCTTCTCCTTCTTGACCTTCTTCTCTTTCTTCGCCTTCTTGCTCTCCTTGCTCTCCTCCATCTCAACATCAGCAATGAATGCGCTCATTTCCTCATCTAGAGTGATGAGTTCCTTCAAGTCCGTGCCAACCTCGCGCTTGAGGTACTCCTGGTATTCTTCCTCTTCGCGCTCGAGCTCGTCCTTGGTCTTCTCGCGAGGTACGAGCAGGTCGTCTTCAGAGTCTGCGTCCTTAACAGCAGTATGGAAAGCTGCAATTGTCTCGCTGCGCAGGGCTTTTTGTTCCTTGACGTGAGTCATGGGCTCGGGCGACGGAGAGCGTGAGTCGGGTCGTAGAGCAGCTTCGAGGTTCTGCTGCTTGATGGTTAAAGGCTTCGACTATAAGACGCAAGAGGTTCATTTTGCATATGCAATGCTAACAGCAAGTCAGAAGACATACCTTGTCCTTGAGACCTCGGGAGATGATTTTCGCTTTGCCTGTCTTCTTGACCTCCTCTGGACGAATGCTTCGTCGTTGCATCACTCTATAGCAGGCGTATGGACATACCTTCAAATACGTCATTGTCAGCCTGGTAGATAGAGGGGTCCTTGCGTTTTATCCTAGCGAGCGTGCGCAAGATGGCCGCGTCGACAGCAGGAGTCAACTCCTCGCCATCTTCATCTTCGGACTCTGCTTCCTCCGAGTCTTCCTCTTCATCCTCATCCTCGTCTACATCGGACCCATACTTATCCTTAACTTTAAAGATGTAAATACCGTGTAGATTGCTACGAGAAGATGTGCGCACGCCTTTGAAGCTCCTCTCTCTCTTTTCTGTACTCGAACGCTTTCGCGTAGTGCTCATTAATGGTGAGCTTGTGGACTTCCTCGGTCTCGGAGTCGTCAGAAGCGAGAATATCTGGCTCCATGTTCCTTTATCTCGAGTTATTCTGGTGCTATGAGGGCTGTTGTGGGTGGGTATGTCCGGAGAGCCGAGTAATAGACTTCGAGCCTGTTCCAATGAAATGGGCGCTTCGCGAAATTCTGAGAGCGCTAAGCGGCGATCTCAATTTACTCACGTGATATGTCACGCTTGACAGTCGTCACGTTGAATGGCATTACGTCACAGGTTACGTGACAATTCGCAGGTGAAGTGGTCGCGATTTCATCGCCTGTCTCCAACGCTCGCCTCCGTTGCCTACATACGCCACACTCAGATTTCAACCTGCTGCAACTATACAGATGCGGACACGAAACCGTAAAGTTTTGAAGGACGTCACACCTGGGAATACCCCGCAGTCGAAGAGGTCCGTGAGGAGCACGGGCAAGTTCAAGGACAAGTGGCTCGGCACTGCCGGGCGCGTCCCCGCACTAGACTTGAAAGCCGTCGACGAGGACGATGAGCTGCCGCAGCTCTCTGTTTTGCCCACACCCGAATCCCCTGTTTTCGCTCGTACGGGGCCGGCGAAACAAACTAGGTCCCCGGAACATGGCACACGAGTCACTCGTACTGCGAGGCAACCTGCGGCACCGATCCGAAAGGAGGTGTTCTCTCCTCTTCCACCATCATCTCCGCCATCCATGTCTTCCTTCGATGAAGAGGCGGAGAACCGTCCACCACCCAAGCCAGAACATGAGGACGGCAATGCGGACGGGGAGAATGATTTTGTCGAAGACGAGAACGTTGCTAGGCTGGACGGGAGTGCCCGCGAGGACGAGCTTCTCGAAGTCCAATACGCGAAGTCTCCTTCGTCGGACGACCCATTTGGCTTCTCTGCGCTTGAGCGACGGTTCAAGATACAGAGGGAGCTAGAAAGAGAGCATCGGCGTCGGAGTGCGGGGTTTGCGGTTCCAGCACCCTCGTCAGCAAGCAAAATGAAGGAGAACACTCACTCTCGCGTGCCGTTCAGCGTACTCGCCACCGCAGGGTCTCCGTCGGAACCAGCGCATTCCCGCCCACCCACACCATACCATCCGAACGACGACCTCGAGGACATGTATCTTAACCCCAACCCAGATCTTTACCTACCCGAAGAGCCAGAAACATTGGACACTGCGCCCGCTCTCGACCCAGTCTTACCATCTGAGAGCGAAGAGGCGTACGACCCACTCAGTACCCCACATCCTCGCCATGTCGCAAATATCCTTCCGCTGGCGTCGCCGTTTTCCTCGCGGGAAGCTACTCCCTGCGATCGCAGTCTTGTGGACTCGCCACTCTCTAGCCCGTCGCCTGTCAAGCCACTCACTGTCACCCGTACGCTACCTGTGGCCGGCTCAACAACAAAGAAGAAGGAGATGGGGAGACTTATCGCTGCTCGTGCCTTCGCTAGCTCGACACCGGCGTCCACACCACTTCCAAGTGCGAGGAAGGTTCCGGTGCAACCCTCGTCGGTGAAGCCGATGCGCCCTATGCCCCCGCCTGAAGTGCCGAAAGAGAAAAGGGTGAAGGAAGCGACGAAGAAGAGCGCGCAGCTGGGGAAAATGAAAGGAAAGGTGAAGGCACAGGAGGAAGAGGAAGAAGAGGTGCAAGACCCGATGATGATCTCGCAGAAACTCGAGAAGCTGCTTCCCAAACGCACAGTTCGTCGGCGAGCCAACGGCACGGCGGCCATAACCGAGACATCTCAGCCGCGCAGCAGAGGACGCCCACGCAAAAAGGCGAGCTCGCCGCAGGAGAGCGAAGCAGGGAGTGGTAGCGAGAGTGGCGGCGGTGGCGGCGAGAGCTCGTCCCCGCTTGCGACGCGCAAGCGCAAGGCTCCAGCACGCGCAACTCATCAGTCGCACCCTGTAAAACGGATGCGCGTCGAGGTCGTAATCTCGCGTCCGCCACCACACCTGCGCAAGTCCGGTGATCCGAGTCCTGTGAGATCGCGCGCGAAGCCGGCCTCGTCCAAGCCCGCGTCAACGCGCAGGTCTGCGAAGGCGAAAGGCAAAGGGAGGGAGCACGCCGGCCTGCGGAAGGTCGGCGAGGAGGACTCGGTACGTGTCCCCCGTCCGCACGCCTGAGGCTCCTCGGCGTGTATCCGTTGCTGCTGTTGTCCGTCTGACCCGCCGTCGCAGGACGAAGCGCGGGTGCGGCTCGCACGCATTGAATATTATCGTAATCTAGACGCGAACTATAAGATGGCGAGGGAAAATGTGTATGTTGTATGAGTATTATACCGTATGTGGGGTCGTATATACGCGCGAGTGGGATCTCGGAAAGGTGTGAATGTGTCATCTTGGTTCTTGATGTGCTGTATAAATCATTAAATTTCGTTCTTGGAGTCGCTGCTATCTGCACTTGCGCTGGTGACACTCCTCGATACCACACCGTGGCCATGAACGGCAGGTTAGATGACTTCCTCGTGTGCCCTAGAGAAGCGTGCTGTACATCAGCAAAAAAATCGGCAACTTACCTAGCCTGAACAGCCCTGGCAAAGCTAATCTCACTTATAAAGGTAATCATTATGAGAATAGGCTGTATGATAACTAAAGCTTACCAGTCTGAGGACCTTTACCATTCGGGTAAGGTTGGTAATGCATTACCAGGGAGCGCCAGGCTGGCGGCGCTTGCCTGAGCGCTCGCAACAATTCGTTGGATATTCAAAAATATTCGGGACTGATTTGCACATCGAAATTAGGAGCGGCGAGAAATATATTCATGGAGGTTTATAGAATACAAAGTATATGTATTGCATAAAATGGCAGTATCGAGACGAGAATGCCCTCTGAGTCGCGTCGCATGCAAACATGATATCAGCCAACAAGCGGCTCCCGGCGCAACGGCTACACAGTTGGCGCACAGCGTGCATAAAGCGAACCCTGAATGAGTCGTGTGCATAAGTTCTCATGTACGAAACTACCTGCAGACTATTGTCGTGATACGACAACTGGGCTGCGCGAGCGCGAACTGGCGAGTGGCACGCGGGCACGATCTAATACACACGGGGGATTAGTCTGAGTGCGAAGGGAAAGAGCACGCTGTATAGATCTAACCTAATACACACGGGGGATTAGCTATACAGGGCGTAAGCATAAGTGCATACTGCGCAAGGGCGACGAAGGGACTTACTCTGAGTGCGAAGGGAAAGAGCACACAGAGTGGGGATGCGAGAGGAGTCCTTATATACTAAAAGGAAGCAAAATTGAAAGTCCGCTGGAATGGGGAAGCCTGCCATAAAGAGGGTCCGTGCGTGGGAGCACTACATATGATTGTCCAATCACTATCTACGTATTAGCAGCGCCTAATCTAAGATGTCCACCTTAAGTCCATGCCGGGCGGAACGCCGAGCCAGAGCCACTAGGCACTTCAACACTCCCCCTTGGCGAGGCGATACGGAACGAGGCCAAGAGACTGGGTGTGACGGTTGTGTACCTCAGCCGGTAAAGGCTTTGTGAGAATATCAGCCGGATTTGTCGTGGGCGTAGCCCCGGCCTCCTATTTTATTCCCATTTTTCTCCGATTTATTCCACGTTTATACGACCCTCCAAACGTCGTCGGCGCATCGGCGCCAGTTTACAAGTCCTAGCCGCGCGCTAACACCTCTAGAACGCATCACCGATGGGCACGCATCAGCGCATCAACCGCGCCTGCATCGCCGCCGCCCCGTCGCCGCATCACGCTTCCTCGGTAACAGCCGCACCCCGATCTCCATCGGACATCCGATCCCCGACGGCCCGACAACGTCATACGATATGACACACCGGCTCCCGCCCATCTCCGAGTCCGATCGGCAACGGACATCCTATCTCCGTCGGCCCGACAACGTCATACGATATGACACGCCGACCCTCGTCCCCTAAACACTAGCAACAGCCGCAGCACCAGTCGCTTATGTAATGCCTGGTCCGTGCGCACCCTGACTAGTATATAAGGACTCCCTTCGTCGCTACCTAGCCCCATCTCAACCTCTTGGTTTATTGGGCTAGGTAAGCCTTCATTTGTATCGTAGTACAGTTGCTAATATAACTTGGTTTATTGGGTTAGCTGAACAAGCTAACGCATTAGTCGCCAGACCTCGTCGGCGCCGCCTTCTGATTAGATCCACGCAGTATCCCTCGTGGTGTGTCGACGCAAGTCCACATCAGGATTGTCGACACCGGGAATCCTAACGAGTTCGATCAGACCTGCTTCGAATTGCTCGTGAACAGCGTGAGCTTTGACGCGGGTGTGTTTTGTGCGATGCTTGACGTTGGGTGACTGGGCAGCATCAACGACAGATTTGTTGTCGCAGTGGAGAGGGACAGGCTTCGTGAGTGGGTGTTTGATATACTCAGCAAAGATTTCGAGCCACTGTAAATGTCGGACTGCTTCGTCGGCTGCGAAGTACTCTGCGTCGAAGGTGTCTCGAGCCACAGAGCGTTGCTTGCGAGAAGACCAACTGGTCGCGCCTCTACCGAGTTTGTAAACCCAGCCGGATGTTGAGACGGAGTTGTCCTTGTCGTTTGCAAAGTCTGCGTCGGTGTAACCGAGCAAACAGCTATCGGTCTCGTCGTTCTGACCTAGACGGAGTCGATAGTTGGAGGTGCCGCGGAGGTACTTGAGAACACGATAGGCGGCAGCTACGTGTTTCGGTGAAGGGTTTGCCTGGTATTGGCAAAGTCGGGCGACGGCGAAGCCGATGTCGGGGCGAGTCCCGAGCATGGTGTACATGAGTGAGCCGAGAAGTGAGCGGTAGAGCTTGATGCGGTCTTGTGGACAGTCCGCGGGGTCTTCCTCGTTCTTCTCGAGTACGATGTCAGTGCCGAGTGGTGTGGATGCGGGGTTGCAGTCTTCGTATCCGAATCATTTGAGAACGGACTCGATGTACGTTTCCTGGTCGAGGTATGTAGCTCGACTCCCCCTATCCCTCGTGACACGAATGCCGAGGTAGTACTTGAGTTCGCCAAGGTCCTTGAGTTGGAACCTTTCCTTCAATGCCTCTTTCGTTTGTTGGATGAGATCGAGGCTGTTTCCCATCATAGTTAGGTCGTCAACGTAAACCACTAAAATTTGAGTGGATCCCCCTTGTTGACGGCGAATGAAGATGGATACGTTGCCGGCGTCGTGGCATGCGAATCCAATGTCCTCGAGGCAGGCTTTGAGCGTGAGGAACCATGTTCGTCCTGCTTGCTTTAACCCGTATATTGCTTTCCGCAGGCGGCATACTTTGCCTGCATCCGTTACGAAACCTTCAGATTGCTCCATGTAGAGCTCCTCGTCGAGTTCTCCATTCAGATATGCTCTATCGAAGTCGATCTGATGGATTTCCCAGTCCTGGATAGTCGCTAGGGCGATGAGGTATCGCCAGGATTCCAGATGGGCGACGGGAGCGAAGGTGTCTTTGTAGTCGATGCCTTGAACTTGCGTGAACCCCTTAGCTACGAGCCTTGCCTTGTAGCGATCCACTTCTCCGTTCTCGTTGCGTTTGACAACGTATACCCATTTGCACTTGATCGCCTTGCGACCCTTTGGTAGGTCGACAAGTTCCCAGGTGCCTTGTTCCAGAAGGCCAGTGACTTCGGCCTGCATGGCAGTCATCCACTCCGCTGAGTCCGGTGCATCAGCTGCTTGTTTGTAGGTTCGCGGCTCTCCAGCGATGGAGGAGTCGCCTACGATCGCAGCGATGTCGCCCGGTTCCTTGCCTGTGTTCAGTGCTTCCTCGATGTCTGCTTCGGTCGCTCCGAGCCAAATACTCGTCCATTTCTGAGTTGCTTTACGCTCGCGGGTACCGCGGCGGACGTCTGACGACGTCGTGACATGCTCAGGGTTAGTAAAGGGATTGTAATCCCACGAGGTAGTGTTGGGATTTGGCTGGAGTGGCGGAGGGGCGACGACGCGAGATGGTGAGGCTTTGGCCTTGCCTTTGAATTCAGGCTTGACCGGTGCACTTGGCGGGATTGGCGGAGCTGGATACAACTCTGTTCGAGGTGTAAGGCGTGGTATTTGGAATGCTGTAGGCGGTTTTGGTGTGATGGGTTGAGTAGGAGGTGGTACAGGCTGTGGCGGCTGCGTAGGAGCCGGTGGCGTGTTAAGGGGTGGTAGTTCGAGTTCGACAGATGACGGCAGCGTGGATGTAGATCCGGTCGGTTGTGTCGAGGACGGTGAGGGTAGGAGTTTATTGGGGAAGATCGACTCGTCGAATATCACATCAGTACTCGTGGTGATCTTTCTGCTACGTTTATCCCATAGACGATAACCTTTAGAATTCGTCTCGTAGCCGATAAACACTAGGCTCTCAGCGTTAGCGTCGAGTTTCTTGCGTTTATCCCCGGGTATATGGCGATAGGCCTGGCAACCGAAGACTCGGAAGTGGGACACGTCCGGTGTGGTGCCAGTGAGTCGTTCCAGGGGCGTACGCCATGCAATGGCTTTCTTAGGGCCTCTGTTGCGTACGTGCACAGCTGTGCGAACAGCTTCTTCCCAGAATCCGTGTGATAACCCGGCGGTTTGTAGCATTGACTTGGCGGCTTCTACGAGCGTGCGGTTCATGCGCTCAGCTTTGCCGTTTTGCTGTGGGGTACCGGGTATCGTGCGCTCGTGGATGATCCCAGATTTCTTCAACAAGTTGATGAACTCGTTGGACTGGTATTCACCCCCTCGATCTGACCGAAAAACCTTGATGACCGTATCGAACTGTCGCGCGACGAGGGCTACGAAGTCTTTGAACGCGGAGAGGAACTCATCCTTTGTTCGTAGATAGTAGACCCATGTGACGTCGGAGCAGTCGTCGATGAAGGTGGCGAAGTATCGGTGGCCTGTGAGGGACACCACCGACATAGGTCCGTCGAGGTCAGAGTGTATGAGGTCGAAGGGTTTGTTGGCGCGTGAGGTGGACGACGTGGGGAATGTACGCCTGTGTGCTTTGCCCAAGACGCAGCCTTCGCAGGGATGCGAAGGTTTGTCCATATCGGCGGCGATGAGGCCTTTGACCGGAGAGGAATCAGCAGCGGCGAGCTTGCGTACTGCCTCCCAATTCAGGTGACCAAACCGGTGATGGATAACGTCGAGCGAAGTGGCATTGTGCGTGGAGACCGCGACAGATGGTGGAGGTGGAGTAAGGTCCAACCAATACTGACCACGGGACTTAGTGCCTATGCCAAACGTGGTGTTACCACGCTTGATTTGGGCTCGTCCTTTCCCAAAGACGAGATCGAAGCCTTTGTCTTCGATGCATGAGACGGATATTAGCCGTCCGGACATTGCAGGGCTGTAGAGAACGTTCTCTAGCCTGATGTTTACTGGTTTGTTATCGACGAGCGTAGTGCCCTCGACAACTCCTGAACCGAGCGTGCTTACTTGCGTTTTCGCTTTGTCTGCTAGTGTTGCGTATGTAGGCGACGCGAATGCGGTGTACTCAGCGAAGTCGTTCAGGTCGTTTGTAATGTGTCGTGTGCAACCGGAGTCTAACATCCAGCGTTTCACACCGTGGAGATACCAGGAAGCGGAGTGAATTTCGGCCTCAGGAGCAGCGGCTCCTTCGGCGATGACTACATGTACAGATGCGTGACCAGTACTACTACCGGATGGATTACTTTTACCGTCCTGGGCTTTGCCATTGCTGCCCTTTCGCGCCTCTTCGGCGGCGGCCTTTTTCTTTCTGCAGTCCTGCTCGTAGTGGCCTTTGTAGTGGCAGAAGTTGCACTTGCCCTTCTTGCCGTCAGGTTTGCCTGCTTTGGCTTTGCCTGAGGTAGACGCCTTCGGTGCGTGGAAGGCGGCAACATTGGTGGAGGAGCTGCGACGTTTCGCTTCGTCGAGAAGACGGTTGCGAATGTCGTCGAGCTTCAAGTCGGCGGGCTTGATGACTGCGAGGATGGGCTCCACGACGTTGTTGAACGAGTCGGGGAGGGCCGTGAGCAGGCCAAATATCTGCAGGAGCTCCGGGGTTTGGAGGATCCCGGAGGCACTGACCTCTTGCCAGAGTCAGGCGCGTTCGTCGAGTTGGGCAGCGAGGTCATCGCTGTCCGTGATCGCGTGCGAGAAGTACGCGCGGAACTTGACGAATGCCGACATGGTGGTGGAGGCGGCGTAGTTGTCCTTCAGCTTCTTCCACAGCGCAGCGGCTGTGATGTCTACTGGGTTCGCGAGGTGCAGGAGCTCGTCGCCGAGCGTGCTGAGGATGTAGAACCTCGCGTATGCGTTTGTCGTTTCCCATGCTTCGATGTCCGCAGCGGAGACGGAGCTGCTTGGAACAGGGGCTCTCTCGGTGCCGTCGACGACCTTCCATGCGCGTGCAGCAATGAAGTACTGCTGCATCATCAGGGACCAGCGTGGGTAGTCGCTGGAACCTTTGAGCTTCCCGATCGCGTCGAGCTTCATCGACGGCGGACTGGTGGCTGATGCGAATGCGGAGGCGGAGGACATGGTTGTCGTGCGGCGAGGTGCGGTGGACGCGGATTGAGAGGGTGTAGTGGGAGCAGCGGGAGTGCGACGTGTAGGACGGGGTGCCGGTGCAGGTGCAGGTGCAGGTGTCGGTGCAGTTGGTGAAGATGGGCGTGATGCAGATGGACTAGACATGCACTAGAGGAACTCTAGTGTCCGTGTTGCGATGTGGAGTAACACTTGGGGTAAAGACCCTGAGGTGTTATGGAGCTAATGTGCGGCTGGTGCCGGATCTCTCCGAGTGAAGACTCGTGAGGGACGGAGGGTAGATGGGGGCCAGTTACAAGCCGGGGCTCATAACCTATTGTCGTGATACGACGACTGGGCTGCGCGAGCGCGAACTGGCGAGTGGCACGCGGGCACGATCTAATACACACGGGGGATTAGTCTGAGTGCGAAGGGAAAGAGCACGCTGTATAGATCTAACCTAATACACACGGGGGATTAGCTATACAGGGCGTAAGCATAAGTGCATACTGCACAAGGGCGACGAAGGGACTTACTCTGAGTGCGAAGGGAAAGAGCACACAGAGTGGGGATGCGAGAGGAGTCCTTATATACTAAAAGGAAGCAAAATTGAAAGTCCGCTGGAATGGGGAAGCCTGCCATAAAGAGGGTCCGTGCGTGGGAGCACTACATATGATTGTCCAATCACTATCTACGTATTAGCAGCGCCTAATCTAAGATGTCCACCTTAAGTCCATGCCGGGCGGAACGCTGAGCCAGAGCCACTAGGCGCTTCAACACAGACTGCTATGCTTACTGCGAGGGCTTTGTGTGGGTCCCGGAGCACGAGAGAGTGGGCCATATACAGCTACTAAGAATGGCGTTAGTATGCGAGTGAAACCATAGGGTAGAAGTACAATACAAATAGATTTAGCTTGCTGAGTGAGCGAGGATGTCTTACAAAGGCCTATGCATGTCAGTTATAAGCAATCGAGCGCATATATGCATGTCACGTACCATATGCGAAGGTCTGCGAGTGACGAAAAGAGCCTGAGTCTGAGGCATGCTTTAGGTAGGACAGTATCAACGGACCTTGTGTATTCGCGCTGTTCTCCCGTATTACAGGACTCTTGCATAGCCGTGCAGACAGGTGGAAGTTGGTGCTGTGGCTGCCGTGCATATGAGTAGTCAACTGCAGTGCTAACGCGAGAGAAATTACTGCTCACGCACCTTGGGACGTACTGCGCTGAGTGAGCATGGAGCGGAGTCACTGTTGAGCGAGGGGAAAGTAGAAGTGGGGATAAGGATCTCAGAGGATCATGGCGTCCGGGGGTGGCTGTCTATTGAGCGGGGGCATGGTGGTGGGCAGAAGGAAGGAGCATGGAAAGCGGATGGCCTTCGACGGCCTTATATGGACAAAGACATAAAAGGAAACTCACCAGAGCAACTTTAGGGGAGGTCGAAGGAGACTTTGTTGTTCGTTTGGCCAGTCAACATAGATGTGATGGTCAGCAGCACCTCTCGAAAGGCGGCACGCATGACGTCACGTCACAGCGGAGATCTGGGTGGGCTGGCCGCGTCATGTCTAGTTAAAACAGGATGGGAAATGACTTACAATGACATATCGGTCCGTGTTGAAACTGCAGTGCGATATCAGCCTGGTATCCCCTGTTCTTGCATTGCCAGCGCCCACCATGCTGTTAGGCGCTTGCCTGGTAACCCATCTCTGACCTGCCACCGATTATTTTGCTGATGTAGCACTGACGCTGGCCATGTATTTTAGTACAGCGGGTCACTCTTCCAGCAGCTAGAGCAAGCATATCCCGCGTTCTGTATGTACAACCTCTTGAGAGCCACTTACAGCTCAGTTGTGTGAATCTGGCAC
>NW_006767634.1:2022087-2084082 GCF_000300595.1 Phanerochaete carnosa HHB-10118-sp | reverse complement strand
AAGACATAAAAGGAAACTCACCAGAGCAACTTTAGGGGAGGTCGAAGGAGACTTTGTTGTTCGTTTGGCCAGTCAACATAGATGTGATGGTCAGCAGCACCTCTCGAAAGGCGGCACGCATGACGTCACGTCACAGCGGAGATCTGGGTGGGCTGGCCGCGTCATGTCTAGTTAAAACAGGATGGGAAATGACTTACAATGACATATCGGTCCGTGTTGAAACTGCAGTGCGATATCAGCCTGGTATCCCCTGTTCTTGCATTGCCAGCGCCCACCATGCTGTTAGGCGCTTGCCTGGTAACCCATCTCTGACCTGCCACCGATTATTTTGCTGATGTAGCACTGACGCTGGCCATGTATTTTAGTACAGCGGGTCACTCTTCCAGCAGCTAGAGCAAGCATATCCCGCGTTCTGTATGTACAACCTCTTGAGAGCCACTTACAGCTCAGTTGTGTGAATCTGGCACATATTTTACTCACATAGCAGACTGTTAAGGCTAGTTTGTGTAACCCATCCCAATAAGTCTGAGCGAGATCCTAAAATTCCATTTTTTGGCGGTTTGTGTCTGCTTTTGCCTGGACATAGCTTGAGCGCGAACTGGTGACTGGCTAACTTATGCGTTTCAAAAGCCCTTCAGTCCATCCTTCTGGTGCGTAGACCCGCTGCTATCAAGCATAGCTACTCGAGCCCTGTTCATAATACCATTGTACGCACCCATGCCAAAGCTCTATAGATCGCCCGGTAGAACGCTTTAACGGGTTGCGCAATCCACCTCACATGCCCCCATGCTCGCGTGCCCCAGTCCTTCGTCCCTGTATCCTCCACGTCTCCACGCCCGCCGTCCTCTGCCGTCCCCTGGTTTTGCCCGACTGTCCCATCCCGAAGTTCCTCCCCGTCTCCTAAGCCACCAATCTCTGCTACATGCTGGGTCTGTTGGGTCGCGTCCTGTGTTCCTCCTGTGACAGATGACTCGATCCCGGGGCTCGTGCCTGCAACCGCAGTGCTTTTGCGCGCAGTGAGAAGCTCCTGCAGGTAGTCTTCCCTGTCACCGGGATCAGAGAGCAGCCACTCAGCTTGTTCAGAAGTATCGAGAGTTATTGGAATGCCGTTGACAGTATGCGCTATTGGTACAGATAGGATGTCTCCACTTGTAGTGGTGGAGTCGAGATTGAGATACGCGTGATTGAATTGCAGCTTCCGTAAGTTAAGAGCCCAAGTCAATTGGGTGCGACCCAAGACAGAGCGCACGATCTTTTTAAAAGTCTTGTATTCTGGACCTTCCTCAAAGAAGCATGCGACGCAAAGGCTCTCCACAAGCGGGCGGTCCACGATTGAATGTAAGCCGTCCAAGGGAAGGGATTCAACGTCTTCAATATCGTAGCAGAACCGGAGAGTGATGCTCTTGATACGTGAAGGTGGAGACGCGAGACCCGGGCTTACGCTCGGTCTGTATACGTAGACTTCGACGCGAATACATCCAGCTGCGTCTTTACTACTTTCATCAGCCATACCCAGCACGATGCGCACACCGTCTGGCAACAAAATAAATTAAACTACGTACCACTGATAGCAGACGGGAAACATACTGGGACCAAGGTTGAGAGTGACTTTATCAAATGTTTCAGGTGCGAATGCAACGAATGCCTGGAGGGCGGTGATCCATGTATCATTGTCAATGTTCAGACGAGCAGAAGCCGCAAGAATGTCTGAGGCAAGCATTGCTTGATCAGGAAAGGACACCTCCTTGCAGCGCGATACTTCGCACCAAGTCAGAGACGAAGAAAAGCGCCGCCGAGGCCTGCGAGACTGGGTCACAGGTGACGAATCGAGGAAGGTAAGCCGTAAGCAGAAACATTGCTCGAGTGTTGGGAAGGTGTCAATGATTCGTGCGAGCGCGGTCTTGCTTGGGAGTCGCAGCCCGTCAAGTGTGAGCTCCGAGAGTTGCAAGTTGGAGGTTGGAGGCGTCCTCGGTAACGAATGGAATGGTCCACGCCAAGGACCTGCATCATCTGTATTTTCCGCAGCCACATACAGGAAGTTTGTTCTCGGGAGCCGAGAGGAGAGTAAGTGGATGTGATGAAGCCACGGTTTTGTCTCAGAACCGTCCTGATGGACCTGTATCTCATGTATGACTCTTGACAGAGACGAGGCGCGAAACTGGGGACTGTCGATGATGTTTACCAAGAAACGTACGTCATCCGGGCTGCGAAATGCAAGTTCACGGAAGAGATAAGATCTGACCACTTCCGACCAGTGCTTGCATACGAGACTTGGCGCGAGAAGCCCTCGCTTCAAGCGACGACGTTCGTCCAGCGAGCGAGACCAGACGTCGGCAGCTCCCGCATGGATGAGAATGTGGGATAGCAGCTCAGGAGGAAGATTAGCTCCGCTGACAGCTGGCATCTTGGAGAATAAAGTCTTTAGGGCTGAATGCAGATGCGCAAGGGCGTAGCTTGTAGTACGGTGTAGATTGCAAGAGTAGAAGTGATCACTTTCAGGCTATCGCGCAGCGAGCGCCCAACCGCAGACTCCCGGGCTGGGGCTGAAGCTGAAGCTTAGCTTGAGCATCTCTTTCTTCATATATGAACGGGCGTGTACCGCGCTGATTTTCTGATACGTCGCGCTTCCGAATATTCTGACTAGCCTTAGGGTCATTTCTTTCACGGCTTTGTCGCGCTTCGCGTGCCCTGTCTTACAGTTTGCTTGCGGTACCGGGCGCAGGTGGACGAACGATCACATTAGCTGGGCTAACACCTCTGCCGTGTCGTCTTTCAAGTTCTGAGCACTCGCCCGTGTCGATCTTGGGGGTAGCTGTAAAGGCCTGAGCATTGTTGATTTCCTGATATGGACATCGGAGTTTCGCGTGTCGTAGGATTTCAGACAGGCGCCTGAGTGCAGCCTGGTCGTGTTCAATCTCCTGTGCGTGTATCTCGAAAACAGCCCATGCCAGAATGCCGTTCAATCTTCCCGGAACTTTGGTTCCTCTGCACTTACTCGTGAATCCACGCTTGGTCGTACCCTCAGTGGTCGTCAGAGGTCAGTGCCTTAGCCCGGAAGGTGCAATGCGGACAAGGGGCTGAGTACCGTCCACAGGAAGATATTCGCCAGCTTGATTTCTTTGAGCTGCGGAAAGCAGGCTATAGAGGTGCTGTATTTGACAAAGATAATTGTCTGGTGCGCTTCAATATGATTGACAAGCTAGCTCGTCTAATGCCTTCTATAGACATTACCTCACAGGGACCAGCTCGTACCGGAATTGACGGTATGCAAGTGCATGCACACACAAAGCAAACGGGCTGAAGCACATTGATACAGGATGCGTGGCGCGAGTGTCGAAAGACCTTCGGAGAGGGCAATGTCCTCATTGTGAGCAACTCCGCGGGAACGCGCGTGGATCCAGGCGAGATACAGGTCCGTGGCACGCTCATCGTTCCGCACCCTATCTAACATGGCATTCCCCAGGCTGAATCTGTCACATTCCATCTCAGGGCCCCCGTGCTTCGTCATAGCGCGTTCAAGCCGTCGTACTCGTGCATCTCCTCCCTCCGAACATACTTCTCGTCCCTGCCTGCGCCAATACGGGACGATGAGCTGATCGTCGTCGGTGACAGAATATTCACGGATGTCGTCATGGCGAATCGTATGGCGAAGCGACGGCCAAAACGAGACGCCTCGACACCCACGAATTCCGAAGAATCCGCCGAGAAGCTGCAGCAAAGTAGTATACCTGCAACTCCAGACGCCGCGTCGACAAAGAACCTACGGACAGGGCCGCTATCTGTGTGGACAACCGGAGTTTGGGAACGTGAAAGCACGGGCATGCGGTCCCTGGAAAAGTCGTTCATGGGTGGCATACGACGGTATATCTCGGCGGATAACGGCGTGGAGGCGAAAGGCGGAGACATCAGCAGATTCATCAGGCCTGACCCTGTTTCTGAGGACGTTTCGAAGGTGGAACGTGAGTCTTTCGTCAGGAGACTTTGGAATAGGGTGCGGCGCACGTAAGAAGCGAGTGTATGCGCTGTAGATATCATTGTAAGTGGTGCGTGCCTTGTCCGGCTTGTGAGGCTGACTTAGCCCGGCACAGGCAAGCCTTAGGGGGCTGGGCATAGGTACTTATCTGCCAGCTCTGTCGGCTCGCTTTCGTATGTATAATCCGTGCATTGGGCCACATCATGCATGAGTACCATCTACAAAGCTGTTCCTAGCAAATACAACCGAAACATACGAGATCTGGCCAGATACTCCTTATTCTTTTGAGCTTGCTTCCTGTTCATTGATGCTGATGGTGCACTACTGCCGCTTCCAGGACCTCGTTCTTTGCCATGGTCTGCTTCTGTTCTGGAGCTGATCTTGTCGTACCTCTGCCTTCACCCGCATTACATTTCATGTTGCATAGAGCAGCCATTCTCCAAACTCAAGCATGACAATCGCGACAAGTCCTGCCAGGCGCGGATTGCGTGCACGTGCCATCATTCGGACAAACTGCCCCAACAAAATGGAGCTTTATGTTTGCGGTATGCGCTCATGATACCACCACGTGTGACATTCTCGTATCTCCACTTGACTACCACCACCTGCTCGTCCTTTGAAGAGTTAGCTCGTCAAGAGAGCTTATTTATATCGTGAGCTGTCTATATTATATGCCCAGGTTATGGTTTGAGATTATCGCTGGTGTAGTAGAGATGACCACCATCGCATCAACCGGAGGTTGTCATCCATATCTTCATGTTGCTGGCGCAAGATGCTCAAGACGCGTTCTGTCGCTTTCTAATAACAAGAGACAGGGACATCTGGAGTCCTTATCCTCGGCCATATTCTTGGATCTATGTCACTCATGTCATGCAAGCGTGGCGCGCCCTTGCGCTCGAGAGCTCGTCCCTCTGGTCATTTATCGCAGTCACAGGCGAGCAACGCTCGCTGGACATGATCAAGCGTGCGGGGAGCCAGTCGTTGACCGTGGTGCTCCCATGACCCAACTGCATCAACACTTTCGGTTTCGACAACCTCACTGCCCCATTGGAGACTCCGCAAAATATCGTGCACCTATATATCTCGGATTGACACTCTGATCATGCCACTCGAGGTCCGACCACTTGTCCAGTACTCTACACAGGCTCGTCTCCTGCGTAGACCTGTTTTCATTCAACCTTCCCTCGAGGTCAGCGACCCTCCATCAGTGGTTTGGGGATTCCCACGTCTAGAGAAGCTCGAAGCGCCATACTCCTTTCGGGGCTCTCTCCACAGTATCTGCTCCCCTTCGTTGAGAAGACTCATTCTACGCCCGTGTTCTAAGTTCCATGGGCCACGGGAATACTACTTCGCCACTCCCGCAGAGCTTGTCTGGGCCCTCGCAAACACACCGTCACTAGAGCTCCTGGATGTTGAGCTCCTTGATGCTGAACTCGGTGGGGAGCCTATGCGTGAGGTCTCACTTTCACGCCTCCGGACGTTACGACTCTCGGGAGACATATGCTCTTGTGCTAACGTCTTTCAACATTTGGCGGTTCCCCGAGATGTGCAAATACAGATCTTCCTTCCGTGGACCCGCGGCCTCCGAGTCCACTTGTTGCCCATCAACCAGTCCATAAGCGCTATCGCGTCCTGGGCGGGGCAGCGCACTGAACTCGACTCGAAGTTTAAGCCGATTCAATCGCTGCGCATTACAGTGCACACTGGCGGCTGTATGCTTCAGGGCTGGAGAACTGTACGGGATCTCTCGCGGACCCCTTGTGGCGACAACGCTTCGGAGCCACATGCCGACGTTCAGCTTGCGATTCCAAGGGATGCCAGTGAAGAATATGTGACATCGCTGCTCATGTCCCTACCGATTCATTCCCTGCAAGTGCTCGAGATTGGGCGCATGGTTTTTGCGTATGACACGCGGGGAGCGCTAGCACATCTCTGCGTCATGCCCAGTCTGCGTGGACTCGTCATTACGTCCGTCCTCCCAGAGGCCGTCTTGCAGCTCATTGCTGCCACTACTGCAAGGGAATTCGAGTTTCGTGGGCCAGAGGGCGAATGGCCCGAAGGAGATCCCTCTGAATTCTTATTTGGCAGTAAGATTTTGCCGTTTCGCTCCCATGCTCGCCTAACTTGCCCCGCCTTTGCAGTCCCATACGAGCACAGTGGCACTGCGGAAGAATTGACTCGTGTTTGTGCAAGGTAGAGTGCGGAGGGACGTATGCTTGACCATCTCGTCATGCAAGACGTGAAGAACTTCCATGCACGAGACGCCTCTAGATCTGCGCTTCGCGACCGGAGTCCCTCCCTGCCGCTGAGGTGGTGACATGGGACTTGAAGGCGATGGTCGGCACGAGAGTTCCCTTCTGTATCAATCAGCAGGACGATGTCCTCCTGGATTTCTTCAATGTGCGAGCAACCATATGTACAGTATGACGTTAATCGTCGCATGCTCGTGCGAATTTTAATGCCCCGTTTCGACGACTCTGTCGTATATAGCGCCCAGGCTCCCATCTCTTTCATTGGCAGCCACCACTCGCGACTGCTCGTCAGAAAAATAAAGAACTAATCAGCAAGCTACTATCTGTGTAGGTGACGCATTTTTCGGCCTGCAAGTGAGGTGCCCACTTATGACCATCAGTTCTTACGTTTCAAAAGATGGCGACATGAACGTCGAGATTTAATATAAGCCAAGCCTACGTCGACGCCTATCCAGACGTCTATCTTGGAGTCTACGGCTGGAAGAATTACAGCCCCAAGGATATTAGCACCCTGCTGTCGATTATGCCTCTGCAGGATCTCCAAGTTCTCCGCATCGAAAAGGCATTATCACGACGTATTTATGCCATACGTGGAGCTCCTCTCTACCTTGACAAGCCTACAGGTGCTCGTCTTGGGCGGCGTCCGATCTCCTGAGTCGCTCTGAAGCTTGTGATTATGATTACCCGAGGGAATTATGGTTGCTCTCCATATGGCTTGGGAAGCCAATCGAGTGGAAATCGAAAGTCCTTGAAGGAATTTATGTCTCAAGATGGTGGGTGCAGCACCGATTTACGCGCGGCCATGCTTCTCAGGCTCTTACAGCGATGAAAAGCAAAGACTCCGCCCAAGACTTGGTCGACATCTGCACCCAGCGTGGTGCGACTGATCTTGGCTTCTCGCGCATCATAAATAAAGACGGACAGGATATCGATGAGCGACCTGCATTGCCTTCGCGAACTGCTGCGCGGGACCAAGGCCACTCTGCTGTCTTATCAAACGGCTGACTCGGACGGAGACTAGTGCCGTAATGTAGATGACTTGATAAAACACCCTCCAAACGCTGTCTTGATTTGTTGAAATGTAACTCTTCTGGGTACTAAGCTTCCGGTGCGGTTCAGGGTACTTCTAATAAGATACACGCGGTGATGTTGTTTATTCGCCGATTTTAGAATCCCGCGACCTGTCTTATCAAGAGTTGCTCCTGGGTTATCTTTCCTCGCCTTGCGGGATACGCAGCCGCACTCAACGACAAGGAGGGCTCCGCCGAAATAGTCTGATAGCAAAGTCCTGATTTATTTCTCTCTAGCACGCGTATCGTCGTTCCCCGGTCACCATTCTTCATAGAAGGGCGGAGTGTCACTAAGATATCATGATACCTAGCATAGTAAGAGGCACTAATTTGGCGTAGTCCGTGCAGGGTATTGTCTTCCTGCGCGGCCAGCGAGCACAGACGCATTTAACCATAGCAAGATTTAGAGCGCGCACGGATAGCCCGAATTTGTGCTGATCTTCCCAACAAACTCAGCCTGTCCCAGACGATAAAGAAAGTAGACCTCGCTGGGGTTATTCTCCGCGCGCTCGTACAGCACGTATGGTAGCGCCACAGGATGGTGCGACACGTCGATCTTCTGCTTCTCAAACAGCATGCAGCTGAATTGGTGTACGGTTCTAATAAGAATCGCCGTCTCCGCGTGCGAACGAATAAGTAAGCATCCGGCACATCGTATCTGCCAGAAGCTCGAGCACGGGGTGCAAATGCTGGCTGTCCGTCTGGGATCGGTCTATAAACTCGGCGAGTATCAGAAAAGAGTCCCAGCGTTAGTGTCCTTGGAATAGGGGACATACGCCAGCTAACCTTTCATGTCGTTGAGACCTGTCTTGAGTATTGATGAGCATCACCGAGGCGCTCCAGAGATGCTCATCCGAACCCAGATGCATGAGCGACATTAAGCCACTTGAAAATCTTCTTGATGCGAGTCGGCCTCGAGGTCGTCGACGTATACGACTAGGATCGTGAAGAGTGCGACGTACACCTAGGTATCAGCATAGTTATGTGCGAACATCATAGTCGCCATGTGGAGAATACATAGCTCGGCCTATGGCCAAGGCAGAGGGAATGGAAGCATCAATGATGAGCGTACTTGCTTTCCCGCTCGGGGTCTGTTCGTCCTAAGACTGAGGCAGGCCCAACAGTGGTAGGGCCGATTGAACAAAGATAAAGAATTTCGATGATGGTCGACATCTACTTACAAATCGGCGGCAGTAGTGGATGGGCGTCACCAAACGCGCATGGAAGCGCACGTACGGGCACGATGGCCCACGAACTTATGCGTTCATGTCCGTACGTACCCGTACATGCATACCCGTGATCTTCGTTTTCGCATGAGTAGAGAATTTAGCATCTGCTCTTAGCACTCGTGGGCGTATGATTGTGCACGCTGGTGCGTGTTCGAATACTGTAGCACGCACGAAGGGCACATACGCACAGTGGTGCATAGTGTGGTATGCGCCCATGCACGACGATAGAAAGCCTAAAAAGAGTGAGTTTGTATGGTGTGCACGCTAGTATGGGTGGGGGAACATACACTTGTGTCCACGAGAGTGCAAGAACACGCAATACGAAAAAAGTAGATTTTGGGGAAGGTACGAAAGCGGAATTGTCATTTTTGTCCGATAATATCTTGATATGGTGAGCACCGCTTGTGTCGACCGTGGCCTGACTGTTGATGACTTCGCCGTGTTAATTATGCCGCGTAGGGCTGCACCCAGTCACTGAAGTCGTGGCTATAGCTCTCCAAAATAGCTCGGGGTCGCTCTGGTCATACCCTGGCGTGAAAAATGGAAGTAGCGCCGCGGCCAAGGGTCGGAAATAACAGGAAGGTCATGGCCAGGGGCCGAGCCGCCGCGGGCTGCAAAGGCCCCGGCCTTTCCCCAGCGCAGGAAAGAAAAGTAAAGAGAGGAATGGAGAGAGACAAGCCGCATACAATATCTGCGCACCCTTCAGGGCTCCTTGCGAGCGAAACAGCTGCTTGACCCTGGCCTAACCCTAGCAATGGGCCCTGGAGGGGCGAATTAGCGCTTTCCGTCGCCGAACACAGGGTGGTAAGCGCAGTTTTTTTCTCGAGAAAACTCAGACAAAAGCGACTAAATAAGGCCTAGCTTTTCCTCGATCCTACGCCGATGCGAACTGAGGAGGAACTGGCGCAAAACTGAGTTTTATCTTCTTTTTTTCTGGAGTGAAAACCGGAGAAAGTTCAATCAACTTTTGGCCGATTTTGCGCCGAAAAAAGGGCGCTTACCACCAATGAACTTCGCTGCGCGTTCGTCCCGGCCAAACTTTCGCGCTAGGGACGTGGCCGTGACCGTCACGCCAGTCATCCCACCGGCCTCGACGACGGATGGAATTGTTCGTTGACCAATCCAGCGCCCCGATAGGAAGCATGAACCAGAGGTCTGCCATACGAGGCGCACATAGTTCGAATTGAAACGGCTTGGGAAACCTGAAGTGGTATCTCTCAAGGTATAAAGACTTTGCGGTGACAGGGATGACTCGCCAGAGGAGTTTCCAGTCCTCTACCCCAAGTAGAACATCTGCAGCATGCCCACAGTCGTCCAATTCCACCGGTACGTCATGCTGGCTTCCTGACGCTAGTGATAGCTCATGGTCACCGTTTACCGTATAGCACTCTCGCGATTGAGGGCAATGTCCAGGCACTGAGGCATGCTTCCAAAGACGAACAATCCGACAACAAGAAATCTGAGGCCGAGTCTCTAGTGTGTATATCGCATATCCTGTCTTACACAGCGGTGCTGAGCTGGCTGCGCCTTCTAGTCACGTCTCTGCCACCGCGTGGTCACCGAGTTCCTGCGCAGGACAGGCACTGCGATGCCCACCTTTGATGGCGCCGCGTTCGGCGACGAGGTCGACCGTCTGACATTCAAGGAAGTTGCGGCTTGGGACATCGGTGACGCGTCGCCTCGGCGGCTGCACCACCACGTCGTGACGGCTATCAACAATGCGAAGACGGCGTACGCTCACACATCTATCGCAACGCAGGTACACCTCGCGCAGTGGACGGCGCTGTGCATCTGTGTGGACGACTTCGAAATTAACAAGGACGCCGTCGCCGCATTTGCGGAACGATTCCACGCAGGCCAGGTGCAGCTGCACCCGCTCCTCGACGTGCTTGTGGGCAAGCTGCGTGAAATGCCGAAGTTCTTCCACCCGTACGGTGCGGCGTCGATTGTCGCGAACACGATCCAGTACATTGTCTGCACGCTGTTCGACAAGGAGTCCGAAGGCATGGTAGTGCATCCCGCGGCACGCGACTACCCTCTTTATAAGCGGTCTCGTAACGGCATAGGCGAGGCGTTTACGTTCTGCGCATTTGATAAAGTGCACTTTCCGGACGTGTCGACGCACATCCAAGTGATCCCGTGCGTATCCGCGATTTCTCAGAGGAGTGACGGCTACTGACGAGACGCCGATAGCGAGGGAATTTCATACTTTGCCTATGTCAAGTAAAGTTTTGGTCTACTCTCCGCTTCTGAAGGGCGTTTTCTGACAAGTTGAATTTCAGCGATATTCTCTCGTTCTACAAGGAAACGCTCGCCGGCGAGAAAAACAACTTTATTCACGACCGCGCCCGTGCCACGGGTAAAGATATCGAGGGTTCTCTAATTGACACGATGGAAGACGCTATCGACCTCGTGAACAGAGCTCGGCAGATCCTACAGGGAGAGAAGGAGAAGAAGGCGTGGGAGAGCTGGGTTGTGGGCTATGTGACATTCCACTTCATCTCGCCGCGGTATAAGTTGAAGGAGCTTTTTCACGGGGCCGAGTATTAGGCTTGTATGCGTGGTGTATACTGAATTTTTCCTCAACATACACCATTCTTCTGCTTTTGTTCCGATTGTCTCGTCATCGGCCAGTTACGGTTCTAGACGAGGTCTGGCTTTCACCGTTTCACATGTCCCAGTCGGTTCACCCTCACGGCTGTTGCCCATAGATAAGTATCTTCCGCGATGCGGGTTTTCACCCCAAAACCATCAAGCCATAAGCCCAGCAACAAGATTTGTAGCGCCTGCGTGCTCGAGAGAGGAGCGTGCTGCTGAGACTGATACTTTGCTGAGTTTTTTGCCACTCGTCCATGCAGTTGCACCCGACGCTGTTCTCATCGTGCATAAATCAAATGACTACTTGGGATCTACATTCTCTACGAATATTTATCTCCATACAACTACACGGTATCTGACTCTGCCCTGAGCTGCCGACTCGAAGCACACCGAACTGAGTAGCTTGTCGAGTGACGCGCGCATGCGCTGGGTTCCAAGAAATTAGAAATAAACACAAATCTCCGAACACGTTACATCCACATTTCCATTAGTTCTCTCTTCGCCGAGTCGAGTCGCTCCCACCGCTTCTGCAGCTCTTCGCGCCGTGTGACGACCTGCGGGTGCTCCTGCAAAAACTCCTTGCACCGCGCGTGGCCATCCGCGCTGGTGATGCCGAGTCCCTGCAGCAGCGCACCCTCGAGTCCGCGATCGCGCGCGAGGCTGAGCACGAGCTCTTGGTCGATGGCGTTCGAGATGTTGTCGACGAAGCGCTTGTACGCGACTGACCAAGCGAGGGTTTAAGCGAGGGCCAGCAGAAAAGCAGAAAGCTCACCTTGAAAGTATGCACGCACGGTGGCCATGATATGCAGCGCGGGCTCATACGGGTCTGAGGGAAGCAATTTGGGGAGGTCTGCTGCCTTACACGAGATATTGATCTCCTGCAGACGGGACAGAGCTCCCTTCGTGCTCTCCGCAAAGTTGGGTATGACCGGCCTCCTCGAGCTTGAGTAGCTACTGGGGGGTTTACCAGAGTCGTATGCCGCGAGGTTGGATATGAGTGAGCCATGTGTGTTGGCACGCCTGCAGCCCTTGTAATGCGCGAGAAACTTATCACGGTACTCGGTATAGTAATGGTCGTTCAGCGTGCGAGGCCGTTTCTCGAGGTTGAGCAGCCATGAGATACTGTCCCGCGTCTCCTCCCCGCATTTCTTCATGTAGTCAACTACGAGGACGCTGGAGCAGCGGTTAGAAGCCCGTCGCACAGAGTACAAAAATCACACACGTGACGCGAGAATGCAGACCGCCCTGAGAGAACTTCCCGAAGTGCTTCTGCGTCAAAGCCTTTACGCGCTGTAGGAGACACTGGTACACTGCTTCATGCAGCTTTTCTGCAGGGAGCTGCCACTTGCAGATAATAGAAGTGATATACTCGTTGGCGACGATGAACGGGTGGTGATCCGGTAATTCCCTTGTTATGGCTCTGAGGAGAGATCGTTAACAGTTAAGTACGGCGTGTTCAGCGCGAATCCTTACTGGTTGGCTCGTTTCATGACCTCGTCGATGTAGATCGAACACCGATCACTGAGGCCCATTGTTTCCCTGCCTTCCTCATTAGCGAGAAATTCAAGGGTCCCAGAGCTCTCCTCTCCCACTTCGTGAAAGCTCGCGGTAGGATCTAATAAGTCAGCGGCAGAAATGGCCTTGAAATCAGGCGCGGTTGAGCGAATAGACCGCTTAAATGCAGCCTCATGGGGACGAATCCGCTGTAAAAGGCCATCCTCGTTCGGTGTACCCTCCAAGCAAATGGCGAGATCTTGCGAGAAGTCGGCCAGAAGATGGATGATCTCGGTGAGAGCATCTTGAGACGGCGCCTTTGGAAGCTGGCGTATACCTTCTTCCGTCTTCTGAATGAGTTTTTGCAGCTCATCCTGGAGCTCGGGGAGCCTAACCGGAGTCTAGAAGCATGAAAGGCCATACTGGAGAATGGTTGCGCACCTTTTCGCAATAAGAGCTGACAGGAGGCTGCTCAGCCGCTCGGTGAGATTTGCTGTGCCCAATTGCTGCTGATAACTATATTCGAGGGTGGACCACGGAGGCGTGAAAGAGAAGTATTCGCGTTCCTTAGCACGTGCCTCTTCCCAAGTGATGCCTTCTTGAAGCGCAATTGTGTCCGGCTGCTTGACGCTGAACCAGCCATTCTCTAGGGGCTTGTAATCATTGCGGATGAAGCGAAGCCAGTTCTCCTGATCGCCAGCGGAGATACGATCTGGCTTGGTCAGGACCCCTGGCAACCATCACGTTAACGGAAGGAGAAAGTACTGAATAACAGTCACGTACCAATCGTTCGCTTCCCATCGGGATCATACTCCTGGGCCAAGTCGAAGCCTCTCTGGTTCTCCCAGTCGTCTGAAAAACATCCCAATCAAGAGAAAGCGACGTGTCATGTACAGGTACTTACATTCACAGTTGACAGTGACCAAGATTATGCAACTCGGCCGCTCGATATACGAGATAACTAAATTCTCGATGATCTCCTTGTCTGGACCGGAAGCGATCATGCCTTTGAAACGTTGAGTATCATGATGAAGGGGACACGTCCTAAATTTCTTACCAGGAAGATCACAGAACGACAGATCCGCGACTTCGCTTCCGCTGATTTGCAAAGAAATACAGTTGCTAGAGAACATAACCTCTCGAGCTGCGAAATCTTCGTCTGGTCCCTCGAGGAACTGCCTGGACGGTGTGCTGGGGTTCAAGATGGCGCGCTGGGCGCGACGAATGCGCTCTTCTACGCGAGACTTGTCCTTGATGACGTCGCCAAACTGCTCGTTGCGAGCCTGCCCGAGGGCTTGACCGCGATCGTCAGTGATGAAGCGCAGGGACACAATGCACTGCCAGGGATTGTCGGAGGACGACAGCCGACACTCGGTCGGGCATCTACCGGCACGTAGTCAGATTTTTGTTGTTCGCTCACCGAAGGCGCATCGGACTTACCGCGTACAAGTGCCGCTAGCACGAGGTAATTTGATCCCCGATATAGACTCGATGAGCGAAGACTTTCCCGCACTCTGCGAGCCGATGACGGAGATCAAGGGTAAATCCATGTCCGCTTGAACGCTACGCGTCCCACTTCAGTGGTCCGGCCATATCACTTGGACAGCAGAGTAACTCACCCGGTAGCATGAAGCCTGTTAATCAGATCAAGCATTTTACGGCGGGCAGAAGAATACTGAGCATCAGACAATCCGATAGCTCCATCGGGTGCAGCAGCACTGAGGGAGTCATCGGACATGTCGGATGTTCGCGAGCTGTCGAAGGACATGTTGAATGTGCGTCGCTCTGAAGGAGACAGAGGGGGTGCGTTGCGGTCGAGCCCACGCAGACGTGACATTTATATGTACGCACAGCGCAGCGACCCTTTCTCGAGAGCGTCGGCGAAGGATCCGCGGCGGTGGGGTAAGCATGCGGTCAAATATCGTGAACTTGACACGACGTTTAAGTATCAGACATCGAAGGCTTCGACCATGATGTTTGAGGCGTACTTGTCTGGCTTGATATGCCTTCTGCAAGACCATGTAGAGGCTCAGGACTGCGGAATCAACACGAGGTCAAGCAGTGGGGCACGAGACCAGCGCGTTCACCTCAATGCGGGATCTATGCAACCGGATTGCCACTGTCACCTCGCGCGGTTACTGTACAAAGAGCCACCATGACCTAGAAAAGGGTCGGATTTAGCTAAGACCCCAGAGCGCAGGCGTTACATACGGCTTTGTGTCCGTTCAAAATCTATCTACAAGCATGTCGTACTGATGCAGACGTCTAGTGAAGACCCGCCGAGTCAGAACTGGATCACTCGATTGCCGGCTTGCATGTTTGACTAACAGCGACCGATCTGAATTTTGAACAGCCGAAAATGCTCATGATAAGGGAGGAATCGGAGATCGTGTGTAGCAGAGAATTTGAGCTGCAGCTGGATGTATGGGGGGACGGAACTTTATGTCAAGCCGCAATTTCACCCGGGAGGGCCGCAAAATGCGATTTTTGGGAGCAGAGTGGCCTAGTTAAGTCCAAATCTCGACGCACGAGAAAATCAAAAAACTTAACCCTAACCCTAACCCTAGGAAAACGGCCAAATTCGCCTCTGGTCAACGGCTCCATACACCTTAAATACCCCCATAGAGCATTCTAGAGAGCATTAATTAGCCCTTCTTCAAACATCTGGGATACTTCTCTCTGCATCATAATAGTCCTACAAATGAGGGTAGACCTCCACTGTCGTCCACACCTGCCACTTGAGGTGGAACCGAGCTCGAAGCGCCCATTAAGCGCCTTATCACGTAATCCTAAACCATGGCTGCAAAATGTCAAATTTCGGAAATGCAAGAATCTGTCCCGTGGACTTTATAACCGCCCATCCCAGTGTCCTATAGCGTGAGAAGTTGACCTTTAACGTGTCGTGACAAGTGAGCCTTAGCGGTGGGAAGGTTGGCCTCGGGCGCTTGTCATAAAGTCCCGTCCCCCATCATATGTTTGATGAGGTCGTCGCTCGGAACAGGCCGGGCGGAATCTGAACGGACCTCGAAAGTCCGCAGTAACGAAAAACAGTCATGGAGATTATATCTGCACTGGTTACATTCCTCATCTTCATCCAATCTGTTTTTACTTTGCCTGATATGCTCCTCAGCTGCTTCCAGTCTGTCCTCCTGAGTTGGCTCTGATCTCATGAGAGCCCTAGGTTCACTATCGTCTCCAGACGCGTGGTTGTACTCTTTGGCCAAATATCATCGTCCTGTCCTCGCTCGCACCGAGTAGTACTCTCAACGGAGCGCTTCTCCACGGCTATTGACTTGTCTCACCGGCCTGTGATCAAGGTATTGCGCATTGTATCTGTACGACCAGTCCGGCGATCACGCGTCACACGGTTTTTCCGCCGATCCCTCCAATGGTTTTTTCTCGATTCATGGTGATTTGGGGGGACCGTCGGAAAAATAGTTTGAGGGCTTCCCGCCGACTGGTCGTACGGGTACAGTATGCTGTTAGCACAGCTACCAAATGATGCAGCCCACGAAGATTCGGAGAGACATTGATAATTGCGGTAGAAAGTTGCGTCTAGAGTCTAGAAGATTTGGATGAGCAGCCCGCCGGCAGAGGCTAACGGTGGCCAGTCCGAAAGCGAACATACGGCGCTTACGGGTCTTCGGATGGGCCGCCACAATCGGCCCTTGCTTTTGTCGCTCAGCAACGAGTGGCAACTCCTTGGTCCAAAGGCGGCGCGTGCACTGACCTTTGCTCCTTTGTCCAAGATGTTGGCCTTGTTCATGTTTCAGCGGCAAACCTGCCTAAAGGTAATATCCTTTGCTCCTTTCAAGATTATAAAAGAAATCAGCCTCTCGCCACACCCCATAATCTGCTCTTTCCTCCTCCTGTCCATTCTCACAAGCTTTGCGTGAGCAGCTATGGGCCGGGATCAGTTCCTCTACGTACAAGTTCCGCTTGGCGTCTTCTTCGATAACTTCATCGGCAGCGAGCTCCCCGCTAGATGTTCCAGGCCGTTCGTCAAGAGTGTGGCCACAAGGCGTGGCGCCAAGGGACGTGCGAACGCAAGGTCGATCAAGTCCGGAGTCCTAGTTCGTATATATTATTTAAAGCCGTCTGCCTCCTTCTGACTAATTTGTGTAGTACGATGCACTCAACACGGCACTGGGCGATTCTCCGTATCGTTTCAAAGTCGTTCCAGAGGCACACAACGCGACGGCCTTCGCCCCGGCTGCTGCACTGTTCAAAAATCCGGAGGCAGTAACGGCGAAGAACTATTGGGCGTGGATGGTCTCCCCGGTCGAGGTGGTCACAGACGAATCCACGGCGGCATTCCACTTTTGCCCTCCCGAAAGCTCCGGAAAGGAGATAAGCAGTGAGGAGTTACCGTTCCTGGTAGAAACGGCTCCTGGACATGAAGCACGGCGAACGCTCGAGGAGTGCATCTCCGAAATTCTCCTCCATCAGCACCGCACACATATCTTCATGCTCCACATCTCTCAGTCTGCGGCTCGTTTGTCTCGCTGGGACCGGGCTGGTTGTATCGTGTCTGTGCCTATCGATCTGACTCGCGAACTCTACAAACTGCAGAATGCCGTGTTTCAGCTGGCTTACCTTTCGCCACTGGACCAGGGCTTCGATGACCAGGTCAAGCTGGCCACGTCCCAGCAGATCAAGAAGCTTCGGAAGTACAACCCCAGGAATATGTACCTCGCGCAGCATCGCAACAATATTCTCGCTAACGCGGAGGAATATCCGATCTACGAGGTATGCACCAGCTATTCTCGACGCACTCCATACTTATCAACATGGACTCCAGATCAGTTGCCCGGCTATAAGTACTGAATTAGCCGATGACTTGACCAAGCTGAGGCAGCGCTTCCCGAATATGGCGGGATTGGGTCTGGATGGTGAAGATTCCGACGAGGATAGCGAAGCAGGACTCCTGCGCATCAACATACCCTTCCCACGCAAGATGAAGAAGTACCTCATCGGCCGCCCAGTCACGACCCGTCGCCCGCTCGCAGGACGCAGCACGGTGGGATATGTCGTCTACGACCTTGCGGAAGACCGGATGTCGTTTCTCAAGGACCAGTGGCGTTGGCTAGACGAGATGCGGTCCGAGCTCGACACCATCAAGTACATCAGGGGGCGTGGTGTCTTGGGCGTCGCGCGGCTCGAGGCCGGCGGCGACATCGTGCACCACCGGACGCAGTCGCAGCACTTCATGCATGGGCTTCCATTCAGCGACAAGGCGGTGGCTCGTATTCACATACGCTTGGTCACCAGCAACGTGGGTCGTCCTCTGGGAACGTCCACGTCCGGTTCGGAGCTGCTGCGCTACGTTGCATGCGCTCGATACGGTGAGCTCGTTTCTCTGTTTAATGAGGAGAGACCTGACTAACATCTGTGAAGCACACGAATGTGCGTGGAAGTCCGCCGGCGTTCTTCACCACGACATCAGTGACGGCAATATCCTGATAGACGTCGAGAGCGACGATGCGTTTCTGAACGATTGGGATGTTGCCATGTTCCGGGACTACAT
This sequence comes from Phanerochaete carnosa HHB-10118-sp, assembly GCF_000300595.1. Lineage (NCBI taxonomy): Eukaryota > Fungi > Basidiomycota > Agaricomycetes > Polyporales > Phanerochaetaceae > Phanerochaete > Phanerochaete carnosa. The sequence continues at coordinate 2,065,939 of NW_006767634.1, read as the reverse complement.
CAAACGCAAACATGAACGAGACGCCTTCTCCGTACGTGTCCCGCCTCTGTGAGACATCGAAGACAGCTGACTGTTGCCCTTCTAGGGTACGTGGGCATACGCTTCTGCTCTCGTTCTGCAGTACCCGAAGAAACCTGTCGAGGTCGAAGACGACGTCGAAGCCTTCATCTGGCTCATCGTCTATATCGCCATGCGCCTCTACAAGCACAACCTCTCGAAGACGCCTGCCAAGTTGGCCGATCTTACGAATAAGCTTTTCTACGAAGAAGAGATCGACGAGTATGGATACCGAGTCGGTGGCAAGACGAAGATGTCCTATATAGACCACGGCAAGCCTCCCATCCAGCTGGAAGATCGCAAGTCCCCCGTTGCGATATTCCTCGACCAGGCATTCAAGCATCTCCAGGAGGTGTACGCTAAGATCGACTACAAGGCAATCGCTCACTGGAAGGGCTCTCCGCGCGGAACGGGCCGGCATGCGCCTCGCTACTCGAGCAAGGGTGTACTGGATGGCCTGAGCCATGAGGCGCTAAACAAAATGCTGTACACGGCGTGCAACTATAGGAAGGAGCAGCTCCGAGGTGAGGCTTCCAGGCTAGCCAGAAATCTTCCGGACATGGTCCAAGCTCTAGCTAGTCTTGCCATGAATGAGTGATAGACGGTATTTGACAGAGGAATAAAATATCACTATTTATTTTCATGACAGAATTGATTTGAAGAGATGAGTCTAAGGACACTTATCTTGAGTTGGTGCTTCACACGGCCCTCTCGGCATGCACCGGTGCTCTTGCTTCTGGAAAGTCACGTATTGTCGTCTCTTCGCCTATCAGCGCCGGCAAGACAGTGTCGACGCGCGCAGATAAGCGCGCGTAAGGTTCGAGGGTATGGTGTGGGAGACGCCATTTGGGCAGGAGCAACGAGGCGTCCTGATAAGAAGCTTCCAAAAATGGCGGCTCTGGAGGCACGGGTTCTCCTCTTGAAGGGGATAAATCTGGGGGCGGTGGTAGTCATGCACTCGAGCCAAGGGTGATTCGGCTGCTAACGCCACCCCCGGTCTCGAGCATCCTACAGGCCCGGGGAGTTGTAGCAGTACAAATTGAGACCCTTGAAGCTTGGAAACCCTTCGCACGTACTCTCAGTGCCGCCGGCGGATCCCCAAAATTTTGTTGTTGTGCACCTAGCTGTCAATCCAGCACGGAGAGAGGAGACCGAAACACGTAGACTCCCGTCGTGTAAGCTGTGGCGTCGCGCCCACAGCAGGCACGCACCAGTCTGCCGGGAATGGCTTCGACTGTTCACAGAATAAGACCGGTCCAGATCCAGATCCAGATATATGATAGTTCGACCGCTGGAGGCTCAGCACATTGTAAGGCACATCGTCAACCAGTGAGACTATTCCTTCTTAGGAGATCCAGAGCAGGATAAATGACAGTTTTAAGTTGTGTATGGCAATATATTTGTGGTAGGCTGTATGTTCCAGGCAATGTGGGGGCTTGAATCCTGCTAAAGGAATTTGTTTCTAAGAACATGTTAACAGTAGTCTGAACCTCAAGGCGATTAGTAGCAGGTCAGATAGTGACAAGCTTATGGCGGCGGGACGAGCGTAAATACAACGTGACCTATCCTGCCAAGAATCGCTCCCACACCCTCCCGACCTTCTCGCTCTGCAGGATGCACAAGTCGCGCTCAACATTCCCGGCGCCTTCGCCGATAATGCCAGACAGCAAGTTTCAACCTTGTTTGCCTCTGACGCGCATACCTGATGTCCACAAAGATGCTCCACTCTCCAGCCATCTCTTCTTGATGGAAGGACAGGACGTCCCTAGGAAATCGTGATGGTCAGTTTAAGAGGCTTTGACTCTGCATAGACAGGCGGGCCATCGTCTCCTTATACTTCTAGCGAGCACAGACGCATTTAGCCATGGCATGACGTAATGCACTCACGAGATGGCTTGGACATGCGCCGAAGCGTCTGGAAAGCTGATGCTTTCTCTGAAGAAAGGCAAATACTGTTCCTAGCACGTTTATACGGCACGTAAGGCAGCACTACGGGATGACGGAGCAGCACACTACCCCCCCCCCCCCCCCGCTTCTCGAATAGAATGTAGTTGTAGTGACGCACGATGTCGACGAGACTCTCCGTTCCCCTGTACGTATGAGTAAAAGGAATCGAGCACGTAGCACGTTGTGTCTGCCAGAAGCTCGAGCACGAGGTGCTGCTGCTTACGAAGAAAGGGGCAGGGCATCGAAGGTGTCTGAGAATAGGTTGCATGCTTCAGCGTGCCTGAAGTGTTGCCGGAACCTATCACGAAGATTTTTATTAACATCACCAGAGCGTTTCGAGTATTTCCATCCGAACCCAGGACGCACGAGCGACGTTGTGCCATTTGAGCATTCTCCTGATGCGAGTTGACCTCGAGGTCGTCGGCGAGATTGTGAAGAGCGCAATTTGGACCCGGCCGTAGGTCTAGCTGTGCAAAGCGTCGTATATTCCATGCTGGAGACCGTGGCAATGAGGTAGCGGGCGCTGGGATGCTTGTCCTGCAAAAGGATTCCGACACGGCGTGATAGGAGAAAGAGAGCTAAGGAGAAAAGAAACTTTTTGTGCGTCTAGATAACTTAGTGCGTGAGGCTTCGTACCACAGAATCATTGGCATATTGGACCCGAGCCTTGTGCTTCTCGTGCGCTGTCGCTTGGGAACCAAGATAGCCCCAGGCCGCAGCGGCATGTGAGATGGAGCTGCTGAACTGTACGCAATTGGATCTCCAGCTGCACGAAATGTAACACGAGGCCGACGATCGGCCACTGTTCAGCGGCTGACGTATCAGTACTGGCAATATGGGGCGAGTACGAGAGGCGGACCGAGGTGCAGTGGCAAACAACTATGTGGGTGAGTTCTACATACAATAAACAGTATGAAGGAGGCGCTACTTCTCTAGGCATGCTGCTCTTCCACAAGGTCCCTCCAGACCGAGGCAGGCCCAATGGCAGCGAGGTCGAGTATTGTCATGGAGCGAGTCGGCATAGCTACGGGCTCATCCTTGGATAATTTTTCCATATTGGCCATGTCGCATATCATAGAGCGTAGTTGTGACTGCGGCTCCCCGAAATGGTCGCTCTCGTTAAGTTATCCTTTGGTGTGGGAAGGTAGGGTCTGGCGCTTGATTCTTAGCGCCTCGGCGCGAATTGTGACCATTGGGCGCGTAACACCGGCATCTAGCTTCTAAGTTCTCTCTGCTAGCCCCTCTCTCTTGTACATTCAGCAACACATCATATCTTCAAAATGGTTATGGGCACGCTGCTGTTCAGTCGCGAAGAGGCGTGCTGAAGAGAGAAAGTTTATACGGATTTCTCATTTTTGTGTATCCTGGGCTCAACAACGTCAACTGTATCACTGCAGTCTTGGGTCAGTCCGCTTATATCTTGACTCCGCAATAGTGATGTATAGCTTCATTCTGCTCCAGCCACAAGCGTAGCTTAGATGTATGCAGTGCCTCGCAGGCAAGCGTGCCGGAATCTCGCTGCGTATTTGCTCTGTTCAATCTGACCAGATTGGCCTAAGGATGCGGCTGTGACGTCACACCAGTTGCTTCGCCAACCTTAATGACGGACGTACTCCGGTAGTAAAATGCGAACTCAAGGTCTGCTATGTGGGGCATGCCAGATACTTTGTATCAAGAGCCGCTTGGGAATGCCGAAGTGGTGCCTTTCGAGGTATAAAGACCTCTGCGGTGACGAGGATGACTCGCCAGAAGAAATCCCAGTCTTCTACCTCAAGCATAACATCTACAGAATGTCTTCAGCCACCCAGATCCACCCGTGTGTCGTGCTGGCTTTCCGATGATTGCGATGGCTCACCATTTGCCGTGTAGTACTCCCGCGACTGAGGACAACGCCGAGGCACTGAAGCGTGCGCCCGCAGATGAACACTCCGACGACGAGAAATTCGGGGATGAATCTCTGGTACGCCTATGCTTGTCTTATACTGCGTGCCAGTGCTGAATTTTCCGTTACATCCAGTCATATCTCTGCCGCGACGTGATCACCGAGTTCCTGAGCAAGACCGGCATTGCCAAGCCCACGTTTGACGGTGCCGCATTCGGCGACGAGGTCGACCGTCTGACGTTCGAGGAAGTCGCGACTTGGGAGATCGGTGACGCGTCTCCCCGAAGGCTGCACCACCATGTCGTAACGGCGGTCAACAACTCGAAGACATCGTACGGCCACACACCTGTTTCGACACAGGTGCAAATTGCGCTCTGGACGACACTTTGCATCTGCGTGGACGATTTCGAGATCAATGAGGACGCTCTCGCCGCATTTGCGGAGCGATTCCATGCGGGTCAGGCGCAGCTGCACCCGCTCCTCGACGTGCTCGTGGGCAACCTACGCGACATGCCGAAGTTCTTCCATCCGTACGGTGCGGCGTCGATCGTCACGACCACGGTCCAGTTCGTTGTCTGTGTGCTGTTCGATAAGGAGGCGGAGGGCATGGAGCTGCATCATGCGGCGCGCGACTATCCGGTTTACAAGCGGTCCAGGAATGGCCTCGGTGAGGGGTTTGCATACTGCATCTTTGACAAGGTGAACTTCCCGGACGTGTCGACGCACATTCAGGTGATCCCGTGAGTATCCGTGATTTCTCAAATGAGCGACAGCTACTGACGAGACGCTGATGCGCCTATAGCGATGGGATTGCGTACCTCCTCTATGCCAAGTACGATATCTGTCTTCTTTTTGTTTCTGAGCAGCGTTTTCTGACACGGTTATTTACAGCGATATCCTCTCGTTTTATAAGGAAGCGGTTGCCGGCGAGAAGAATAACTTTGTCCACGATCACGCTCGCGTCACGGGCAAGGACATCAAGACATCCCTGATGGACATCACGAAAGACACTATAAATCTCGTGAATAGGGCTCGGCAGATCCTGCAGAACGAGAAGGAAAGGCAGGCGTGGGAGAGCTTCATTTTGGGCTATGTGGCGTTCCACTTCATTTCGCCACGGTACAAGCTGAAGGAGCTGTTAAATGGCGCCGAGTAAGCTTGTGCCCGCAGCATATATTGCTGTTGCAGCTATCTATACAAATTTCTCAAATGTTTTTCATTCTTCCGTACCTACCCTGATTGTCTCGTGTTGTACCAGTTTTGTTCTAGACGGGCTCCAGACATTAAGTTTCCTGGAATTCGCGTAGCGCTTTGGGCTCGAATGATTTGATGTCAAGTGTGCAGAATAAAAGATGTCTCCCTATACCTCCTCATTCCGGAAGGATGAATAGTGAGGTGTGCCAGCATCCGCAATTCCTCGCGCAGCTGACATATTTTTGAGTCGTTCTAACCAGAATCAGTTTGCCTATTGGGCAGAATGAGCTGAACGAGCCGTGGCTGAGGAGGCCTTCATCGGCCGCAGCTTTTTGCTGCGTCGCTCCAAGCTCGAGTGATAACTTTTTTGGTAATCAAATATTGGTGCCTAGCAACTTGGTGGCAAGTTTAAGAAGACCTAAGCCCTGTTCACGGTTATTAAAGGCGTCTTCTATCTACTCCATGTGCGCCTCAGAGTCATCAATACTCGCGTCGATGGTTTGTAAGAGTTTGTAAGTTGGGAGCAAGCCTAGCTCTAGTAATTGCAGTACTTGGGAGCAGAGCATGCTTTGCTCATTACGTGATTGCACCCCTGCGGGTGCTGCAATCCACTCCTTGATCGCTGCACACATTTGCTGTCATCCTCTGTGGGTTATTTCGACAGTTATAGCGTGACATCAATTTATACGATGGCGTATCGTGTGATGGGGTTAGAAGCATATGGCACTTTGACAGCTTTAGACTCAACACTGGCTGCGAGGCACGTCGTCTGAGCTTGTCTCTCCTACCGGTCAGACGGCCGTCCGGCGGCGACGGCGTATCATGGCAGGGTTCATATTCCAGACAGTATACAGATCTGGGAGCCACAAGAGGAGGTCGCGTCAGAAAATCTATGAATATCGAGCTGACAGCACTTCGAGATGACTAGCAGCTGCTCACGCCACGGCGGCACCGGTGAGCTGCTCAAGCTTGTAGCGCGACGAGAGGAAGTGATACGCAACGTAGCCCGCCAGGAACTTCTCCCACGTCTCCCGCTCCTTCTCACCCTGCAGGATCTTCCTCGCGCGCTCGACAGCACCGACTACCTCGTCCAAGATGTCCGACAGCACTGTATTGACGTCCTTGCCCGTGACACGCGCACGGTCGTGCACGAAGTTGTGCCGCTCGCCGGCCATCTCTTCCTTGTAGAACGACAGGATGTCACTGGAGTATGATTAGCACGAGGACAGCAGCGGGAGAGCGGGAGCAGTGATGCACTGACTTGGCATAATCCAGGTAGGTCATCGTCTCCCTACGCGATCGGTGAGGATGGGGGAAATAGTAACATGAGAGCGGAAGGCACGTACGGGGTGACCTGGATATGCGCCGATATGTCTGGGAAGTTGAACTTGTCCCAGACAAACGCCGAATAGACCTCGCCGGCACTGTTTCTCGCGCGTTTGTACAAGACATACGGCAAGGCCACGGGATGGAGCGGTGCACTGTCTGTCTGCTTCTCGAACAGCGTGCAATTGATATGGTGCACGGTCCCGATCAGGATTGCCGTTGCCGCGTACGGGTGGAAGAACTCGGGCATCCGGCGCACAGCGTCGGCGAGCAGCTCGAGCACAGGATGCAATTGTGCCCTGCCCGTCTGGAGTCGATCGACAAACTCAGCGAGTGCGGCCGAGTCGACCTCGAGGTCGTCGACGCACAGGCCCAGGGTCGTGAAGAGCGCGATGTGCACCTGGGTGTCGGGGTGGTTGTGGCCAAACGTCGTCGTCGCCATGCCAATTCCTGTGGCGGTGTGGCGGCGGACACGGTCGGTGGAGATGCCACCGAAGTCCCAGTCCGCGATGGTAGTGCGAACGCGTGTAGCGACGGTGTTATCGGAGATGGTGTTCACAACGGGCACAGACAGGCCTGTCCTTCGTAGGAACTCCGACACAGCATGGCGGGACACCGAGAGCTGGAAGGTGAGAAGGGAATCAGTACATGAGGTTGCCTAAGACTTGGAACGTCGTACCACGAAATCGTCGTGGTCTTGAACTTGAGCCTCGTTCTGCTTATATGTCATCGCTTTGGCGTCGAACTGACCCGCTGTAGCGAACGAGGTGGGACTGCCAAGGTGTTAGTAGCTCAGCACACAGCTACGGTGCAAGATATAGAAGTGCAGACCGTGCTTCAAGTGCCACGATGGTCATCTTCCAACGGCTGGCGTGTCGGTGATAGCAAGAAGGCTCGGACTGGACTGCAGTGTAAAGAAGCCTTAAATCTGCTCTTTATAACACAATCACGGAGGTCTAGCTGCTGTGGCGTGCTTCTTTTCCATTCAGGGTCCATTCATCTTGGAGCCGATGCAGATTCAATGGTAGCTGCATCGCGCCCATAGAGCATAGGGCCAACCACTGTACAGCGGGCATATCCAACGGAGCGGAAAAATGCTAGCAGACGGGCACGAGGTCGCAAATAGCTATACATTGTGGGAAAAGACATGTTAACCTAAGGGGAGTTGCACATATGCAACGCTATCGCACACTGCTTTCACCGACGTACATCGGAAATATAAGTTGAGGCTGTACATAGTCGCGGGATAACACGTACCTTAGAAAGATACGCTTGGCTTTACGATCAGGTATGCGATTACTGTGGGATCAATCGATGAAAAATTCCTGCGGGGTAGATCGGGTGGAATACCACACTGAGCGAGATAACGACTACGAGCTCACCGCCAGGCGGTCCGAGTAGATAATAAACTGTCTCTAAGATTTGTTGGGCAAGTATGTTGCTAGCCGTCTTCAGCGATGCGGATCGTGCGGATGCGCAAAATGAAGTCTGGCATGGCAGTTCCGGTCAAAGGACGACGGGACCTTCCTTATAAGGCTGTCTCGGTGATCACCGGGGAAATCTGTTGTATTTGGCAGTTTGAACAGACCATTCGCTCCCAGGATAAGTAAGCTATTGCAGCAAGGATTCCAAAGTAAGCGGAGTCTGAATCCCGCTGCAGAGTGGGATTCAAACGGTGTTACGAAACTCTTCCTGCATTTGCATATCGCAGCTGACCTCCGTGTCTTGAAACGCATACACTGGGTGGTAAGCGCGCTTTTTTCCGGCGTAAAATTGGCCAAAAACTGATTGAACAAGGCCCCAACTTTCTCCAGTTTTCACTTGAAAAAAACCGAAGGCAAAACTCAGTTTTCCGCCAGTTTTACTGTGTTTTAGACCATTTTGGCTGGTTTTGCACCAGTTTCTCCTCAGTTTGCATCGGCGTAGAATCGAGGAATAACGGGGCCTTGTTTAGCTGCTTTTTCCTGAGTTTTCTCAAGAAAAAAACTGCGCTTACCACCCTGTGCATGGTCTTAGGATGCGTTCACGCACAAGTCACTCGCACCAGCGCTGGTTTGTTTACACTAGTGCATCTGACGGCGTTCGGCCCCCGAAGTGAGACTTCAGGCGTGGACGACATGCGGTGCGCAGGGCAAGGGCATGCAGCAGAAGCTACCTTTCGGAGAAAAGACGCTGCAAGAGGTTATCGAACGGTCTGACGCAAGTGTAAAGGCAGAGAAGAGGCTGCTGCCGTACGTAACGTCGGCTGTAATAGCACCTTGACTCGTCATGGCTTATTGTTCTCACAGTTTACTCAAGGCTGCATGGTGGAAGCAACAACCGCCAGTCTGGAACAGAAGAAGTTTGGTGCTTTGCTTCTAAGCGAGGCCGATGATGGCTGGAGTGAAGAACGCATCACTCATATGATCTTCTACAAGGCTGTTCAAGCGTCCGATTGGGTTATGCAACGCATTTGTTATGTCCATGGGCTCAAACTTCGGTGACTTTTGTCAGCAGAACAAATCGCCGGCGCATCAATTGTGCATAAGCCCAGATACGGCCGTATAACGGGGTCAACCTTCAGCTGCGATAGAGCCGGGCGAAAACGTCGGCGCCGTTCCGCGTAACAGCCCCTGTGAAATAGGATAAGACTGACTCGGACCCTGAGATGTCTGAACGGTCTCGATACCCGCAGATGCGTAGTCTCACACCATAAACAAAACACTCTAGAAAGTAATCCAGTCTATAGATCTCGAAAGGGCGAGAGTAAGACTAAGATACTGAGTTGTTTCTTGTCAGATACTCCCCAAGGCTGAATTTCCTCTCCATATCATGGTCATCAGGTTTCTCCAGATGACCTCGAGTTTGCACCACTTTGGACCTTCCAGAAAGCCCTCGTGCAAACTTCACGCGCTTCTCAAGATGTATATCTTCCTATCCGAGAAGCACGACGAGCATGGAGTGCGCGCGCATCGTCAACTCTCCACCAAAAGGGATAACGAGCGCCAGACGAAGATCAGTAGTACCGACACGCACCGGGGGTGGCATGATTGCAAGCGCTGAGGGCAGCGCTTGCAGTCGTGCGGCCTACAAGCCCGGGAAGTTGTAGCTTCGTTCATAGTACAACCTGAGACCCTGAAGCTTGAAGACCCTTCGCATGCACCTGCAAAGCTCAGGCCGTCGGCGGATCTCCAGAAATCTCGTCGCTGTGCGCCTCGCTGCCGATTTAACACGGAAGAGGGTACTCGACCTGCCAAAAAAGCACACACATTCGTTGCGGTGAATCCGAACCGACAGGTGCACGAACAAGGCGCAGACGGTGCTGATGAGACTCGAGATCGATTTCTATTTTAGGCGGCTGGTGCAGGTATTGACATTCACCAGGTGCACCGTCTACGCAAGCACAAATTACGACAAGGATCCGAGCATTTTCGGCGTTGCACGAGTCATGAAGTACTTTGAGCGAATTTTCCGACAAGCGGGAATCCGTGTCGGGAGAACACAGACTGACCCGGCGCTGTTCGAGCGCTCCAAGCGTCCGGCCACATCCCCGAAGACGCCAGACCGCGCTGTGTCGCGAGCCGTGCCTCCAGCCACAGGGCTCAAAAAAGCTCAAAATTTGGAACTAGCTTATAGCAAAGCATGTAATCGAATGGCTCGGATTTAATTTAAGTTTTTGAGTGGATACGTGAAGGAAAGGAGGCCTGCTAAGACACCAGATGCACGTGACCCCGCCCCAGGCCGATGCTCGGTGGCCATCAGCGGGGCTCCGGCAAGCTCTCACGCGAATTCGGAATGACTCCGCCAGCTGCTGGCGCCTTGACGCCTCGGCGCGCGCGAGCGCATGAATGCCCCTCTACATTGACACTAATCCTTCGTAGAACCTTATTGCGTGCCGCAGATGGCTGTTTGTCTTGGAACTCAGAACGCTCGCCGAACATTATATAACGCCTACGAGTATATTCATGGCTGCAACAGGCACCTTCATTGATAATCCATTCTCCCGGTCGAGCGAAAGCTTGCTCACTCCAGTATTCGCCCACACAGTCGTTCAGCATATCGGTTGGTGTTGCTTGCGCTCTTCATCCATCTTTCGACTCACCAGTGGTCTTATTGGCTTGCTCTTGCAGAAGGCTCATTATGTCTCCAAATGGCCTCCCACTCCCAGCTAAAGCACTCGAAGCGAATTCTCTGGTGTGTAAATGGTCCACACTATCCTATCATTATCTAACGTGTTATTTTCACAAGCCGGATCTCTGTCGCAAGACAATCACAGAGTTCTTGCACCGAACAGGCATCCCGCTGCCTGAATTTGACTCATCGGCTTTCGGCGACGAGATCGACAGGCTCGCACACGCCGAAGTCCAGACATGGAATCTCGGCGGCGTGTCCCCCAACCGCTTCGAACACTGCCTCACCACTGGGATTGATATCGCGAAGACGGCGTACAGACACACTCCCGTCGAGACACAGGTCCATATTGCCTTGTGGACTGCGCTATGCGTCTGCATCGACGATCTCGATGCTGGCGTGGAAGGTTTCGACACTGGCGTAGACGCACTCGCCAAGTTCGCCGAACGATTCCACGTCGGACGCGAGCAGCTTCACCCGTTGCTTGACTTGCTCGCGGATAATATTCGTCAGATGCATAATTCTTCCACCCCTATGGCGCCGCTATCATCGCCACCTGTACCGTGCAATTTGTCGCCTGTGCATTGGTCGACAGGGAGACAAAGGCTATGAATATACATCCTTCAGCCCGTGGGTATCCGCTGTACAAGCGCGCTCGCAACGGGCTCGGCGAGGGATACTCCTACTGCATCTGGAATAAGACACACTTCCCCGACGTGTCTAGTTATATTCAATCGATGCCGTAAATACAGTTAACCTCTTGAGAAGTAGCATGCTAAGCTCTGCCCATCTAGTGAGGCGATTGCGATCTCCGTCCTTGTCAAGTAACGTCCACTTCTCAGTGTCTGCTGGAGCAGCATCTTCTGACGCCAGTTTTTCAGTGATCTGTGCTCCTTCTACAAGGAAGAACTTGTCGACGAAAAGAATAACTCCATTCATGATCGTGCTTGCGTCACTAGCAAGGATATCGAGGCGACCCTGATGGCTACACTCGAAGGCGCCGTGGACGCCGTCAATAGGGGTAGAGAAATCTTACAAGGCGAGAAGGAGAGGCAAGCATGGGAGAGCCATGTGGTGGTATATGTGGTATTTCACTTCATGACTCCTCGCTACAGACTGGAGGAACAGTTCAGCACATCCGGCTAGACTCGCACACCTCACTCTTTCCGTGAACGGAGTATGTGAATTGGAGCGTGCCGTGTTGTATGCGTGTGATTATCTGATGTCGAATATGCCGATGATGGTGCGATAGATCATCCCGAGTTCTCTGGTAAATACAATAAAATATCTATATACCCTGCGGAACAGTCACGATCGTACCCACGTACATCTATGGCTGTGCATAGCGATGGAATTTTGTAGCTCGTCTGGGCCAAGTAAGATCTCCGTCTTTATGTTTCTGAGCAGTGTTTTGGAAGGTTGTTATTGGACACTGGACAGGAATAGGTAACTCCGCGGTAGGAGAGATAAACTCACAAAGTGGCTGTGCGCACTAAATTTGGACATTAAGCGTACGGACTCTATTTTCCCACGAATTTCTGGCAGCACGTAGTGCCTATACCCGCATGCAATTACACGATTGCGCCCTTGCGGGCGCTGCAATCCACTCATTGATCGCTGCGCATATTTCCTTTCATCTTCTGAGGATTATTTCAACAGATATAGCGTGTCATTGATTTACACGATGGCGTATTGTATGGCAGGGTTAGAGATGAGTGTATGGCGCTTTGACAGCTCTAGACCCAACACCGCCGGCTGCGAGGCGTCGTGTGAGTTTGTCCCTCCTGCTGGCGCTGAGTCAGATCACCGTCCAGTAGCGACGGCGTATCAACGGTAGACTGCATGTTCTATACAGTATATAGATCTAGGTTCCACAGGAATAGTTTCCGCCAGAAAATATATGAATATTGAGTTGACAGCACTTCGAGATGACCAGCAGCTGCTCACGCTGCGGCGGCACCGGTGAGCTGCTCAAGCTTGTAGCGCGGCGAGAGAAAGTGATACGCAACGTAGCCCGCTAGGAACTTCTCCCACGTCTCCCGCTCCTTCTCACCCTGCAGGATCTTCCTGGCGCGTTCGATGGCACCAACGACCTCATCCAGGATGTCCGATAGCACCGTTTTGACGTCCTTGCCCGTGACACGCGCACGGTCGTACACGAAGTTGTGCCGCTCGCCGGCCATCTCTTCCTTGTAGAACGACAAGATGTCACTGTGCATGGTTAGAATAAGGGGTACAGCGGGTATAGCAATAGACTGACTTGGCGTAATCCAGGTAGATCATCGTCTCCCTACACGGTCAATAATCATGGGTGAAATAGCAGCACGAGAACGGAAGGCACGCACGGAGTGACCTGGATATGTGCCGATATGTCCGGAAAGTTGAATTTATCCCAGACGAACGCCGAGTAGACTTCGCCGGCACCGTTTCTCGCGCGTTTGTACAAAACGTATTGCAAGGCCGCAGGATGCAGTGGTGCGTTGTCCATCTGCTTCTCAAACAGCGTGCAGTTGACGTGATGCATGGCCCCGATCAGGATCGCTGTCGCCGCGTATGGGTGGAAGAACTCGGGCATGCGCCGGATCATGCCAGCGAGGAGCTCTAGTACAGAGTGCAGCTGCATCCTGCCCGTCTGGAACCGGTCGATAAACTCAGCGAGCGCGGCCGAGTTGACCTCGAGGTCGTCGACGCACAGAGCCAGGATGGTGAAGAGCGCGATGTGCACTTGGGTGTCGGGGTGGTTGTGACCGAACGTCGTCGTCGCCATACTGATGCCTGCGACGGTGTAGTGAAGGATACGATCCGTAGAGATACCACCGAAGTCCCAGTTGACGATGGTAGTGCGAATGCGCCCGGCGACAGCGCTATCGGAGACGATGTTCACAGCAGGTACAGGCAGGCCTGTCCTTCGTAGGAACTCCGACACAGCATGGCGGGATAGGAAGAGCTGAAAGGTAGAACGAAGATCGGTACATGAGACTGTCTAGCACTTGGGACGTCGTACCGTAGAACTATCGTCGTCTTGAAGGTGAGTCTTGTTCTGCTCATGTGCCGCCGCTCCGGGGTCAAGCTGACCCGCGGCAGCAAGTGAGGTGAAACTGGCAAAGTGTACATGGCTCAGTCTATAGCTATCGCGCAGAGCATAGAAGTGCAAACCGCGATTCAAGTGCCATAGTGGGCATCGTCCAGCAACCGGCTTAGCAGGGAGGTCCGGACTGGATTGCGATGGGGGATGGCCGTAAGATGTACGTTTTATACCGCGAGCATGAAGGAGGTCCTGCTATTGTAGCGAGCTTCTTTTCCATTCATGGACCATCCATCTTGGGGCTGATGCAGTTCCGATGACGGCAGCGTCACACGCCTAGAGTACAGGGCCAGTCATTATCCGGCAGGCACGACCTGCAGAGTAGATAAACGCCAGCACATGGACACCAGGCCACAAATGGTTGTGCATTGTAGGAAAAGATATAATACTTTGATGGGGTTACGCATGTACAATGTCAGTGTGCTATCGCAGATTGCTTTCGCCGACGTAAATCTGGAAGATGAGCTGAGGCTGTACACAGTGGCAAATCACGCACCTTAGAAAGATATGCCTGACTTTATCATTGAGCACACGATTGCTATGGGGGGATTCGTGGAAAAAATTTCACGGGGAAGATCAGGTACAGTGCCGCGCTGGGTGAGGTTACTGCTATAAGTTCCCCGATGGGCAGTCTCAGGATACGAGAGAAATACAGCAAGCGGATTCTAAAACTTCTTGGGTAAGTATGTTGCCGATAATTTCCAGTGATTTAGACGCGTAGAATTAAGTCTATGGCGGAACCTTCCTTACTGGGTTGTCTCGATAGTATTCGGCAATCGCCGAGTTCATTTGCCCACGACCAAAGTCCAGAGACCGCTATATTCATCCCTGCACGCCACAGACGGCAGAGAACAAAACTCGGGGTGAGTATCAGTAAGTACATATCTTAACTGACTTCTGTTTCGTAGCGACCAGCCCTCGACTTGAGTTGCCTCGTGCATGAGCATGGCTCGAGTTGTGGTACTCCAATCCGTCGTCGGCTCATCCCAACAAAACGATGCTGCGTAGCGACAGCTAGGCGATGCGCTTGCACAAGCGATAACATAACGAAGGCCCATATCGCCAAGTGGGCACGATGCCAAGCTTGCTTTAGCTTTCACATCATTTCTTCACGCGGTACGCACCGAATGGCTCCTCCTACTGCCGTTTCCTGCTAGAATGTTACTTTGTCGGTCATCTAAGAAACCAACCTTGCTAAAGTCCTGGATATCCTTTCGTCCAAGGGCAACTCTGCTGTAGAATCCCAGGTAGATGTTGAGGAGTTTCACCGTCTGATGTAGGATGCTCTGAAGGCCACCGCCAATGGTGTTCGGGCTGATAATTGAGACCTGACCAACAAATCTACTCTTTCTCCCGCCCGTGACATGTTACATCTACTTCGACTCGGCTAGTTCAGCTCCAACCTTGGTAGCTCTTTGAGGAAGCTTGGATAGAAGATCCCTAGTTTCACGCTCTGCATCACCTGAAGCAGCAGGATTACCTGTGATGTATATATCAAGTGTATATCAGGGCTTTCGGCTGGCTGTTTGAGAACCACTTTTGCATGGCCATCTTCAGCTTTCCCCAGTTCTCCCTGCATGCCAGTGGCTACTGGGATGATATGCTCAGCGCTGTGGCACTCACTGTCTGCCGTTAGCTCAGCCCTTGTTGAGTCCTGCATCATTCTTGCATCTGACAAAGTTCTGAGAGAGCTATTTCAGCTATAGGATCATGCGCTACTCATTTCCAGGCTCGGCTTGCGCTCTTGCGGTATGCGATAAGAAGTAGCGCTGGCACGCGTGGTTGGTTATTAGCTGCGCGTCTACTAAAGGGAGGGACTTCACTTGAACTTGCATGGGCTCTTGCACGCTACTTGCTGTACTCGCTACATTGACTCTGTAAAAATTGTACATCCGCCTTTGGTTATCAACCATTGTATTTGACTCCGCTGGATGACTCGCTGACCCTGGTAGACAGATCACCAACTCACCACGTCAAAGACTTGAATGCGTCTCGTTCAGTCACCACTACATTATTACACCCTTTCAAGCCAATTTGTCACCTGTCCCTCCTGCTCAAACACCCTCGTGACATTGTGTGCCTTGTACCCTGAATAAGCGACGTTGCCATATGTACTACAATAAGCCCAAAGTTCTGGTTCATTTCTGTCACTAAGAGCCGCCTGCCTCAGCATCTGACTATACTTTGTAGTGTGATGCGCTCAATACAGTCCTGAACAGTTCTCCACATCATTTCAAAGTCATTCCAGAGGCACCCAATGTGAACCCTTTGGCCCAGCTGCTACATTGTTCACAAAGCTGAAGACAGTAACAGCGAAGAACTACTGGGTGTGGATGATCTCCCCGGTCGAGGTAGTCATAGATGAGCCCACGGCGGCATTCCATCTTTCCCCCTGAGAACTGCGGCAAGAAGACACATAACAAAGAACTGATGTTTCTCATAGACATAGCTTTTGGACGTCAAACATGGTGACAGCTCGAAGAGCGCACCTTTGAGATTCCTCTGCATCAGCACCGCACACACATCTCCATGCTCTACATCTCTTGGCTTGCAACTCACTTATCTCGTTGTGTCCAGGCCAGTTGTGTTGTGTCTGAGTCTATCGACACGACTTGCGATTGCTACAAACTGTAGAATGTCATGTTTCGGCTGGCTTACCTTCCATCTTTGGACCAAGGCTTCAAATACCAAGTCAAGCTGGCCAGCGGCATTATTGAACACCACCGGACGCAGTTGCAGCATCTCACGCACGGGCTTCCCTTCAGTGACAAGGCAGTAGCTCGGGTCCAAACACGCTTGGTCATTAGCAATGTGGGACATCCGCTGGGGAGGTCCATGTCTGGTTCAGAGCTGCTACGCTCGATACGGTGAGCTTGTTTTTCTGTTTACTAAGCAAAGACCTGAATAACATCTATGAAGCACACAAATGTGCATGGAAGTATGCCGGCATTCTTCACTACAGCGTCACTGACAGCAACATCTGAATATATGTCAAGAACGACAAACGCATTTCTGAATGACTGGGACATTGCCATGTTCCGGGACTACATCAAATGCAAACATGAATGACACACCCTCTCTGTACGTGTGCTGCCTCTGTGAGATATTGATGACTGCTGATCGCTACACATACAAAGTATGTGGGCGTACATATCTACCCTTGTGCTGTGGTACCCAGAGAAGCCTGTCGAGGTTGGAGACAACATTGAAACCTTCATCTGGCTCATTGTCTACATTGCTATGCACCTTTACAAGCACAACCTGTCCAAGACACCTGCCAAGTTGACCAATCTCACAAACAAGCTCTTCTACAAAGAAGAAATCGGCGAGCATGGATGCTGGGTTGGTGGTAAGACATAGTTATCTCACATAGTGCGCGGCGAGCCTCTCATCCGGCTGGAAGATCGCAAGTCCAATCGCCCACTGGAAGGGCCCTCCACGCAGACCGGGCTTGCATGTGCCTTGCTACTTGAGCAAGAGTGTGCTGGATGGCCTGACCATGATGTGTTGAACAAGATGCTGTACACAGCGTGCAGCTATTGGAAGGAGCAGCTTCGAGCTAAGGATTCTAGGTTAGTCAAAACTTTTCCTAACATAGTCTGTGCTCTAGTTAATCTTGCTTTGACAGGCAATTAACATCTCTCTACTTGTTTATATGATACTGAAGCGAAGATATAAATTTGAGGGCGCACATCTGGAGTTGGTGCATCACACTACCCTTTTGGACTTATCAGTCATTTGAGGTTTGGAGAGAATCACATCTAAACTCCATCTCACTTTGCGTCCGCTCAGATGAAGCTTGTTCTAGGTCGACTAGTGCTTGTCTGAAGGCTCACCAGAAAGCCTGCTCTTATGTCGTGACTTCTATTAGGAAGAGGCGTCCTGCGCATGTACAAATGTGCTTGCACCTGGAGAGGTACGCACTGCTGTCTCTTTGCCTGCCAGCACCAGAAAGATAGGTGTCTTTGTAATGTTATTCTTGCGTACCACACCCTGCCATGAACCTGGTGATGCGCCCTGCTCTTGCTATAAGCGCCTTTTCGCACAACTGCTCGCACCAGGCACCTGACACCACAGTAACTATGCCACAAGGGTCTCACCATTAGTTCATGCTGTCGAGCTGCCATTGCCTTTGCTGTATCAAAACACCTGCTGCCCCTTTTGCACGTGGATGCTGCACACTTATCAGTTTCTTGGGTTTTTCTTTTCTTTCCCCCTGTACCTTTTACTTGGCTGTATATAGGACATGTAGTAGGGTATTCGAAAACCTGGACAAGTTCTCCCCAGGAGAAGACAAAAGTCTCACCTCGCGCTAGCCATCTGGTTGTATGCTAGTGCTTGATCTTGCGACATTGCATCTGACATTGTGTATGCTCGAATGAGATATCTCCTAAGTCGATCAGTCCTTGTCCGCAGGTTCAGCACCAGGACATCTCCTCTCAAGTTGAGACCCTACTAAAAGGAGGTGGTCCAAGCATGCATAGATGTGCTTGCATCCAGGAAGACATGCATTGCAGTCTCATTGCCTACTGGCACCGGCAAAACAGCTGTCTTTCTAATGCTGCTCTTGCGCATTAGTGCTTCTGCCTCTAAGCCACTTGCAACATGCAGCCTAGGTATTGTTAATGGCATTGAGCTTGCTCGTCAGACGGCACAACAAGCTCAGAGACTTTTCCCACATTGGACTGTCACAATCAACCAAGGTCCCAAAAAGGCGTCTGTTGACGCAGATCTGTGCGCACTGTTGACTATATCCTCAGGATCACTTGCTGACAAGGTGATCATTCCAGTACAGTAGCAACGTTCCAAACATTAATGAAGCAAAAACGGCTCTCAGCATACAATCCACTCACATTCAAGGCAGTTGTAGTAGATGAGGGCCATCATGCAGCTGCACCCTCGTAAGCTTTGCTGTCCTTCTTGCACTTTTTCTGCCTCCTTCCTAAACACCAAGCTAAATATTGTGGAATCTTGTCATGGTTCTGTCCAGACATCGGCACTGTTGGCGACGGAATGTTGACGCTGTGCTGCACTCCCATTCCGGTAATTGGCTTTTCTGCAACATGGTCGCGGCTTGATGGAGTAGGTCTCAATTCGGTATTTGAGTGTATTGTGTATCATGTGGATTTTTTGGACATGATTGAGGATCAATGGTGCAGTACTAGCTGAATATTGTGCATCTTTGTACTAATACCTCCCCAGGTTGTCTCGCATGTGCTTCACGGTAACTCAAGGCAGCATGAACCTGGACACTGTTCGTGTCAGCAAACAAACCAGCGACTTCATCAATGCGAGTCTTGCCAAAGTCATGAAAACACCAGAGCTAATTCAGCTGGTTGTAGAAACTTGGATTCAGAGAGCAGGCATGCTGTTATATTCTCGATTCCCCCTCCATCTCACAAGAGATATTAGCAACTAGGAAATCAACTCTGGTGTTCTGTGTTGACATTGGGCATCTTGAGGCACTAACCGGTGCATTTTGTGCCTCTGGAATTGAAGCACATTGTGTGCATAGTTGTATGCCGCTAGAAACACATTGAATAACAATTGACACATTTTTGAACAGCCAAATTCCAGTGCCACCCAACGTCTGTAAGGTTTACCGCATCCTGCATACACCTGTTCCTACTCACACAGTAGTAGTGGTTCTTACAGAGGGCACCAATGTGCCCAACATTGACTGTATTCTGCTTGCGAGGCCAATCCGGTCCCATACTCTGTTCAGGCAGATGGTGTGCTTCATATTGTCAATTTTTCCTAAGTTACCTCGCTCATCCACCATGTCGTAGATCAGGCATGGATGCAGGCTGTCTCCAGAGAGTAGCAAGAAGGATTGTCATGTTATTGACTTTGCTGACAATGTGAAACACACGTGGAGAGTTGTGTCAGTAGCCAGTCTTTTTGGGATGGACCCGCCAGACAACATTGAAGGTGGGTTCGCCTTGGTACCTTTATGCTCTACATTCAAAGTAGAAACTATTCTAGATAGATCCACCAAAGAACTAAAGAAGCAAGCGACCAAGCCAGACTCAAACCTCCAGAGGCCATTGGCGCATAAAGTAAGCCCTGTAAGTGTATTTAATTGTTAATGTTTTGCTAACCTAAGGGAAGGCAGGTGGATTTGACAAGCGCGACCACAACAGTTCTTTCTCATTCTGAGGAACATTATATCTGTACTTCGTTGAGTATGATGATATAGTCTCGTTTGCAAAGACGGTATCTGCAGTGCACTAATATAGTCCTCTGGCATAGGTCGATTGCGGTGATGACCATTATGTCTTGGATTGCATGGAGTGGAGATACATCTATACACAAGCAGTTTGGTCCAGCAAAGGTAATCTTAAGTCAGCTCTATTTGTAGTATGCGCAGCTGTCTGACACCGCTTAGCCTCCAATGCGAAGTTCCAAGTATGGGGAACAGATTACTTAAAGGAGAAGACTATGCAACTGGCACTGCTCTTCGAAGCAGATACATTAGAGGAGACCATCCAAAGATCTGATATCTTCCTCAAATCCTCGATAGGTTGAGAAAAGAGGTTAACACTGTACGTAATGATGGTCGCAATTGCACCTTGGTTTATTAGTTCTTATCACTCACACAGGTTGTTCCAAGCTGCGATATGGAGACATGAACCTTGCTGTTCAGCAGAGAAAGAACATGTTGCTTTGATTCTGAGAGAAGCTAGTGAGGACAATGATGAAACACACCTGGCAACGCTCACTCAAGATGAGGCCCACGAAATCATCACTAGGCTTACACTCGGGCCCCTAGTACAATGGCCTGCCACTTCCTTTGTCCTTGACATAATCTCATCATGTTTCTTTCAGCTTTGCTCTAGAGTGAATGTGAAGGGGGGAGAGCCGCAGGAAGACAGTCTCTCCTGGGTATGGCGCGAGAGTCAGAAGCTGCACAGAGCATTCTTTGGCAGATGATGCGTCCGTATAACACGGCCGTTTGCTTGTATATTTTTCATTCAAGTGCATGAGTTCAAAATATTCTCTAGTATGCGCAGAGCTTATCTGGCAGGAAGGTCGATAGCCACTAGTCAACTAGTCACGGCCGATGTCATGAAGAAAAACGCATCGGCGAAATAAAATCTTGGCCAATCGGATCAGGCGGCGAACGCCACAAAGCGTCGGCAAGCGTGGAATTGATCTCCCTTTTCCGGCGTTGCATATAGGCGCGCAAACACCATGCATCCAGGCAGGAGAGAGTAAGCACCGCGTACGGCATGCTCTTCTGGACCCCACCACGGAGGCTCGCGAGGCCTGCATTTATCTGAGCTCTCGCGTACGAAACGGCACTGCGAGGCACGGGACACACTATCTCATGCGAACGGCTTCATTATCCGGGCAATGACCTAACCCGCCATTCAGGAGCTTCTGAAGTGAACCTAAGAGAGGCATATTGGACGCACGTAGCACGATATGGCAAGGTTCAGTCGGATGCTCAACCGGAGCCCATGGGAAAAGAGAGATAGACAGTCCGCCTTTGGGCCGATGCGAGCGAGGGAAATAAGGCCGCTGTACTACGCAATTAAGCTTGTACGACACGGGAGCTGATGGCAGGTGCGCACTCGCCCTCCTCTACTCCACGGCCTGCCTTTCTGACGGAAGCGTTCCAGACTCATGATCAGATACTTATATGAAAGCCGCCGAGATTCACCCACCGTCCATTGGCTCGTGCTCTCACAGCTCTCGAGGGTCTTCTCGGTAGAATTCCACTATTCATTTGCATGCCGCAAACCCTGAGCAGAAGCGCAAGGCCTCCGCTGCGGACCGCCACGATGGTGTTCGATGTACGTCTATGGATAGATTAAAGAAACTAGACGTCAGGTCTGTGAGGCGGCCTACCCGCCGCTGCTCGCCCGATCCGGGACGCGCTGGCGAGCATAGAGGCGTAGCAGGGACACACTGCTTGCAATTTCCCACAAAATTCTGCAGAAATAGACTGAAATGAGATGTGTAAGAGACTCAATTTGCGAAGAGCACAGAGGGACCCACAAAGTCCAACTTCAGGGTGGAATCGATTCCCGCGAGTTTGGGCGCTTAAGGAGATTTTGCGGGAAATATTCACCTGACTTGAACGTGCACGTCGAGTATAGGTATGTGTTCTCGTTGGACAGTCCGTGTGGTTTCGTTGACAGACGCTTTAAGGATGAGGGCTGAGGACGTCCGTCCTATGGGCGGCGGGGCACTTACCACTTGTGCAACTCCTCTGGTCCTGGTTTCCTTATCTCTCCGCGACCACGCCCATAATCCCGCTATTCGAGACCCTCAACTGGCTTGTTGCGCCAATGAGCGAGGCATACGTGGCAAGAGCCTGAGCTTGCGGAGGTCGACTAAACCACGGTTCCTCCCGAGTCCAATTCGTCTGTGGGCATAGCAGAGGTCAGTGGGACTGTTCTGTCGTCCATACATCTTTTACCTGCGATATCTTGGAATTATGTGGTCAATTTCTCTTCAAGTAACGCACTCGCGGTCATACGGGGGGTTCTGAGTCGTGGCTGGCTCTAGTTAAATACCGGCTGTCGAAGAGCACCGGCTTGGCGCCGGGATCTTCCGACTGCTGGCGTACAATGGTGCTGTCATCGCCGCCGCCGCTGCCTAAGATGTTGACTTGAGAGGCGGGGTGCGCCTTCGTGCTCGCTGTGCTGCGTTTCCCAAGGTGAGCTGGGAGTGCGTGGCTACTCAGATTCGGCGCCACGTTCCTTGTCACCTGTGACTAATCTCGCATGTACAGAATCTGGCCTGCCCTGGTCACATCGCGCTCAACAATAGAACCATTTCCTACTAAGCCTTGTTGGGCTGGCATGATCAAACCCTGCACATGTCCACCTGAAACTCTGGCTATTGGTGGCCAAGGGTCGTCCGTCTCACTTTGGCCCCCGAATCACAGAATCGAGGGCCGCATCTGGAGACCCAGCTGACAGGAATCAATCATTCTGGCAAAAGTTTCAGAATGAACACACGTTGAGATGTATCTGTCAGCCAAGCAGGTGAGAAATGAGATGTGGGGGTTATGTGTGAATTACGTGAAGTGTTGACTTTGTAACAGAAACTCTAGACGGTGATCTCCAGAAAATTTAGGTCACAGCCCACCGGCATAACGATCAACATGCTCCTGCGGGAATTCCGTTGCATCGCTACCCCAAGATGAATGAACCTTGCTGTGCCGACGCCGAAATGTGCTTGTCCTGTCAGCCTGAAGGAGCTACATGGCTGAGTAAGACGGACGCGTCGTGCGGCTGCAAGACAGCAGGTAATGTAAAAATAAGCATATTTGTCTCATAGCTGAGACAGGGCTCACAGCATGCGTGCCACTCCTCTTCGTAGGTTCGATTTCTCCGGGTCTTCTTACGCTTCGCCACCCCACACACAATAAAACACCTATGGAGCGTCCACACCTCCCCCACGCACGTCCCACGATTTGAACGGGGCCCCGCGCATTTTTGTACAATTTTCTACCAGTCCTGTACCGCCGCAACGCGTCTGGTTTACAAGGGACCGTCGGCTGCCAGCGGGGGCGACTTTTTATTATGCAAATGTACAGTCTGCACAGGATCGTCATGCCACCGCCACAGGCGTGTGAGTTGCGATCGACGCGGGCTACCTAACGGACTACAAGGTCACCGTCGGAATGCTGAGTAGGCCGTACAGCGTCGGGCGTCGGTGCACAGCAGCGGAACGGCGGGATTGAACGCCCGACGGGGCGCTCCGAAGGCAGCAGCTTCTGGCGCTTGGTAATGATTCCCACGCATGTGGCATTGAGCCCCCGCGTTTCTCATCCTCCCTGTGGCCGCTTGACCCTCGGCTGTTTTTCGAGCATGCGCTGGCTTGTTTCTCGAGCCGTTGAAGGGAGCAGTGGGCATTGTGCGCGCTCGGGAAGTACCGAGCACGCGTCGACGACTACACCTGACATATTGGGAAATGCTCGCTGGAGGACAAGTCATTTAACCATTCCTGGCCCTGTACTTCTCTTCCTCGCTTCCCAGGCCTTCTCTTAATTAGTCCTTATTCGTATCAATGTTCTCCATGCTCCTATGATATTTTCGACATTTTGTGTCATAGATATCGTGGCATGTCACGACTCGCGCTGAGATACACTTCAATACTTGCCCGCGTCACCGCTTGTAAGGTACTGTGAACCCGCTACGTGTTCCAAGTAAGCAGTCGTTTCATTTCTACAGTGACACTTGCTTATTTTGCTAGTCTAGTACGGTCTAGGGCCGCTAATAGATGCCGCTGCCTCGCCATCGTCCGCGGGTCTGACGTACGCCCGCGAGCTTACCTCCCTGTGCGAACTCTCGGGTTTGCAGAGGCTTATCCCCTGTTGGACAGCTTGGCCCCAAATCTGACAGGCTCAGGTATGTCATCATCGATAATTAACTCCATTTCCCCGCATTATCTCGCACGTATCCCTGCCTATATCCCCCCTCGCAGTGTTCGTCAGTGACGATTTCCTTGATTCCTCGAGGCTAGTCTGCACTAGCCTTGAGGATCAACTGATGGCGAGGACACTAGCGGAGCCATCTGTGGCGCCTCATCTGGCATTCTGTGGGACTCTGTCTCCAATATCACCGCATACCTGGCTTTCACCTGCGTTCTCTTGTTCTTTGTTTGCTATTGTCCTCGTGCATGGAGAACATACCGCACAGGCATGGCCTCAACATGTCGCACGATCCGATTCTGCCGAGGGCGGACGCGGGGCCGCAGCACGCCTCGTGATAGCATCCGCGGCTTCTGGGGCCGCCGGGGGCGTTACGGTCGCTCATCTTGCGCTTCCTCATGCCCTTCAGGCCTCGCCCGCAGTGCACATCCTAGGAGGCTGATTGTGTTTCTCCGATGCTCGTCGCCGCGAGCTGCACTCGCCCAAACGCGGCAGGATGTGCCGTGGGACGTGCTCCCGCGCGAGGGGGGTTGCGCCTCGCCTCGGGGAGGACCCTAGTTGGGTCCCAGCACACGCACCCTGCCCTCCACGCTCCAGTACGCGCCTGCACGCGGCGCGCGAATTGAGCCGTGGTTCTCCTGGCTTCACGGCTTCTGCTCCTCCCCCTCAGTCCCGGTATCCTTTACCCGAGGCGTGAGATGTGCGCTCGAGCACACAACAAGCAGCAGCCGAATGCAGAATAAACCATAGGCACGCGCGCGAGGCTGCAGCCCGTTACGTTGGGCTGGCCCTCCGGGACGAGTTGCGCGAGCTGCCGCACGGGTTTCGCGAAGCCCCATCGGAAAGCAGCCATCTGCGACGGCAAGGCCGTGTATCTCCACAAAAGGCTCGCTGGGCCCCGTGCGCACCTTATCCCGTAAAACTGACTTCGTATGCTCGTAATAGCTGTCAGATCGGTGTACATCTCTGTGTGTCCGTCCCGAAAACGGCTAGCCCTGTGGCACACCCCGCACATTTAGTGGTGGTTTAGTGCTGGAGCAAGATAATCGTATAAAGCCGTGATCCGCGTGTGTGCTCCCCCTTCAGACACGGCAAGGAAACTCATCAAATCATGTGGGCTGGGCCATCGCCAAAACGCCCTCGGTGGAGCCTCGCAAGATTCGTGACGCTCTGCATTCAGTCGTCTTGATAACAAACTCGCGCACAGGGAGCATTGGACACGCAGTGTAATGTACGATTACGAGATTTGCTTGGCTATAGTATGTACAGATCCTATGAACGATGGGTATACGAATGGAGCAGAAGGGATGGCAGACAGTGATGATGTGAATAAGGATGATATTATACATACACACATACGAGAGGAAGTCCATGGTGAGAAATGAAGTGATGTATGTATGAAGGGGACATATTGGTAAATAGATGTGACTAATCGGTGGGTAAAACATACAGCAGAAGAAGCAGCATGAACTGATGAGAGCAAGCTAGAATCACAACAATGGAAAGCATGTACACGACTTGATGGACAAATGGTCAAAAGCATGCGAGAGAAGGCGGATTGCGAACAGGAAGCAACCTCGGAGATGAATGCGCACGCACAAAGAGTTCCTCTTCTGCAGATGAGCGAGCCGGCGGTGCCAATGGCTGGATGCGAGATAAAGTCCCAGCGTGACCGTGACCCCGGTCACGAACGAGCTTGCGCAGCCGCACTGGGGCAGGGCACAGCCAGAGACCCTAGGCACGGCAGGTGTCACCGACTGTATGCGCGGGCGACAAGCGATTAAGTTTGCGTGAGAGGGCGCGAATCAGACTAGAAGGGCTGCCGAACGAAGACGGTGGTCAGCCGACACGGGACGTTCCGGCAGGGCAGCGGGCCCAGGGGAGAATGTACTCACGCTGTACCCTGGCTGGCTCGGGTGAGCGAGGCTCTGGCCGTATCTTGCGCCCGTTGGGGCGAGGCCTGCAGAGACGGCGCTGCTGTCGAATTGGCCTGTGTAGTCGACATCGACATACGTCTTGGCCAAACCGCCTAATGGGTCCGCACCTGTGGCCAACCCTGCGCTAAGCGCTATGGTGTTTGGGAAGACGGCGTCGAGCGGGCTCTGCGGCAGGCTCTGGTAGCCCTCCTCGTCACGAATGAGACCAGGAGGAGACATGTCGAAAGATTGCGATGTTGCGGGGTGCAGCTGGTAGCGCTGCTGGTAGTGCGGAGAACTGGTGTGCGTCGCCATCGGCGTGGGTACCGTCGACATAGCATCGCCAAATATCCGCTCTAGCTCGCGGCTGTGGCCGACCTAGAGTAGTATAGGTAAGATAAAGGCGCATATATGCTACCTTGAACAAGACGTACGCTTGACTCGGTTGTGTAGCTGTACGCGTCCCCGTTCGAAGACGTCGGAGACGACGGCGGGGAGCATTGGGGGACGTTGAACTGGTAGACTACCGAGGACAGAACCCTCTCGCTAGGTGCTTGGGACGACTCTGCTTCAGATCCCTGAGATGACGAGGTCCGGGCTACAATATCTTGGGAGATGCTGTACGAGCCGATATCTAGAGCAAAAGTCGAGTTAGCTCCTCGTCACTTGAGCTGGACCGTTGTACCTACTTGTCGCATTGCAGAGAGTGGGCCAGTAATGGGGTACAAGCTTGGTGGTGTACAGGAAAACGCACTCCATATCCGATGAGTAGGGAGCAGGCATGCACGACGACGACTGCATCTGAAGCTCAGTCGTCTCACTGTGCACGACGACGCCGTCCTTCAAAACATGGCTGCGAGACTCGCCATGGACAGCAGTCGATGAGCGGAATGTCACGGTATTGCTGATGGCGCGAACGGGACGGGAGGAGGGGTAGGCTTCAGAAGCACTGGCAGACGGCCAGGAAATGTCGGCGGGAAGGACATCGACATTGAGATAATCGCGCGGCGGCGCTGAAGGGGTTGAGGGCTCGGGGGAAGCAGTGGAATGTTCAACGCTCGGCGAGCGAGGTGAGCCCGGGCGATGCGACAGAAGCTTGAGGACTGGTGCCCGTGGCGTCTTAGCAGGAAGCCAAGGCAGAACAAAACGCGTAACACTCACTTCGTTTCCCCTCGCAAGTATCTCGGAGCTGCTGCAGGCGGCTGCCGACCTGTTTGGGCGTGCGGTGCTTGCCTGTCACTTGGTAGATATAATCCGAGATGAACTTGTTGCGCATCGGGAATCGGCCCAGTGCGCGTGCAGAGCGTGTTTCGACTGGGCGATATCGTTCGAGACCTAGGGAAAGAACAGAATAAGACGCGGTCACGACTTTGATGATTATATGATGGTAGTATTTGCTGACACTCACCTTCAACGAGCGCCGCTTCGAGTTGCGGAGGCCAGACAACTTCGCCTTTGCCCTTGATGGTCTTCCAGCACTTTCTGCTCGTGACAATGGATTGCACCGCGTCATTTGTGCCCCTCGAGAAGCTGGGGGAATATGTGGAGGAGAAATCATCCATGGAGGAAACCTGGACGTGTTCTTTGTGGTGAAACTGGCGGGGGGACATGGTGAGCGAGACTATTCTGCGAGTGCGCAAGATGAGCAGCAAACGAGCGACGGCTGCCGGGCGGAGGAGGGGACGGGGCGGGACGGGGCGGGTGGGATGAGGGAGGGAGAGCTGGGCGAGCGTGTTATATACAGCACTAGACATATATGGTGGACGGCACGGTGGAGATCAGCGTCTAACGGGAAGTCTGGATTCCGACGAGAAAATATCGAGCTTTAATTGAAAGAAGCCCTCGAAAGTGAAGTGGGAATGGCAGAATAGAGTTTGATTGGGGGAAGGCATTTGACGAGGCCAAACAGCCTCTGAACGCAGAGCCAGCGCACAGGAAGCGATGCCTTTTCTCAGACATCGCATCGCGATAGCATCGCACCTCCCAACCCTTCACACGCTAGCATCTTGTCCACAACGAACAACAACCTGCTGATGGCTGTGTTCGGACCACGATTCATGCAATGCTTGCCCGCATGAACAGCGGCCTTCTGAACGCTGCGCGCGCGCCAACGTGGGACAGGCGGAGAAAATTTCCCGCACAGATAGAGTGTGCAAGTCCTGGCGATTCGGACTGACGCACCAACCCTGACGGGCCTGCCGGCGACTTTGCGCGACGCAAGACGTGCGCGCGAGTCGGCCATTTATCGAACGGGACAGGAGCGAGATCGCTCGTGATGGACTCGATGCTCGCCTAGCAGGCCGCTATCGCTGTCACCCACGGTTTCTCCGCGCAGGAGCACACAGCACGCCCGGTCCGGCTGCAGCTGGGGTGGCCGCGGGTGCGCCTCGCACAAGGGGTCGCGGTGCACAAGCCCTTGTATTCCTGCTGCAGTGCCACGGCCGAGCCCCAGAGAGTAGCGCGAGTCGCCGTTCCTCGGGATTTGCCTCCGTCGTGGTTGGGCTCGAAAAGTTGACAAGCGCCAGAGGCGATCCGCGGTTACGGAAGAGGAAAACAGATCCCGTCCTCAGATTCGTTTACTCCCTGGCGGACCGACGCCACACCGACGCCATCAGATCGCGATTCGTCCCGATGCGCCCCGCGCTGATTGGCTCTCGCGGCCGCTGGCTCCTTCGCTCAACGCCTCCGCCCAGAAGAACCCTGCCGACGTCATCATCTGCAGGCGCAAGGCTATCCCCACTGCCATCTCAGGTCTCGGCCAGATCACATGTCTTCCAGAGCAGCACATTCGCGAGTTCTCAAGCCAAATTAGTTGCTTTTGCAGGGTACGCGAATATAACTCTATTATCGTGCATGCTACCAGGAATTTGCAAAATCTCGACCTCTACAGGGTCATCTATCTTTTCGAAGGTCGGAAGTCAACATCACGCTCATATCAAGTCCAAAAAGTCCCACACGCGGTCGTCTTCTAAACACGAACCCTTCATAGCGAATTCTTTTCTCGCAAGGCTGCCAACGTTCGATAGATTGCAAAACATAACGTAAATGTTTTGAAGGCAAAGCAGTAGATTGTCGAGTTGATGCGCTGTTGCATCAACGCTTTGTCTCCACTCGAGAAGCCTCCACGCGACGGGCCTAGAAAAACGGACCCTCGGAACGGATGAAAGAGCGGCCATGAGATGAGAGTCTTCTATGACGTCTACAAGCTAAACCACGTACCGCAATAAGGACATAAGAAGCAGATCCCAACCTCTCTTGCGGGCATAGCACCATCGTCAGAAAAGTCCTGAGACACATTCGCAGGTCCGCGGATCCAATATATACCCGCGCTTTGCTGTGAGATGGCGACCCACAAGTTGTGGCGGCGGCCGTGTCGCGACGGAGAAACATAATACAAGACGGAATGAGCATGTCGGAATGGCGGCTTGTTCACTGCCGGACACGTACGAGCGATCCTGCGCTGGTGGAAGAGAAGCTCCGCGACGGCTGCCGCACATGCCGCAGACGCCATCAGAACCCACACCTTTTTAGGTAGAATCCCGAGCCTGGCAGAGCGATGGGACCGGATACTTTCTTCCGGATCAATGCGAGGGAGTTTATGGACCAATGAGCAAGCGGACGGAGCGCCCGTCTCTGATTCGCTGCTCCGCCTTGGTTCGCTCTGCGATCGTCCTGTTGGTCGAGCTTGCCGTAAATCGCGTACAACTTGCCTGTCTTGCAGCGGTCCTTTCGATTCGCTGAGTCTGCGTTCACATCACTGCTGGGCCCCAGCCAATGACGCGGCAGGCCACTCCCACACCCGCCGACGCGCCGATTCTGCCGCAATATATCCAAACTGGTGCCAACTCGTCGCAGGCTCATATCAGACGGAGGGCTTCCGCGGGAGGTTTACGTCTCAAGCCGTGCGCTCCAGCTGAAGGCGCGATCACGCGCCCGCGTGCCATTGGCCACTCGTCCGGGAGCCGTATGTCGTCTTTTGCATACCCGGAGAAATTAGTTGCAGGCGTGACGGCAGGAAAGGGTCCCTGAACTCGACCGGAAGCCAAAGTCCGCGGCGTGCGCCCAGGCTCTCTGGTCTCAGTAGCCCGCCTTGGAGATCAGAGGCTGTGCCAAACGCGGCTAGCGTCGGGCGCGACTAAGCAGAAATGCGTAAGGCGATGCGCAAAGAAGGCAGTCCCGACGCGTAGCCATCACATCTCTAGCCCACAACGGCACGTCAGCGCCACGTTATGCCAAGGGTCCAGGTCTTCTCGAGCGCGCGGGACGTACGTGGTGCTGCCGCGAATCGCAGTCCCACGCCCGCCATGTCCGCCAGGTCCATCTGCGCGGGAGGAGAATAGAGTGCACGAATGGAGTGTCCGTGCTGATAGCACAACGGCGGACTTGGATCTAATTGGAGGAGGGGATATGTCGTCGGTGTGTCGAAACAACTGATGTCTCATATCGGGTGTGCTGATATGTCAAGCCTGTCCGGAATAGAAATCAAATTGGCGCAAGTGCGCGTGCCTTGGGTACGCACGTCGTATTGAAAGTAGAGGATACGTGGTACGCAATATTGCGATACATAGACAAGGCCCAGGGCGAGGCACGCTTTACGGGAGCTCCAGCTTGTGCAAAGTGACGTCGGAACGGCGGGTACCGCGACGACGCGTCTTCATGACGCGACGAGTACCTTTACCGTGTACATCGGGATCCCGCTCTGGGCACAAGGGTCGAGACGCAAACCTCCACCTTGAATGTATTGCTACTCACGGCGGTTTGCGGTTTGCGATATACGCTATTGAGAGCGTGCATGATTTTCTCGGTCGCAGGCGCGGAAGCTGCGTCCGGCGGGGCGCGTTATTTGTCTGCTGGCAGGCCCAGGCCAATCATGGGGATGTATTTTTGACCAATGACCGCCATCAGACACCCGGCGAGGTGATAGCCAATCGCGGCGTGAACGCGTGATGGGAGACGGCCCTCTCGGCGCTGCTCGCACGGTGCGACCCTCCTTCTGCGAATCATCCCGCGAAACGAATCCTCGATGACGTCCCAACCGACAGGCTCAGCTCCCGCCGACCCACTGCGGATGTTGTGCGCTGCGCATGCTCGGTAGTCTCGTGGGGCATTGCAATTGCGCTCAGGACGTGGAGGCGCCCCCGACCGAATCGTACCAGCTCTCAGTACGGTCGTGCCACGCGAGTGCTGTCAAGCTGTTGATGCCTTATCCGCATATGGTTGGCGGCGGCAACAGCGCCTCCGGGTCCCGCCTCGTGCCGTGCGAGGTGTCGCTCCTTGGCCCGGTCGCCCTCTGCGCAGTCCTGCACCAACCTATGATCGCTCGCAGTTGACGATCCATTGCGGCGGTCCGACCGTAGTTCGCCGTATATCCGCGAATGTTTGAACGCCGCTCTCGGCCGGTAAGACATTCGAACCGGGGGCAACAACACCCTGCTCGCTCTCGCTCTCTGCAACCACCAGCTGCCCCATCCTCCCCCACCACACCCCGCAACTCCAACGCTCTGCGTGCCAGATAGCCTATCACTGCCAGGCGTATCGCGAACAGCGGCCATGGCTCACGAAGCCGCACACAAGATGACAATATCCAACAGTCTGGGTCACGCTCCACCATCGGCGGGTTCGTCTTTTGTTCCGTGTACATCCCATAATTGCAGAGTTTGCAGAATCTGAGACTAGTTTTTCTGGAATATCGCTCGCGTATCTCTGTGGAAGATGGATAACGGGTCGGTGGGAATTGGGCGATTGTGGCCTGTCTGCTGCGAAGGCGCCCTACAAGTTCCGTACCCTCTGCATACCTGTGCGGGACGCGTGCTTACAGCCTCTTCCCACCGAGCTTGTTGTGTCCTTTGTTTCCGTTCTCAGAACCTAGGAGAAGCCTCGGTGCATTGCACTGCCCGCACGACCGAGCCACAGAGCCCTGCTTTCGTCGTGGGAGCAGAAGCGAGAGAACTCTCAAAAGCTCTGTGGTACGTAAACTAGCTCTTTTTCCACCCGGGCCCGACCCACCCTCGTCCAGATTGCGTACATATTCCTCTACCCATGGGACGTCTTCACCAAAAATAAGTATCACTCCCGTTGTTCACAGTGCGCTACTCGCAGTCAGCTGACGGGTGTGAACAAGGTTCACAATAACAGCTGGACGGTAAATACCGCGTTGTGCGCGCGCGCTGAGTTGCAAAAACAAAGAGAGCCTCACTTTGCGATGGCATCCTAGCCCCCGTGGGGAACGGTGCTGGCGATCGAGCGCCGACGCCCGGCGTTTCTTTCGGTGCGCCTGGTGGCGCCGAGATAGGCTACGCGCCTTCTCCCGTGCACCACCGCGGCCGGAGATGCATACGTTTACGTCTCCCATAACGAAGTGCGGCTTGCGGCAGTCCGCGGCTCATGTCGCCAGTGTGGACTGGGTTCTAGGGCGCGGTGCTCTGCAGATGCGGGATGCATCGCGCCAGGGAGAAGTAGCTAGGACACACTAGAACAATGCGCGGTGCGCTTCTAGCGCGGCGACCCTGGCTTTCGGCGCAGCGACGCGCATCGGTTTGTGGGCGTCACCTGTCGGGTCGCACTTTAAGCTTTTGTATGCAAGAACGATGAACGCGTTTGGATGTATTCTCAAAATCGCAAGCATTCTGGCCATGTTAAAATAGAGACGCAACGCGGGGGGACGTCATCTTTCCCTATAAACGCGTAAGAACGTACAAGCTTGTTCCGTATGACCTCCTGTAGAACCGAACAGAAGCAGAAAACTTGGATGTTGCTCCGTGTTCTAGAGAAGGCGGCGCCACCACGTTCGTTCGGGAGAGTAAACAGTACGTCTACGCAGTTCTCTTCTCACTGGCGATTGTGAGCACGGGGTCTTCGCATGGGATGTGTAAGTGGAAATCGGCGCAGCCTTCTTTGGCAGCATGAGAAGATAGTGGTGATGAGCCGGTCTTCACGTGGTGGAAGGGGAGTGCTCCAATTGGAGAAGAACCTAGCTCCCGCTTCGCTTGAGCTGCGCTCGGAGGTGTGTCATTTCGAGTCACGGCGTACGGCAAGGGTCGCGGAAGTGCGTACTGTATCGGGAGCGAACCGCCGCGGTCACGGCTCACAGCCGTCGGGGTGGCGGTGGGGCGAGTGGTCTGGCGAGTCTATGAGCTGCTGGACCCTTCGAGTGCGGTGATCCTAGTGTGCAGAAGCTGCACTACGTAGTTTCTGATGTCATGGACTGGAGTGAGTCACTTACGGAGGCTAGGTGGTCGCGCTAGGTAGTAAATGGCGTTGAATTTCTGCAGTGGGAGACTCTAGCTCAGAAATTGAATGCAATGTAAACCAATTGACACGCACCCGCAGCCAGACTAGTCTCTCCTCCCCTTCGCCTCAGTTGCACCGCGTTATCTAACCCCAAGAGTTCGTGTCCTACCAGCGCGAAAACCGCGCACGACAGCTTCCGAGCCCGCTTGCATATGCACCATGCTTGCCCTCGAAGTTAAAGGAGCGAACATCGAACATACAACAATAAGGCGAGGATCCTGCATAGAAGGGTGAGTGCGTCAACATAGCAACCGGCCACACACGTCCCGCTTCGGCTGAATCACGTGAGCGGGGACTTCGTGGCGTTGATCGCGCATGTAAGCCCTTTTCCTCTCGCTTTCTCAGCTCCGGGATCAGTGACGATCTTGCGGAGGTTATGCACGGAGTCGTTCGGATTTTCTATTAGCACCGTAACACTAGAAATTGTGATCATGTCGGTTTTGATTATTCAAGACGGATGCAATTTAGACGGAGAACATACCATTGCACCCGTCCCCGGCGCAGCTCGGCTTTTGACAGCGCAATCTTATGTAGGATATGTCGCCTTTCCGTGGCTACGAATCTTGCAACCCGTGAAGATGCCATTCCGCTCCGAGTTGAGTTGCTCCGAGTTGAACCGGATCGAAACATATGCGTCTGATACTTCTGCTCCAGGATGTGGGGAATGGAAAACCTGCACGGCAGATGCCCTCCCACGTTACACTGAAACAGATGGAACACTGCTGTATTCTTTCTCCCACAGAACTACGAATTTTATTTTATTTACAGCCAGTGAACAGCTCTTGTCTGTGCATTGGTTCCATAAGATGAGTTCTTTCACATCTTGCATACAGTTCCCCCGTGTTAACTCCACTGTCTGTCATGCTACCTCCAGTGAACATGACTTAACGTACAGCTTCGCATGCAACCGTCACTCTGCGACTCGTTCCTGAAACTCAAAACTCACGTTTGGCTGGCATTTCCATCCCAGCGCGTCGACCGGCGCCAATTCGACTGCTGTCCAATCAGCAACGAACTTCCTGCGGCGCATCAAACAAGAGGCCCAAAGCTCAACCGCATCCCCACACCTTCACACATGATCCTGGAGGCAACGAACGACCGGTGTGGAGAGCAACTAAATCCACCGCTACCCCACAACGCTCTCAAGTGAATTGGCGGCTACCACACGGTTCCCGAGCCGGACCCGCCGTCGGTGCTCGTATGCGTCCGAGCCTGGCTGTGCCGAAATCTCCGAAGAGACCTCAGTCTGTAGCTGTGCATCACGACGATCTGTAATAGAGTCTGTAGCGCTATGGGAGGAGGTTATGACGCTGCATGCGGTGTGTCGGCTATCAGCGCTGCTTGTACCTGGCCGCCGTCGGACGCGCGGATCGCCTCGGGCATGCAAAATTTCTACCAAGGGTCCGCGAGAGGACGGTGCCGCGAACCGCGTGGACGCGGATGCGACGCGCCAGCGACGGCACGTCGGTGCGCCTACGCGCCTCTCTCTCGCTTCGCGGGAGGTCGGTAGTTCGTGGGTGCGATGTACATCATCTGCAGGGAGGCGAGCACCGGCCCTTCGTGGCTGAGTAGACCTTGTGCCCCACTCCATCGTAACCTAATAGAGTCCGTACACACATTACATTTGACAGCTACGAGCCGACCGCAGTAGTCTTCATATTTGTCTAATCTATGAGCTGTCCCCAGGGCGGGACAGCCCCATGCTGGGGTCAAGCTCGGAGAGAGTACACCTCCGTCATGAGCTGCGCGGTGCTCGCCGTTAGTTTTTACATAAATAGGCCGTATCATGAGTCTTTGAGAACAGTGCCCGTCGAGGGTTGGTGAGCTGGCAGGCGACGAGGGAGAAGCATGCGGGAGCCGAAGCCCTACGCAGGGCGACTTGACAGCAGGCAGCGCGGCTGCCTTGACAGGTTGGTACCGCGTGGTAAGGGATACGAAGATAGGCGTCAGCAACACCCGTGCGCGGGTTGTCTAGGACGATATCGGGAAAGGGTCTGCCTGGCTTCTGTTGTGTCGAGCCTGATTACATCCGCCCGTGGCCGTGGCCGTGAGCTGGCACCTGGCGCAAGAAGCGATGCTCCAGCTGTGCGAGTGAACAACAACCCAGACCCTGGAAGCGAACACAAAGGAAGGCATCCCGTTGACCGGAACGCTGCCAGTAACAAGACAACCTTTGGTCCGCGTGTTCGTTGCCATTGGCGGTGTTTCCGTAATGCTGAGTTCATGAGTTGCCGCATGGTCGGCGGATGAACGTAGGACAAGGTTCGCAGGCGGCGCATGGTTGGGCAAGCCATCACGGCCAGCCTCAGAGATTAATTGGGGGGATTGGACCATTGCGGAGCACCTGCGATTGCCTGAAATTGCGAACCATGCGAGGCTGAGAATCGAATCCCCAGGGAGAACGATCCGCGACAGCAAGAGATATTCACGCTTTCTCCGGACAGCGTGAGAGACGGGAGAAAGACAGCTTGTATCTCTTATTTCACACTAGCGCGTCGGTAGGTTTGTTCGCATTGTAGCCGAGCAGCCGAAGACGTCTTGAGGTTGTCGCATGGTTTGTGATACAGCTTGAAAAGGGTAAGCAATTGGGTGATGGACGCAAACAAGAGCAATTTGGTCGGCTTCCGCTGTTTGGTATGCCTCGAGGCGCCCTGTCGGAGATGGGGCAGTCTCTTCTCCAGCTTCTGACCGACCCTGTGGCAAGCGAATAATTTAGACAGAAGTGGAAAGTAAGTACAAGAACAAAGAAAAAGAAACTTACGGAGCTCTAATTATACATTCAGATTATAGTTCGCGCCCTGTTGGAAAAAGGACAATCAGCCATCCAAGCAAGCGGGCTGCTTACGGAAGGTCTCGGTCGGTTGGTTGTTCGGAGATCGCGAATTCTTCCAGACAGCCTCGTTAGCATCTCCGCACACCCTGCTGCCCTGGTCATGAGTGGCCTCTTTCCACGATGCGCGGGGGGGTACTCACCCAGTGCTCCCCACCAGCCAATCTCACCCGACCTTCTCCCGTCGGGCGAACACAGTCCACACCTCTCACCCGCCTCACGCTGTTTATGGTCATCTATTGCTGATTCTGTGAGTTGTACAAGGCCATTTTGTTTGCGATATGGGAGCTTACGTCGGCATGGTCTCGCTGTCAGGTTACTCTGAGCAGATCATCGGCCATGTTGACCGAGGCTTCCAGCGCGAGAGGGCTGACGATACGCGAGGCGAGACTCAAGGCCGTTCGCTTCTCACCCTCTTCTTTCGGGTGCACGGCTCCTTTGTTGTACGCGTCGAGGACAAGTATCCCGGCGGGATGGCCTGTCGTGTAACCATATATAGTCCGAGGCCGTGTCATCACAGCGGCGTGGAAACGGACGATGACAGATGCTGCAACATTTTCATGCTACACGACCGCCGAAGATATCTGAAGACACGCTCAATATCAACTTCACTAGTACTCGCAAATAATACTCACCCGGAACAATTGCTACTTGACCAGCACCGCCCAGGTGACCTCGACAGGCGTTCTGCACAGTCGGAAGACGCCTGGAAGTAGCCACATGTAAGTCGTAAACTTGTATCATCGCTAATGGTGAACGATTATCGCGTACCTCGTTGCTGAGAGAAGCATCGGCCTCAACCTGAGAGCTGCCATTGTTGTCGACACAGCTAAGTATCGTGCCTTACTAATGTTTCACAACAGTGCTCAGTTATCAACAGAAAGTATCTCACCATCTCTTAAACCGTAGCAGGACGTGCATGTCAGCTCGCCTGCCGCCGCCGCCGCTGCCGCCAGTATCAACACGAGACTGCTGAAACCCTGAGCCAGGGTCGGTCGACATGTCAGCCCGCTATCGATGACTAGCCTGAATAAGAACATACTTACCGCAAGTCTTCTGTTCTCGCTCAGCGTAAGAACGGCGAACTGACTGATCAGCACTCCATCTAGACTTGGCATGCCTGCAGGACTACGCATGGTGCGGGGACGCCGAACTGTTTAAGTCGTTACCACAGCAACCGCTAGCGCGAACGCCGTACAGGGTTCCCTCTTTCCGCCGTCGTTAGGTTAAAGCCTCCGCTCGCCGTCAAGCGCGCCCGCGGGACTGCAATGCGCGGCGAAGGGCGCGTTGATCGGGATCGATCTCACGCGAAGAGCGGCGGCATCCGTCCTGGGTGGTGCCTGTCGATCCCCCGGTGGTGTTCCATTGCGGCTGTCTGCTCACGGTCCTCAACAGGAGTCCACACAGCATTCCAAGCATGCGGGCAGGCGATCCTGGTCTGCCGGTTATGTGCGGCGCAATGATAATCCACCGGGCGCGTGAAGTGGCGTCTACCTCTCGGCTGGCGATGACCACCCTCGCTCTGGCCATGCTGCAAATGTCATTGGACACCTCGTTGCTGCACAGATTTTTTTTTACACCGCTATGATCTCACAGCTAGAGTGCTAGGCCGTTCGTCCACAACGGTTATAAAGACGCAAAAGCGATGGCAAAAACGTATTGCCCATTGGCTGGATTGAACAACCGACCTCACCATTACGAGTGGCGCGCTCTACCACTGAGCTAAACGGGCACTATGACTATGAAGATGATGTGCTTAGTCACTGAGTTTAATAACAGACATAACATGCAGACCTCTAGTAAGGTCTTTACGAGTCGCTGTCATTAACTGAAGTAAGGGTGTTGCCTCGATCATGCACGTCCCGCTGAGCACATGTTATAGCGAGCTTGAACTTAAGCCCACGGCCATCCTACTGCCGAGGCCTGGACCCGCATGGCTGCGCATGGCCTGCGGCTGCACATAACGCTATCACAAGAATAGGCAGCAGGCTTAAACGCGAAGATCGTCTAGTCCGAAGAAGGTGTCTGAAGTGTTTCCCGTGTGCAAGGCGTGGTCAGATGGGGGTTCGTCTAGTTCTCGATGTCACGACATGAAAGAGTAACGGGGCAAGAACCGCTCAATGGTGCGTGTGTCTCGCGTTGGTGGCGGCTCTTGCTGCTTTTGCAAGGAAACACATAGCCGGCGCACAGAGAGCCCTGCCGTGGAGAAGGAGTGCGCCGATAAGCTGACTTCTCCCGGACCACGACCCTGAGCACGCCATGGTGCCTCCGGCTGAACCGGCCCCCTCTGAAGGCTGTGTTATCATTGACCCATTGCCGTCTCGTCGAGTGCTGTGACTGAGTGCCACTGTCGACCTTGGCAGGTTATGGCAGACCAGAAAGTGACAGTGGCAGGCAGAGCAAAAGGCGAGAGCTGGTTATCATAACTTCGTCTCCATTGCTGTGCGTGGTATGCTTCTGGAAGCGTTTAGAGGTGTATAGGAAGGAGACCCTGGACAACGAGTCAGAACCTGTGGTCCGGGAGAAGGCGAGCGTCTCCAGCCATGAGCGGAACGTGCGAGCGTACACAGGGCGCAGCATGTCTAATTCGCATATTTTTTGCATAACACAGCTAGTTCTCTCGAGTGTATGAGCACGTTGTAGATGAATCCAGAGGGTCTGCAGTTGGAAACCAAGGAGAGGAAGCGATGTGCAAACAATCAGCCTTGCCGGATTTGGTTAACGATGTGCCTCGTGGTCCGTGCGCAGGCCCAAGCTTATGTCATCGGCACGTGCAGGCGTGGGTGTTTAGGGGCCGGTTGAATCTGACCGTGACACAGATCTGTCACTTCCCCCTCGTTTGTGACGCTACGTCGAGCCCGACGCCCGACAGCGACCTCCATGTCGTCCACAGCGACGGCGACCATTGCCACGACGTCCTGCGTGCGCGCACCCATACCCCTCTCGGGCGATGCCTTCGGCTACAAGGGTAAAATCATCCGCTCTTGGGCGCAGCTACCGCCCGAGGTCGTCAGGTCTGTCGCGCGCAGCCTCTGCGCCACCCATGGCAATCTGAGTCTCTGCATTTCAGACACATTGCGTCGCACTACCTGTCGCTAGTCTCGCCGAGCCTTTACGTCCCCACGACGTGGGACTACAAAGATTTTTGGCATTCGCGAATAATATACACCGCCCTCCGAGATGCTGTGGAAGTGGAAAGGCTGATGGCTATATGCATGCCGTGGTCCGCTGCTCGTGAGTAAATCATCCGTTCTGAGACATGACCTTTCAAAGCGCGTGTCTCGCCCTCTGTCCCGACGCGTAGCGGCGTCCATCGCGTTTAACCGCCATAGCGGAAGATTGAATACGAGAGCTTCTCGTGCCTGTCATAACGCGCGGGATCAAAGCCATCACAACTTCTCGCTGACCTCCAATTCTGCTTCACACAGTCGAGTATCATCCATTCTGGCAACACGCTTGTGCAGCCATCGATCCCAACGAAGTACTTGCCCACCATGCCGTCATTCGCTCGCCCCCTACCGCCGGTTCGAACAAAGCGCCAGTGCAACGTCTACCTCCGTACAGGCACTTCCGCCAGATATCAATGTACTCTTGCCTGGTCTGTCGGCTTAACTATCCGGGCTCTACCCTCGGTTTTGGCACGGGGAAGCGGGTCGCCTACAATCCCCAACTCAACATGTTCACCGTCTGTCGCGAGCACCGCAAGGGAACGTTTTGTTCCCTGTGCTTGCGCACAGCACCTCATGATGACACGCACCTTATGGTGTGCGTCGCGGAGAACGAGGATGAAGAAACATGGCCTGGAGTGGAGGCGACTTGTCGTCATTGTCGAGGAGAGGGTCTGTGGAGGAGAGCCGTCCGAGATCCACTTGACCGCCAAGCGCTTGGAAGTCATCCCTTGAAGTGGAAACACGCTCCGGACTGGGAGATAGGGCAAGCAGTGGAGACGTTCGTTGACATGGGCGAAGGCTGCATCTCCGACGTACTCGCCCTCGCCCGTGAAAAGCATTGGCTCCGCAGCAACACCAAGATTGCGGAGCTTCTCAGTCAAGCCCTCGCTTCGTCTCGCTTCGTTGCTCGCGCCGAAGCGGGATACGAGGGCGATAGCGATGAGGACTTGAGTGGCGAAGAGGAAGAGGACCCGGAGTTGATGAGTTTGACGGAAGATGCCGGGGGGATCCGAGACCTTGCAATCACCGACTGGGCGAGGAACAGGGTACTCGATGGACACTGGGTCGCACCGGCTGATCAGTGGTACGACAATTCCGTACCGGGGCAACCTGATGTTGTATCGGCACAACATCCGTGTCCGTGGCATGGTGCGACCTACAGCGGGGCCCTTGAGGAGGGTGAAAGCGCAGGCGATGGCGAGGAGCTTGAACATCCGCGGCCACGGACCTATAATGCCGCGTGTCCGCCTACATTTGCGCTATGTGAGGTCGTGTACCGAGCATACCAGCGCGTCATGCGGGAGATTCTGCTACCTGCAATGACGAACATCGTCAGGCGTATCCTGATGGAGTCCCAGGCTGACGGCGTAGATCCCACTCTGCGAGCATCCAAGATGACTTTGGAAGAGGTTGTCAAGGAGCTCCGGGTTCATGCCACGTGGTCCAAGGGCGTCGACTGGATCGAGCGACGAGTCATTCGAGAACGTGAAGAACGTCAGCGGAGGCAGAGGAGTGTCGATGAGGAGTCTTTGTCTTCATCGCGATCGGGTGGATCGCACGAAACTAGTCCGGTCTTGTCGACAACCACTCTGCAGACCACACCCTCGCCACCTCCCAGCAGCGTCAAAGACGACGACCCGGAATCGTCCCCTGTGGCGGTGTCGTCGCCCACTATCCCGGTTTCTGAAGCAGCAGCTTTGCAAACGCATGAGCTG
Source organism: Phanerochaete carnosa HHB-10118-sp (assembly GCF_000300595.1). Classification (NCBI taxonomy): domain Eukaryota; kingdom Fungi; phylum Basidiomycota; class Agaricomycetes; order Polyporales; family Phanerochaetaceae; genus Phanerochaete; species Phanerochaete carnosa. Next base: position 2,025,027 of record NW_006767634.1, on the reverse strand, counting down.
ATCCGCCCCGTACCGTACGTTCCTGTGACTGTAGCTCACCTTCCGCAGTATAGCATCGACTGTATCCGTACGGTTCGTGACGTTCACCTCTCTCTTGGCGATAAATTGTTCTAACGTACGACTTTCTGCAGATCTGGCGAGAAGCATGTGCGCCCTTGTACCAGTGTCGATGCTCGATATGTGAACGGGCTATGCTGGCCGCGAACACAAACTCGCCGAACGCAAACCAGAGGCCTTCCAACCTAGTGCCCGTAGAAGAGCAGACGAACAAGCGTCGGAACAGCGATGTCCAGGGGGAGGCTAAACAACTGGTAATCAAGATTGAGGAAGCGTCGCTTCTTGCTCTCCGCCAAGAAGCGGAAGAAGAAGAGGAAGAAGAGGACCTCGACGCTGATGCTGATCTTGACGACGACGACATCGAATCAGAGCTCGACGATGGTACATTTCCGTGGCAAGGCGAGAAAGTGTCGACACCACGGACCCCAAAGCGGACCCTGGAAGAGATAGTGGAACCAGTAGACAACGCGCTTGAAGGCGACCAGGAGGATGTCGAGCGCGAGGGCACACCGCCCAAGCGAGCCCGGCTGGCGGACGCTGAATCTGAACCAAAGCAGCTTGTGACGCCGTCGCCCATCCGTATGCGCAAAAGGTCGTCCGAGGAGCTGGAGGACAGCGCGATAGCCGCGCAGAGTGGCAAGCGGGTCAAGGCGTAGCCGTCAGGAATAGAGTGGAGGGAGCGGGGCAGTGCGTCCTGCAGATGCACAGGCTGGTGTCGAGGGACCTCGTGGTGGCCGCGCGACTGCTGGCATGTCGCTTACCGCCGCTGATCTCTCGGTCTCGATGGTGTTGCCGACATCGGAGATTCCGCTGGCGATCTACGCGCAGGCCGTCGACGTGTTGATGGACGCGCACGCGCACGCGCTGCGCGTCGTCGCTTCCCTTCCATCGCTCAACGTCTCCTTGTCCGATCCGCCCTTCAAAATGCGCCCTTCCGTCCCGCCAATTATCTGTGTTCCAGCTGCTCTCGCCGTTCCGGTCATCGCTTTCGTCCATGCTCGTCATGTCGTCTCTCCGCCGTCCCCAGCCTTGTCATGTTCTCTGCATCCTGTATAGTACGTATCATTTTGTCTTCGTTGATGTACCAACGCTATCCGCTTCCGCATGTAAACACTCAAAAGTGTATCATTATCCCACCCCACGATTGAAGTATCTTTCGTTCTGAATTTTTGTTCGCCTGTTGTCCAGGAGTACTGTCGGACATTGCTAGTATATAGATTCGTTCCTGAGCAGATGCAGGTTCGCATTTCCAAAGTCGCGTAGATCTTCGCTAACATAGTTCTGTAGTCGCTGCTCCAAAAGTATTCACGTCTCAGGAGAGGTTTTCCTGCGCTGAACGCGTCTTGTATCTCGACGCGATACTCGTTATACAATTCTTCGAGCAAGATTTGTGGTGTTCGTGTCAAAGTTTGACTTGGTCGTGACTGCTTCTCTGTTGTCGACTACCAGCATAGTCAGGACGTGAGCTTAGGTAGGTGTATCAAGATTTTATGAGCAAGATGCTAGACAAAACAATAATGCATACAACAACGTCACTCATTTATAGTACAAGGATGGAGAGCCGGGCATGAAAATATGTGGCGCACACTCGCTCCCTTCCGGCGTTGCCCGACTCCTCTCGGAGCTTCGTTAAGTGCGGGAATGGGGTGAGACTCAACGAGGGCCAAGCTAACGGCAGACAGAGAGCACCACGGCGTTCTAGTAGCCGTGTGGGATCGTACTCTCTCTTTTCCCGAGCTCGCAGATGAGTGGGGTGAGCTGGAGAAGGTTGGAGATCGTCATGCGAGGATGGGTACAAACACTCGCCGAAAGATATGTCGTTCGAGATGATACAGAGTATGAATGCATGAAGCTTGAGTTCGTTCGTCCGAGCCGCCTCATTGCACCATCAAGGTTGGGGTAGAATTAGCCGGACCAGTGTGACTCGGATATGTCGAGTGCAGGAGAAAGAGTAGATATGCTGGTCTGGTCCTCATCGGCCCGAACACGATTGGTGGTGACCTTCAGGACATCCATCAGCGGGCGTCGAAGCCGCTGCACATCCACCTTAGGTTCCTCAGCAAAGTCGCTTTTGCCCAAGAGCGCGTTCAGGATGTTGGAGTCGTGGGTCTCTGGGGCCACAAAGAGGGCGAAATTTTGGCAGGAAGCGGTAGTAGGAGGGGTCATTCGGTGCGTACTGTGTGATGAAATCAAGTGCAAGCCTAACAAGCTTGAAATTGTGCTCTCGCCTGCGCAAGTCAAGCGCCCAGCTGTCGCTACGTACAGCATCGTCCTGCCAGGACGAGTCGATGACTGGATAAAATACAACAACTCGAGCGTACGAGGCGACCAGTCAGCAAAGATATATATGAACGGGTACTCACAACGAGTTCTGTTCACTTCCATTTACAGCATGTAAGAGCAATGGTGACTGGGAGGAGCAACCACTACGGGCATGAGCTGATTTCAGATCACCTGAAATGTCCTGGTCAAGCTATCAAAACTGTTTCATTTTCGAAGGCTTAACCGGGGCTTTCTGGTGTCCCAAAATGATAGATTTGCTACCACTTTTGTAGCCATTTGCGGTGCAGGAAAATGATAAATTTTGTGTAGCCTGAAATGAACCTGAAATGACTGAATATGACTACATTTCAGTACAGCAAAGAGTTCATGTTTCAGGAGACTTTGTGGCGCATTTCAGGACATCTGAAAGAACATATGTAGAAATCATTTCCGCCTCATGTTTGCAATGAGGAAAGGTCCAGGCAAGGAAAACTTTTGATGGTCCTGAAATTGCCATTTCTGATGGATTTTGAAGCTATTTTATGAGCTAGAAGACTTTTACTTGAGATAAGTCAGAAACATCCTAGAAATGTACTATAAATTTTCCATAAATGGTAATTT